>NC_092379.1:53671011-53987629 GCF_030028105.1 Mobula birostris
AATGCAAACATCTAAAGTTAACTTTCCACATGATTCTGAGTTGTATAAAACTAGTTTCATGCATTTGTTCAGCAAGACAAAAAAGTGGTTTTCTCAGTGCCTACAATGCTTTGACAAAAGCAATCGTATACATTTCAGTTTTCCACAAAAGAACTGAGTGCAAACCTGATGGAAACATTTTAAGTTAACTTTCCACATGATTCTGAGTTCTTTCAAACTTGTTTCATGCCTCTGCTCAGCAAGACAAAAAAGTGGTTCTCTTATTGCAGACAATTCTTTGTCAATAGCAATAGTATACATTTCAGTTTTCCAGCAAAGTACTGAGTGCAAACCAAATGGAAACTTCTAAAGGTAACTTTCCACATGATTCTGAGTTGTTTAAAAGTTGTTTCATGGCTCTGCTCAGCAAGACAAAAAAGTGGTTTTCTCAGTGCATAAAATGCTTTGACAATAGCAATAGTATACATTTCAGTTTTCCAGCAAAGTACTGAGTGCAAACCTAATGGAAACATTTTAAATCAACTTTCTCCATGATTCTGAGTTGTCTAAAACTTGTTTCATGCCTCTGCTCAGCAAGACAGCAAAGTGGTTTTCTCAGTGCATACAATGCTTTGACATTCCCAACAGTATACATTTCACTTTTCCATCAAAGTACTGATTGCAAACCTAATGGAAACATCTCAACTTAACTGTCCACATGATTCTGAGTTGTATAAAACTAGTTTCATGGCTCTACTCAGCAAGACAAAAAAAGTGGTTTTCTCAGTGCCTACAATGCTATGACAATAGCAATAGTATACATTTCAGTTTTCCACCAAAGTACTGAGTGCAAACCTAATGGAAACATTTCTAATTAACTTTCTCCATGATTCTGAGTTGTCTAAAACTTGTTTCATGCCTCTGCTCAGCAAGACAGCAAAGTGGTTTTCTCAGTGCATACAATGCTTTGACATTCCCAACAGTATATCTTTCAGTTTTCCATCAAAGCAGTGATTGCAACCTAATGCAAACATCTAAAGTTAACTTTCCACATGATTCTGAGTTGTATAAAACTAGTTTCATGGCTCTGCTCAGCAAGACAAATAAGTGGTTTTCTCAGTGCCTACAATGCTATGACAAATAGCAATAGTATACATTTCAGTTTTCCACCAAGTACTGAGTGCACACCTAATGGAAACATCTAAACTTAACTTTCCACATGATTCTGAGATGTATAAAACTAGTTTCATGGCTCTGCTCAGCAAGACAAAAGAGTGGTTTTCTCAGTGCCTACTATGCTTTGACAAAAACAATCGTATACATTTCAGTTTTCCACAAAAGAACTGAGTGCAATCCTAATGGAAACATCTTAACTTAACTTTCCACATGATTCTGAGTGGTATAAAGCTTGTTTCATGGCTCTGCTCAGCAAGACAAAAAAGTGGTTTCTCAGTGCATACAATGCTTTGACATTACCAACCGTATACATTTAGGTTTTCCATCAAAGTACTGAGTGCAAACCTAATGGAAACATCTAAATTTAACTTTACACATGATTCTGAGTTGTATAAAACTTGTTTCATGGCTCTGCTCAGGAAGACAAAAAAGTGCTTTTCTCAGTGCATACAATGCTTTGACAATAGCAATAGTATACATTTCAGATTTCCACCAATACTCAGTGCATACCTAACGGAAACATCTTAACGTAACTTTCCAATGATTCTGAGTTGTATAAAAGTTGTTAAATGACTCTGCTCAGCAAGACAACAAAGTGGTTTTCTCAGTGCTTACAATGCTTTGACATTACCAATAGTATACATTTCAGTTTTCCACCAAAGTACTGAGTGCAAACCTAATGGAAACATTTTAAGTTAACTTTCCACATGATTCTGAGTTGTCTAAAACTTGTTTCATGCCTCTGCTCAGCAAGACAGCAAAGTGGTTTTCTCAGTGCATACAATGCTTTGACGTTCCCAACAGTATACATTTCTCTTTTCCATCAAAGTACTGATTGCAAACTAATGGAAACATCTCAACTTAACTTTCCACATGATTCTGAGTTGTATAAAACTAGTTTCATGCATCTGTTCAGCAAGACAAAAAAGTGGTTTTCTCAGTGTCTACAATGCTTTGACAAAAGCAATCGTATACATTTCTGTTTTCCACAAAAGAACTGAGTGCAAACCTGATGGAAACATTTTAAGTTAACTTTCCACATGATTTATTTGAAAATTTGTTTCAAACTTGTTTCATGGCTCTGCTCAGCAAGACAAAAAAAGTGGTTGTCTCATTGCGTACAATGCTTTGTCAATAGCAATAGTATATATTTCAGTTTTCCAGCAAAGTACTGAGTGCAAACCTAATGGAAACTTCTAAAGTTAACTTTCCACATGATTCTGAGTTGTTTAAAAGTTGTTTCATGGCTCTGCTCAGCAAGACAAAAAAGTGGTTTTCTCAGTGCATAAAATGCTTTGACAGTAGCAATAGTATACATTTTCAGTTTTCCAGCAAAGTATTGAGTGCAAACCTAATGGAAACATTTCAAATTAACTTTCTCCATGATTCTGAGTTGTCTAAAACTTGTTTCATGCCTCTGCTCAGCAAGACAAAAAAGTGGTTGTCTCAGTGCATAAAACGCTTTGACAATAGCAATAGTATACATTTCAGTTTTCCATCAAAGTACTGATTGCAAACCTAAGGAAACATCTCAACTTAACTTTCCACATGATTCTGAGTTGTATAAAACTAGTTTCATGGCTCTGCTCAGCAAGACAAAAAAGTGGATTTCTCAGTGCCTACAATGCTATGACAGTAGCAGTAGTATACATTTCAGTTTTCCACCAAAGTACTGAGTGCAAACCTAATGGAAACATGTCAAATTAACTTTCTCCATGATTCTGAGTTGTCTAAAACTTGTTTCATGCCTCTGCTCAGCAAGACAGCAAAGTGGTTTTCTCAGTGCATACAATGCTTTGACATTCCCAACAGTATACCTTTCACTTTTCCATCAAAGTACTGATTGCAAACCTAATGGAAACATCTCAGCTTAACTTTCCACATGATTCTGAGTTGTATAAAACTAGTTTCATGGCTCTGCTCAGCAAGACAAAAAGTGGTTTTCTCAGTGCCTACAATGCTTTGACATTCCCAACAGTATACCTTTCAGTTTTCCATCAAAGTAATGATTGCAAACCTAATGCAAACATCTAAAGTTAACTTTCCACATGATTCTGAGTTGTTTCAAACTTGTTTCATGCCTCTGCTCAGCAAGACAAAAAAGTGGTTGTCTCATTGCAGACAATGCTTTGTCAAAAGCAATAGTATACATTTCAGTTTTCCAGCAAAGTGCTGAGTGCAAACTTAATGGAAACTTCTAAAATTAACTTTCCACATGATTCTGAGTTGTTTAAAAGTTGTTTCATGGCTCTGCTCAGCAAGACAAAAAAGTGGTTTTCTCGTTGCATAAAATGCTTTGACAATAGAAATAGTATACATTTCAGTTTTCCAGCAAAGTACTGAGTGCAAACCTAATGGAAACATTTTAAATCAACTTTCTCCATGATTCTGAGTTGTCAAAAACTTGTTTCATGCCTCTGCTCAGCAAGACAGCAAAGTGGTTTTCTCAGTGCATACAATGCTTTGACATTCCCAACAGTATACATTTCACTTTTCCATCAAAGTACTGATTGCAAACCTAATGGAAACATCTCAACTTAACTTTCCACATGATTCTGAGTTGTATAAAACTAGTTTCATGGCTCTGCTCAGCAAGACAAATAAGTGGTTTTCTCAGTGCCTACAATGCTATGACAATAGCAATAGTATACATTTCAGTTTTCCACCAAAGTACTGAGTGCACACCTAATGGAAACATCTAAAGTTAACTTTCCAGATGATTCTGAGATGTATAAAACTAGTTTCATGGCTCTGCTCAGCAAGACAAAAAAGTGGTTTTCTCAGTGCCTACTATGCTTTGACAAAAGCAATCGTATACATTTCAGTTTTCCACAAAAGAACTGAGTGCAATCCTAATGGAAACATCTCAACTTAACTTTCCACATGATTCTGAGTGGTATAAAACTTGTTTCATGGCTCTGCTCAGCAAGACAAAAAAGTGGTTTCTCAGTGCATACAATGCTTTGACATTACCAACCGTATACATTTAGGTTTTCCATCAAAGTACTGAGTGCAAAACTAATGGAAACATCTAAATTTAACTTTACACATGATTCTGAGTTGTATAAAACTTGTTTCATGGCTCTGCTCAGCAAGACGAAAAAAGTGCTTTTCTCAGTGCATACAATGCTTTGACAATAGCAATAGTATACATTTCAGATTTCCACCAAAGTACTCAGTGCATACCTAACGGAAACATCTTAACGTAACTTTCCAATGATTCTGAGTTGTATAAAAGTTGTTAAATGACTCTGCTCAGCAAGACAACAAAGTGGTTTTCTCAGTGCTTACAATGCTCTGACATTACCAATAGTATACATTTCAGTTTTCCACCAAAGTACTGAGTGCAAACCTAATGGAAACATTTTAAGTTAACTTTCCACATGATTCTGAGTTGTATAAAACTTGTTTAATGCCTCTGTTCAGCAAGACAAAAAAGTGGTTCTCTCAGTGCATAAAATGCTTTGACATTACCAACAGTATACATTTCAGTTTTCCATCAAAGTACTGATTGCAAACTAATGGAAACATCTCAACTTAACTTTCCACATGATTCTGAGTTGTATAAAACTAGTTTCATGCATCTGTTCAGCAAGACAAAAAAAAGTGGTTTTCTCAGTGTCTACAATGCTTTGACAAAAGCAATCGTATACATTTCAGTTTTCCACAAAAGAACTGAGTGCAAACCTGATGGAAACATTTTAAGTTAACTTTCCACATGATTTTGAGTTGTTTAAAACTTGTTTCATGCCTCTGCTCAGCAAGACAAAAAAGTGGTTGTCTCATTGCATACAATGCTTTGTCAATAGCAATAGTATATATTTCAGTTTTCCAGCAAAGTACTGACTGCAAAGCTAATGGAAACTTCTAAAGTTAACTTTCCACATGATTCTGAGTTGTTTAAAAGTTGTTTCATGGCTCTGCTCAGCAAGACAAAAAAGTGGTTTTCTCAGTGCATAAAATGATTTGACAATAGCAATAGTATACATTTCAGTTTTCCAGCAAAGTACTGATTGCAAACCTAATGGAAACATCTCAACTTAACTTTCCACATTATTCTGAGTTGTATAAAACTAGTTTCATGGCTCTACTCAGCAAGACAAAAAAGTGGTTTTCTCAGTGCCTACAATGCTATGACAATAGCAATAGTATACATCTCAGTTTTCCACCAAAGTACTGAGTGCAAACCTAATGGAAACATATCAAATTAACTTTCTCCATGATTCTGAGTTGTCCAAAACTTGTTTCATGCCTCTGCTCAGCAAGACAGCAAAGTGGTTTTCTCAGTGCATACAATGCTTTGACATTCCCAACAGTTTTCATTTCACTTTTCCATCAAAGTACTGATTGCAAACCTAATGGAAACATCTCAACTTAACTTTCCACATTATTCTGAGTTGTATAAAACTAGTTTCATGGCTCTACTCAGCAAGACAAAAAAGTGGTTTTCTCAGTGCCTACAATGCTATGACAATAGCAATAGTATACATCTCAGTTTTCCACCAAAGTACTGAGTGCAAACCTAATGGAAACATATCAAATTAACTTTCTCCATGATTCTGAGTTGTCCAAAACTTGTTTCATGCCTCTGCTCAGCAAGACAGCAAAGTGGTTTTCTCAGTGCATACAATGCTTTGACATTCCCAACAGTATACCTTTCAGTTTTCCATCAAAGCACTGATTGCAAACCTAATGCAAACATCTAAAGTTAACTTTCCACATGATTCTGAGTTGTATAAAACTTGTTAAATGACTCTGCTCAGCAAGACAACAAAGTGGTTTTCTCAGTGCTTACAATGCTCTGACATTACCAATAGTATACATTTCAGTTTTCCACCAAAGTACTGAGTGCAAACCTAATGGAAACATTTTAAGTTAACTTTCCACATGATTCTGAGTTGTATAAAACTTGTTTAATGCCTCTGTTCAGCAAGACAAAAAAGTGGTTCTCTCAGTGCATAAAATGCTTTGACATTACCAACAGTATACATTTCAGTTTTCCATCAAAGTACTGATTGCAAACTAATGGAAACATCTCAACTTAACTTTCCACATGATTCTGAGTTGTATAAAACTAGTTTCATGCATCTGTTCAGCAAGACAAAAAAGTGGTTTTCTCAGTGTCTACAATGCTTTGACAAAAGCAATCGTATACATTTCAGTTTTCCACAAAAGAACTGAGTGCAAACCTGATGGAAACATTTGAAGTTAACTTTCCACATGATTTTGAGTTGTTTAAAACTTGTTTCATGCCTCTGCTCAGCAAGACAAAAAAGTGGTTGTCTCATTGCATACAATGCTTTGTCAATAGCAATAGTATATATTTCAGTTTTCCAGCAAAGTACTGACTGCAAAGCTAATGGAAACTTCTAAAGTTAACTTTCCACATGATTCTGAGTTGTTTAAAAGTTGTTTCATGGCTCTGCTCAGCAAGACAAAAAAGTGGTTTTCTCAGTGCATAAAATGATTTGACAATAGCAATAGTATACATTTCAGTTTTCCAGCAAAGTACTGATTGCAAACCTAATGGAAACATCTCAACTTAACTTTCCACATTATTCTGAGTTGTATAAAACTAGTTTCATGGCTCTACTCAGCAAGACAAAAAAGTGGTTTTCTCAGTGCCTACAATGCTATGACAATAGCAATAGTATACATCTCAGTTTTCCACCAAAGTACTGAGTGCAAACCTAATGGAAACATATCAAATTAACTTTCTCCATGATTCTGAGTTGTCCAAAACTTGTTTCATGCCTCTGCTCAGCAAGACAGCAAAGTGGTTTTCTCAGTGCATACAATGCTTTGACATTCCCAACAGTTTTCATTTCACTTTTCCATCAAAGTACTGATTGCAAACCTAATGGAAACATCTCAACTTAACTTTCCACATTATTCTGAGTTGTATAAAACTAGTTTCATGGCTCTACTCAGCAAGACAAAAAAGTGGTTTTCTCAGTGCCTACAATGCTATGACAATAGCAATAGTATACATCTCAGTTTTCCACCAAAGTACTGAGTGCAAACCTAATGGAAACATATCAAATTAACTTTCTCCATGATTCTGAGTTGTCCAAAACTTGTTTCATGCCTCTGCTCAGCAAGACAGCAAAGTGGTTTTCTCAGTGCATACAATGCTTTGACATTCCCAACAGTATACCTTTCAGTTTTCCATCAAAGCACTGATTGCAAACCTAATGCAAACATCTAAAGTTAACTTTCCACATGATTCTGAGTTGTATAAAACTAGTTTCATGCATCTGTTCAGCAAGACAAAAAAGTGGTTTTCTCAGTGTCTACAATGCTTTGACATTCCCAACAGTATACATTTCACTTTTCCATCAAAGTACTGATTGCAAACCTAATGGAAACATCTCAACTTAACTTTCCACATGATTCTGAGTTGTATGAAACTAGTTTCATGGCTCTGCTCAGCAAGACAAATAAGTGGTTTTCTCAGTGCCTACAATGCTATGACAATAGCAATAGTATACATTTCAGTTTTCCACCAAAGTACTGAGTGCACACCTAATGGAAACATCTAAAGTTAACTTTCCACATGATTCTGAGATGTATAAAACTAGTTTCATGGCTCTGCTCAGCAAGACAAAAGAGTGGTTTTCTCAGTGCCTACTATGCTTTGACAAAAGCAATCGTATACATTTCAGTTTTCCACAAAAGAACTGAGTGCAATCCTAATGGAAACATCTTAACTTAACTTTCCACATGATTCTGAGTGGTATAAAACTTATTTCATGCATCTGTTCAGCAAGACAAAAAAGTGGTTTTCTCGGTGTCTACAATGCTTTGACAAAAGCAATCGTATACATTTCAGTTTTCCACAAAAGAACTGAGTGCAAACCTGATGGAAACATTTTAAGTTAACTTTCCACATGATTTTGAGTTGTTTAAAACTTGTTTCATGCCTCTGCTCAGCAAGACAAAAAAGTGGTTGTCTCATTGCATACAATGCTTTGTCAATAGCAATAGTATATATTTCAGTTTTCCAGCAAAGTACTGAGTGCAAACCTAATGGAAACTTCTAAAGTTAACTTTCCACATGATTCTGAGTTGTTTAAAAGTTGTTTCATGGCTCTGCTCAGCAAGACAAAAAAGTGGTTTTCTCAGTGCATAAAATGCTTTGACAATAGCAATAGTATACATTTCAGTTTTCCAGCAAAGTACTAAGTGCAAACCTAATGGAAACATTTCAAATTAACTTTCTCCATGATTCTGAGTTGTCTAAAACTTGTTTCATGCCTCTGCTCAGCAAGACAAAAAAGTGGTTGTCTCATTGCAGACAATGCTTTGTCAATAGCAATAGTATACATTTCAGTTTTCCAGCAAAGTACTGAGTGCAAACCTAATGGAAACATTTTAAATCAACTTTCTCCATGATTCTGAGTTGCCTAAAACTTGTTTCATGCCTCTGCTCAGCAAGACAGCAAAGTGGTTTTCTCAGTGCATACAATGCTTTGACATTCCCAACAGTATACATTTCAGTTTTCCATCAAAGTACTGATTGCAAACCTAATGGAAACATCTCAACTTAACTTTCCACATGATTCTGAGTTGTATAAAACTAGTTTCATGGCTCTGCTCAGCAAGACAAAAAAGTGGTTTTCTCAGTGCCTACAATGCTATGACAATAGCAATAGTATACATTTCAGTTTTCCACCAAAGTACTGAGTGCAAACCTAATGGAAACATTTCAAATTAACTTTCTCCATGATTCTGAGTTGTCTGAAACTTGTTTCATGCCTCTGCTCAGCAAGACAGCAAAGTGGTTTTCTCAGTGCATACAATGCTTTGACATTCCCAACAGTATACCTTTCAGTTTTCCATCAAAGCACTGATTGCAAACCTAATGCAAACATCTAAAGTTAACTTTCCACATGATTCTGAGTTGTATAAAACTAGTTTCATGCATTTGTTCAGCAAGACAAAAAAGTGGTTTTCTCAGTGCCTACAATGCTTTGACAAAAGCAATCGTATACATTTCAGTTTTCCACCAAAGAACTGAGTGCAAACCTGATGGAAACATTTTAAGTTAACTTTCCACATGATTCTGAGTTCTTTCAAACTTGTTTCATGCCTCTGCTCAGCAAGACAAAAAAGTGGTTCTCTGATTGCAGACAATTCTTTGTCAATAGCAATAGTATACATTTCAGTTTTCCAGCAAAGTACTGAGTGCAAACCAAATGGAAACTTCTAAAGGTAACTTTCCACATGATTCTGAGTTGTTTAAAAGTTGTTTCATGGCTCTGCTCAGCAAGACAAAAAAGTGGTTTTCTCAGTGCATAAAATGCTTTGACAATAGCAATAAGTATACATTTCAGTTTTCCAGCAAAGTACTGAGTGCAAACCTAATGGAAACATTTTAAATCAACTTTCTCCATGATTCTGAGTTGTCTAAAACTTGTTTCATGCCTCTGCTCAGCAAGACAGCAAAGTGGTTTTCTCAGTGCATACAATGCTTTGACATTCCCAACAGTATACATTTCACTTTTCCATCAAAGTACTGATTGCAAACCTAATGGAAACATCTCAACTTAACTGTCCACATGATTCTGAGTTGTATAAAACTAGTTTCATGGCTCTACTCAGCAAGACAAAAAAAGTGGTTTTCTCAGTGCCTACAATGCTATGACAATAGCAATAGTATACATTTCAGTTTTCCACCAAAGTACTGAGTGCAAACCTAATGGAAACATTTCTAATTAACTTTCTCCATGATTCTGAGTTGTCTAAAACTTGTTTCATGCCTCTGCTCAGCAAGACAGCAAAGTGGTTTTCTCAGTGCATACAATGCTTTGACATTCCCAACAGTATATCTTTCAGTTTTCCATCAAAGCAGTGATTGCAAACCTAATGCAAACATCTAAAGTTAACTTTCCACATGATTCTGAGTTGTATAAAACTAGTTTCATGGCTCTGCTCAGCAAGACAAATAAGTGGTTTTCTCAGTGCCTACAATGCTATGACAATAGCAATAGTATACATTTCAGTTTTCCACCAAAGTACTGAGTGCACACCTAATGGAAACATCTAAACTTAACTTTCCACATGATTCTGAGATGTATAAAACTAGTTTCATGGCTCTGCTCAGCAAGACAAAAGAGTGGTTTTCTCAGTGCCTACTATGCTTTGACAAAAACAATCGTATACATTTCAGTTTTCCACAAAAGAACTGAGTGCAATCCTAATGGAAACATCTTAACTTAACTTTCCACATGATTCTGAGTGGTATAAAGCTTGTTTCATGGCTCTGCTCAGCAAGACAAAAAAGTGGATTCTCAGTGCATACAATGCTTTGACATTACCAACCGTATACATTTAGGTTTTCCATCAAAGTACTGAGTGCAAACCTAATGGAAACATCTAAATTTAACTTTACACATGATTCTGAGTTGTATAAAACTTGTTTCATGGCTCTGCTCAGGAAGACAAAAAAGTGCTTTTCTCAGTGCATACAATGCTTTGACAATAGCAATAGTATACATTTCAGATTTCCACCAAAGTACTCAGTGCATACCTAACGGAAACATCTTAACGTAACTTTCCAATGATTCTGAGTTGTATAAAAGTTGTTAAATGACTCTGCTCAGCAAGACAACAAAGTGGTTTTCTCAGTGCTTACAATGCTTTGACATTACCAATAGTATACATTTCAGTTTTCCACCAAAGTACTGAGTGCAAACCTAATGGAAACATTTTAAGTTAACTTTCCACATGATTCTGAGTTGTCTAAAACTTGTTTCATGCCTCTGCTCAGCAAGACAGCAAAGTGGTTTTCTCAGTGCATACAATGCTTTGACGTTCCCAACAGTATACATTTCTCTTTTCCATCAAAGTACTGATTGCAAACTAATGGAAACATCTCAACTTAACTTTCCACATGATTCTGAGTTGTATAAAACTAGTTTCATGCATCTGTTCAGCAAGACAAAAAAGTGGTTTTCTCAGTGTCTACAATGCTTTGACAAAAGCAATCGTATACATTTCTGTTTTCCACAAAAGAACTGAGTGCAAACCTGATGGAAACATTTTAAGTTAACTTTCCACATGATTTTGATTTGTTTCAAACTTGTTTCATGGCTCTGCTCAGCAAGACAAAAAAGTGGTTGTCTCATTGCATACAATGCTTTGTCAATAGCAATAGTATATATTTCAGTTTTCCAGCAAAGTACTGAGTGCAAACCTAATGGAAACTTCTAAAGTTAACTTTCCACATGATTCTGAGTTGTTTAAAAGTTGTTTCATGGCTCTGCTCAGCAAGACAAAAAAGTGGTTTTCTCAGTGCATAAAATGCTTTGACAGTAGCAATAGTATACATTTCAGTTTTCCAGCAAAGTATTGAGTGCAAACCTAATGGAAACATTTCAAATTAACTTTCTCCATGATTCTGAGTTGTCTAAAACTTGTTTCATGCCTCTGCTCAGCAAGACAAAAAAGTGGTTGTCTCAGTGCATAAAACGCTTTGACAATAGCAATAGTATACATTTCAGTTTTTCATCAAAGTACTGATTGCAAACCTAAGGGAAACATCTCAACTTAACTTTCCACATGATTCTGAGTTGTATAAAACTAGTTTCATGGCTCTGCTCAGCAAGACAAAAAAGTGGATTTCTCAGTGCCTACAATGCTATGACAGTAGCAGTAGTATACATTTCAGTTTTCCACCAAAGTACTGAGTGCAAACCTAATGGAAACATGTCAAATTAACTTTCTCCATGATTCTGAGTTGTCTAAAACTTGTTTCATGCCTCTGCTCAGCAAGACAGCAAAGTGGTTTTCTCAGTGCATACAATGCTTTGACATTCCCAACAGTATACCTTTCACTTTTCCATCAAAGTACTGATTGCAAACCTAATGGAAACATCTCAGCTTAACTTTCCACATGATTCTGAGTTGTATAAAACTAGTTTCATGGCTCTGCTCAGCAAGACAAAAAGTGGTTTTCTCAGTGCCTACAATGCTTTGACATTCCCAACAGTATACCTTTCAGTTTTCCATCAAAGTAATGATTGCAAACCTAATGCAAACATCTAAAGTTAACTTTCCACATGATTCTGAGTTGTTTCAAACTTGTTTCATGCCTCTGCTCAGCAAGACAAAAAAGTGGTTGTCTCATTGCAGACAATGCTTTGTCAAAAGCAATAGTATACATTTCAGTTTTCCAGCAAAGTGCTGAGTGCAAACTTAATGGAAACTTCTAAAATTAACTTTCCACATGATTCTGAGTTGTTTAAAAGTTGTTTCATGGCTCTGCTCAGCAAGACAAAAAAGTGGTTTTCTCGGTGCATAAAATGCTTTGACAATAGAAATAGTATACATTTCAGTTTTCCAGCAAAGTACTGAGTGCAAACCTAATGGAAACATTTTAAATCAACTTTCTCCATGATTCTGAGTTGTCAAAAACTTGTTTCATGCCTCTGCTCAGCAAGACAGCAAAGTGGTTTTCTCAGTGCATACAATGCTTTGACATTCCCAACAGTATACATTTCACTTTTCCATCAAAGTACTGATTGCAAACCTAATGGAAACATCTCAACTTAACTTTCCACATGATTCTGAGTTGTATAAAACTAGTTTCATGGCTCTGCTCAGCAAGACAAATAAGTGGTTTTCTCAGTGCCTACAATGCTATGACAATAGCGATAGTATACATTTCAGTTTTCCACCAAAGTACTGAGTGCACACCTAATGGAAACATCTAAAGTTAACTTTCCAGATGATTCTGAGATGTATAAAACTAGTTTCATGGCTCTGCTCAGCAAGACAAAAAAGTGGTTTTCTCAGTGCCTACTATGCTTTGACAAAAGCAATCGTATACATTTCAGTTTTCCACAAAAGAACTGAGTGCAATCCTAATGGAAACATCTTAACTTAACTTTCCACATGATTCTGAGTGGTATAAAACTTGTTTCATGGCTCTGCTCAGCAAGACAAAAAAGTGGTTTCTCAGTGCATACAATGCTTTGACATTACCAACCGTATACATTTAGGTTTTCCATCAAAGTACTGAGTGCAAAACTAATGGAAACATCTAAATTTAACTTTACACATGATTCTGAGTTGTATAAAACTTGTTTCATGGCTCTGCTCAGCAAGACGAAAAAAGTGCTTTTCTCAGTGCATACAATGCTTTGACAATAGCAATAGTATACATTTCAGATTTCCACCAAAGTACTCAGTGCATACCTAACGGAAACATCTTAACGTAACTTTCCAATGATTCTGAGTTGTATAAAAGTTGTTAAATGACTCTGCTCAGCAAGACAACAAAGTGGTTTTCTCAGTGCTTACAATGCTCTGACATTACCAATAGTATACATTTCAGTTTTCCACCAAAGTACTGAGTGCAAACCTAATGGAAACATTTTAAGTTAACTTTCCACATGATTCTGAGTTGTATAAAACTTGTTTAATGCCTCTGTTCAGCAAGACAAAAAAGTGGTTCTCTCAGTGCATAAAATGCTTTGACATTACCAACAGTATACATTTCAGTTTTCCATCAAAGTACTGATTGCAAACTAATGGAAACATCTCAACTTAACTTTCCACATGATTCTGAGTTGTATAAAACTAGTTTCATGCATCTGTTCAGCAAGACAAAAAAGTGGTTTTCTCAGTGTCTACAATGCTTTGACAAAAGCAATCGTATACATTTCAGTTTTCCACAAAAGAACTGAGTGCAAACCTGATGGAAACATTTTAAGTTAACTTTCCACATGATTTTGAGTTGTTTAAAACTTGTTTCATGCCTCTGCTCAGCAAGACAAAAAAGTGGTTGTCTCATTGCATACAATGCTTTGTCAATAGCAATAGTATATATTTCAGTTTTCCAGCAAAGTACTGACTGCAAAGCTAATGGAAACTTCTAAAGTTAACTTTCCACATGATTCTGAGTTGTTTAAAAGTTGTTTCATGGCTCTGCTCAGCAAGACAAAAAAGTGGTTTTCTCAGTGCATAAAATGATTTGACAATAGCAATAGTATACATTTCAGTTTTCCAGCAAAGTACTGATTGCAAACCTAATGGAAACATCTCAACTTAACTTTCCACATTATTCTGAGTTGTATAAAACTAGTTTCATGGCTCTACTCAGCAAGACAAAAAAGTGGTTTTCTCAGTGCCTACAATGCTATGACAATAGCAATAGTATACATCTCAGTTTTCCACCAAAGTACTGAGTGCAAACCTAATGGAAACATATCAAATTAACTTTCTCCATGATTCTGAGTTGTCCAAAACTTGTTTCATGCCTCTGCTCAGCAAGACAGCAAAGTGGTTTTCTCAGTGCATACAATGCTTTGACATTCCCAACAGTATACCTTTCAGTTTTCCATCAAAGCACTGATTGCAAACCTAATGCAAACATCTAAAGTTAACTTTCCACATGATTCTGAGTTGTATAAAACTAGTTTCATGCCTCTGTTCAGCAAGACAAAAAAGTGGTTTTCTCAGTGTCTACAATGCTTTGACATTCCCAACAGTATACATTTCACTTTTCCATCAAAGTACTGATTGCAAACCTAATGGAAACATCTCAACTTAACTTTCCACATGATTCTGAGTTGTATAAAACTAGTTTCATGGCTCTGCTCAGCAAGACAAATAAGTGGTTTTCTCAGTGCCTACAATGCTATGACAATAGCAATAGTATACATTTCAGTTTTCCACCAAAGTACTGAGTGCACACCTAATGGAAACATCTAAAGTTAACTTTCCACATGATTCTGAGATGTATAAAACTAGTTTCATGGCTCTGCTCAGCAAGACAAAAGAGTGGTTTTCTCAGTGCCTACTATGCTTTGACAAAAGCAATCGTATACATTTCAGTTTTCCACAAAAGAACTGAGTGCAATCCTAATGGAAACATCTTAACTTAACTTTCCACATGATTCTGAGTGGTATAAAACTTATTTCATGCATCTGTTCAGCAAGTAAAAAAAGTGGTTTTCTCGGTGTCTACAATGCTTTGACAAAAGCAATCGTATACATTTCAGTTTTCCACAAAAGAACTGAGTGCAAACCTGATGGAAACATTTTAAGTTAACTTTCCACATGATTTTGAGTTGTTTAAAACTTGTTTCATGCCTCTGCTCAGCAAGACAAAAAAGTGGTTGTCTCATTGCATACAATGCTTTGTCAATAGCAATAGTATATATTTCAGTTTTCCAGCAAAGTACTGAGTGCAAACCTAATGGAAACTTCTAAAGTTAACTTTCCACATGATTCTGAGTTGTTTAAAAGTTGTTTCATGGCTCTGCTCAGCAAGACAAAAAAGTGGTTTTCTCAGTGCAAAAAATGCTTTGACAATAGCAATAGTATACATTTCAGTTTTCCAGCAAAGTACTAAGTGCAAACCTAATGGAAACATTTCAAATTAACTTTCTCCATGATTCTGAGTTGTCTAAAACTTGTTTCATGCCTCTGCTCAGCAAGACAAAAAAGTGGTTGTCTCAGTGCATAAAACGCTTTGACAATAGCAATAGTATACATTTCAGTTTTCCATCAAAGTACTGATTGCAAACCTAAGGGAAACATCTCAACATAACTTTCCACATGATTCTGAGTTGTATAAAACTAGTTTCATGGCTCTGCTCAGCAAGACAAAAAAGTGGATTTCTCAGTGCCTACAATGCTATGACAATAGCAGTAGTATACATTTCAGTTTTCCACCAAAGTACTGAGTGCAAACCTAATGGAAACATGTCAAATTAACTTTCTCCATGATTCTGAGTTGTCTAAAACTTGTTTCATGCCTCTGCTCAGCAAGACAGCAAAGTGGTTTTCTCAGTGCATACAATGCTTTGACATTCCCAACAGTATACCTTTCACTTTTCCATCAAAGTACTGATTGCAAACCTAATGGAAACATCTCAGCTTAACTTTCCACATGATTCTGAGTTGTATAAAACTAGTTTCATGGCTCTGCTCAGCAAGACAAAAAGTGGTTTTCTCAGTGCCTGCAATGCTTTGACATTCCCAACAGTATACCTTTCAGTTTTCCATCAAAGTAATGATTGCAAACCTAATGCAAACATCTAAAGTTAACTTTCCACATGATTCTGAGTTGTTTCAAACTTGTTTCATGCCTCTGCTCAGCAAGACAAAAAATTGGTTGTCTCACTGCAGACAATGCTTTGTCAAAAGCAATAGTATACATTTCAGTTTTCCAGCAAAGTGCTGAGTGCAAACTTAATGGAAACTTCTAAAATTAACTTTCCACATGATTCTGAGTTGTTTAAAAGTTGTTTCATGGCTCTGCTCAGCAAGACAAAAAAGTGGTTTTCTCGTTGCATAAAATGCTTTGACAATAGAAATAGTATACATTTCAGTTTTCCAGCAAAGTACTGAGTGCAAACCTAATGGAAACATTTTAAATCAACTTTCTCCATGATTCTGAGTTGTCAAAAACTTGTTTCATGCCTCTGCTCAGCAAGACAGCAAAGTGGTTTTCTCAGTGCATACAATGCTTTGACATTCCCAACAGTATACATTTCACTTTTCCATCAAAGTACTGATTGCAAACCTAATGGAAACATCTCAACTTAACTTTCCACATGATTCTGAGTTGTATAAAACTAGTTTCATGGCTCTGCTCAGCAAGACAAATAAGTGGTTTTCTCAGTGCCTACAATGCTATGACAATAGCAATAGTATACATTTCAGTTTTCCACCAAAGTACTGAGTGCACACCTAATGGAAACATCTAAAGTTAACTTTCCAGATGATTCTGAGATGTATAAAACTAGTTTCATGGCTCTGCTCAGCAAGACAAAAAAGTGGTTTTCTCAGTGCCTACTATGCTTTGACAAAAGCAATCGTATACATTTCAGTTTTCCACAAAAGAACTGAGTGCAATCCTAATGGAAACATCTTAACTTAACTTTCCACATGATTCTGAGTGGTATAAAACTTGTTTCATGGCTCTGCTCAGCAAGACAAAAAAGTGGTTTCTCAGTGCATACAATGCTTTGACATTACCAACCGTATACATTTAGGTTTTCCATCAAAGTACTGAGTGCAAAACTAATGGAAACATCTAAATTTAAATTTACACATGATTCTGAGTTGTATAAAACTAGTTTCATGGCTCTGCTCAGCAAGACAACAAAGTGGTTTTCTCAGTGCTTACAATGCTCTGACATTACCAATAGTATACATTTCAGTTTTCCACCAAAGTACTGAGTGCAAACCTAATGGAAACATTTTAAGTTAACTTTCCACATGATTCTGAGTTGTATAAAACTTGTTTAATGCCTCTGTTCAGCAAGACAAAAAAGTGGTTTTCTCAGTGCATAAAAACCTTTGACAGTAGCAATACTATACATTTAAGTTTTCCACCAAAGTACTGAGTGCAAACCTAATAGAAACATTTTAAGTTAACTTTCCACATGATTCTGAGTTGTATAAAACTTGTTTCATGCCTCTGATCAGCAAGACAAAAAAGTGGTTCTCTCAGTGCATAAAATGCTTTGACATTACCAACAGTATACATTTCAGTTTTCCATCAAAGTACTGATTGCAAACTAATGGAAACATCTCAACTTAACTTTCCACATGATTCTGAGTTGTATAAAACTAATTTCATGCATCTGTTCAGCAAGACAAAAAAGTGGTTTTCTCAGTGTCTACAATGCTTTGACAAAAGCAATCGTATACATTTCAGTTTTCCACAAAAGAACTGAGTGCAAACCTGATGGAAACATTTTAAGTTAACTTTCCACATGATTTTGAGTTGTTTAAAACTTGTTTCATGCCTCTGCTCAGCAAGACAAAAAAGTGGTTGTCTCATTGCATACAATGCTTTGTCAATAGCAATAGTATATATTTCAGTTTTCCAGCAAAGTACTGACTGCAAAGCTAATGGAAACTTCTAAAGTTAACTTTCCACATGATTCTGAGTTGTTTAAAAGTTGTTTCATGGCTCTGCTCAGCATGACAAAAAAGTGGTTTTCTCAGTGCATAAAATGATTTGACAATAGCAATAGTATACATTTCAGTTTTCCAGCAAAGTACTGAGTGCAAACCTAATGGAAACATTTTAAATCAACTTCCTCCATGATTCTGAGTTGTCTAAAACTTGTTTCATGCCTCTGCTCAGCAAGACAGCAAAGTGGTTTTCTCAGTGCATACAATGCTTTGACATTCCCAACAGTATACAATTCAGTTTTCCATCAAAGTACTGATTGCAAACCTAATGGAAACATCTCAACTTAACTTTCCACATGATTCTGAGTTGTATAAAACTAGTTTCATGGCTCTGCTCAGCAAGACAAAAAAGTGGTTTTCTCAGTGCCTACAATGCTATGACAATAGCAATAGTATACATTTCAGTTTTCCACCAAAGTACTGAGTGCAAACCTAATGGAAACATTTCAAATTAACTTTCTCCATGATTCTGAGTTGTCTGAAACTTGTTTCATGCCTCTGCTCAGCAAGACAGCAAAGTGGTTTTCTCAGTGCATACAATGCTTTGACATTCCCAACAGTATACCTTTCAGTTTTCCATCAAAGCACTGATTGCAAACCTAATGCAAACATCTAAAGTTAACTTTCCACATGATTCTGAGTTGTATAAAACTAGTTTCATGCATTTGTTCAGCAAGACAAAAAAGTGGTTTTCTCAGTGCCTACAATGCTTTGACAAAAGCAATCGTATACATTTCAGTTTTCCACAAAAGAACTGAGTGCAAACCTGATGGAAACATTTTAAGTTAACTTTCCACATGATTCTGAGTTCTTTCAAACTTGTTTCATGCCTCTGCTCAGCAAGACAAAAAAGTGGTTGTCTGATTGCAGACAATTCTTTGTCAATAGCAATAGTATACATTTCAGTTTTCCAGCAAAGTACTGAGTGCAAACCTAATGGAAACTTCTAAAGGTAACTTTCCACATGATTCTGAGTTGTTTAAAAGTTGTTTCATGGCTCTGCTCAGCAAGACAAAAAAGTGGTTTTCTCAGTGCATAAAATGCTTTGACAATAGCAATAGTATACATTTCAGTTTTCCAGCAAAGTACTGAGTGCAAACCTAATGGAAACATTTTAAATCAACTTTCTCCATGATTCTGAGTTGTCTAAAACTTGTTTCATGCCTCTGCTCAGCAAGACAGCAAAGTGGTTTTCTCAGTGCATACAATGCTTTGACATTCCCAACAGTATACATTTCACTTTTCCATCAAAGTACTGATTGCAAACCTAATGGAAACATCTCAACTTAACTGTCCACATGATTCTGAGTTGTATAAAACTAGTTTCATGGCTCTACTCAGCAAGACAAAAAAAGTGGTTTTCTCAGTGCCTACAATGCTATGACAATAGTAATAGTATACATTTCAGTTTTCCACCAAAGTACTGAGTGCAAACCTAATGGAAACATTTCAAATTAACTTTCTCCATGATTCTGAGTTGTCTAAAACTTGTTTCATGCCTCTGCTCAGCAAGACAGCAAAGTGGTTTTTCAGTGCATACAATGCTTTGACATTCCCAACAGTATATCTTTCAGTTTTCCATCAAAGCAGTGATTGCAAACCTAATGCAAACATCTAAAGTTAACTTTCCACATGATTCTGAGTTGTATAAAACTAGTTTCATGCATCTGTTCAGCAAGACAAAAAAGTGGTTTTCTCAGAGTCTACAATGCTTTGACAAAAGCAATCGTATACATTTCAGTTTTCCACAAAAGAACTGAGTGCAAACCTGATGGAAACATTTTAAGTTAACTTTCCACATGATTCTGAGTTGTATAAAAGTTGTTTCATGGCTCTGCTCAGCAAGACAAAAAAGTGGTTTTCTCAGTGCATAAAATGCTTTGACAATAGCAATAGTATACATTTCAGTTTTCCAGCAAAGTACTGAGTGTAAACCTAATGGAAACATTTTAAATCAACTTTCTCCATGATTCTGAGTTGTCTAAAACTTGTTTCATGGCTCTGCTCAGCAAGACAGCAAAGTGGTTTTCTCAGTGCATACAATGCTTTGACATTCCCAACAGTATACATTTCACTTTTCCATCAAAGTACTGATTGCAAACCTAATGGAAACATCTCAACTTAACTGTCCACATGATTCTGAGTTGTATAAAACTAGTTTCATGGCTCCACTCAGCAAGACAAAAAAAGTGGTTTTCTCAGTGCCTACAATGCTTTGACTTTCCCAACAGTATACCTTTCAGTTTTCCATCGAAGTAATGATTGCAAACCTAATGCAAACATCTAAAGTTAACTTTCCACATGATTCTGAGTTGTATAAAACTAGTTTCATGCCTCTGCTCAGCAAGACAGCAAAGTGGTTTTCTCAGTGCATACAATGCTTTGACATTCCCAACAGTATATCTTTCAGTTTTCCATCAAAGCAGTGATTGCAAACCTAATGCAAACATCTAAAGTTAACTTTCCACATGATTCTGAGTTGTATAAAACTAGTTTCATGCATCTGTTCAGCAAGACAAAAAAGTGGTTTTCTTAGAGTCTACAATGCTTTGACAAAAGCAATCGTATACATTTCAGTTTTCCACAAAAGAACTGAGTGCAAACCTGATGGAAACATTTTAAGTTAACTTTCCACATGATTCTGAGTTGTCTAAAACTTGTTTCATGCCTCTGCTCATCAAGACAGCAAAGCGGTTTTCTCAGTGCATACAATGCTTTGACATTCCCAACAGTATACCTTTCAGTTTTCCATCAAAGTACTGATTGCAAACCTAATGCAAACATCTAAAGTTAACTTTCCACATGATTCTGAGTTGTATAAAAGTTGTTTCATGGCTCTGCTCAGCAAGACAAAAAAGTGGTTTTCTCAGTGCATAAAATGCTTTGACAATAGCAATAGTATACATTTCAGTTTTCCAGCAAAGTACTGAGTGCAAACCTAATGGAAACATTTTAAATCAACTTTCTCCATGATTCTGAGTTGTCTAAAACTTGTTTCATGGCTCTGCTCAGCAAGACAGCAAAGTGGTTTTCTCAGTGCATACAATGCTTTGACATTCCCAACAGTATACATTTCACTTTTCCATCAAAGTACTGATTGCAAACCTAATGGAAACATATCAGCTTAACTTTCCACATGATTGTGAGTTGTATAAAACTAGTTTCATGGCTCTGCTCAGCAAGACAAAAAGTGGTTTTCTCACTGCCTACAATGCTTTGACTTTCCCAACAGTATACCTTTCAGTTTTCCATCGAAGTAATGATTGCAAACCTAATGCAAACATCTAAAGTTAACTTTCCACATGATTCTGAGTTGTATAAAACTAGTTTCATGCATTTGTTCATGAAGACAAAAAAGTGGTTTTCTCAGTGTCTACAATGCTTTGACAAAAGCAATCGTATACATTTCAGTTTTCCACAAACGAACTGAGTGCAAACCTGATGGAAACATTTTAAGTTAACTTTCCACATGATTCTGAGTTGTTTCAAACTTGTTTCATGCCTCTGCTCAGCAAGACAAAAAAGTGGTTCTCTCATTGCAGACAATGCTTTGTCAATAGCAATAGTATACATTTCAGTTTTCAAACAAAGTGCTGAGTGCAAACCTAATGGAAGCTTCTAAAGTTAACTTTCCACATGATTCTGAGTTGTTTAAAAGTTGTTTCATGGCTCTGCTCAGCAAGAGAAAAAAGTGGTTTTCTCGATGCATAAAATGCTTTGACAATAGCAATAGTATACATTTCAGTTTTCCAGCAAAGTACTGAGTGCAAACCTAATGGAAACATTTTAAATCAACTTTCTCCATGATTCTGAGTTGTCAAAAACTTGTTTCATGCCTCTGCTCAGCAAGACAGCAAAGTGGTTTTCTCAGTGCATACAATGCTTTGACATTCCCAACAGTATACATTTCACTTTTCCATCAAAGTACTGATTGCAAACCTAATGCAAACATCTAAATAGAACTTTACACATGATTCTGAGTTGTATAAAACTTGTTTCATGACTCTGCTCAGCAAGACAAAAAAGTGCTTTTCTCAGAGCATACAATGCTATGACAATAGCAATAGTATACATCTCAGTTTTCCACCAAAGTACTGAGTGCAAACCTAATGGAAACATATCAAATTAACTTTCTCCATGATTCTGAGTTGTCCAAAACTTGTTTCATGCCTCTGCTCAGCAAGACAGCAAAGTGGTTTTCTCAGTGCATACAATGCTTTGACATTCCCAACAGTATACCTTTCAGTTTTCCATCAAAGCACTGATTGCAAACCTAATGCAAACATCTAAAGTTAACTTTCCACATGATTCTGAGTTGTATAAAACTAGTTTCATGCATCTGTTCAGCAAGACAAAAAAGTGGTTTTCTCAGTGTCTACAACGCTTTGACATTCCCAACAGTATACATTTCACTTTTCCATCAAAGTACTGATTGCAAACCTAATGGAAACATCTCAACTTAACTTTCCACATGATTCTGAGTTGTATAAAACTAGTTTCATGGCTCTGCTCAGCAAGACAAATAAGTGGTTTTCTCAGTGCCTACAATGCTATGACAATAGCAATAGTATACATTTCAGTTTTCCACCAAAGTACTGAGTGCACACCTAATGGAAACATCTAAACTTAACTTTCCACATGATTCTGAGATGTATAAAACTAGTTTCATGGCTCTGCTCAGCAAGACAAAAGAGTGGTTTTCTCAGTGCCTACTATGCTTTGACAAAAACAATCGTATACATTTCAGTTTTCCACAAAAGAACTGAGTGCAATCCTAATGGAAACATCTTAACTTAACTTTCCACATGATTCTGAGTGGTATAAAGCTTGTTTCATGGCTCTGCTCAGCAAGACAAAAAAGTGGTTTCTCAGTGCATACAATGCTTTGACATTACCAACCGTATACATTTAGGTTTTCCATCAAAGTACTGAGTGCAAACCTAATGGAAACATCTAAATTTAACTTTACACATGATTCTGAGTTGTATAAAACTTGTTTCATGGCTCTGCTCAGGAAGACAAAAAAGTGCTTTTCTCAGTGCATACAATGCTTTGACAATAGCAATAGTATACATTTCAGATTTCCACCAAAGTACTCAGTGCATACCTAACGGAAACATCTTAACGTAACTTTCCAATGATTCTGAGTTGTATAAAAGTTGTTAAATGACTCTGCTCAGCAAGACAACAAAGTGGTTTTCTCAGTGCTTACAATGCTTTGACATTACCAATAGTATACATTTCAGTTTTCCACCAAAGTACTGAGTGCAAACCTAATGGAAACATTTTAAGTTAACTTTCCACATGATTCTGAGTTGTCTAAAACTTGTTTCATGCCTCTGCTCAGCAAGACAGCAAAGTGGTTTTCTCAGTGCATACAATGCTTTGACGTTCCCAACAGTATACATTTCTCTTTTCCATCAAAGTACTGATTGCAAACTAATGGAAACATCTCAACTTAACTTTCCACATGATTCTGAGTTGTATAAAAGTAGTTTCATGCATCTGTTCAGCAAGACAAAAAAGTGGTTTTCTCAGTGTCTACAATGCTTTGACAAAAGCAATCGTATACATTTCTGTTTTCCACAAAAGAACTGAGTGCAAACCTGATGGAAACATTTTAAGTTAACTTTCCACATGATTTTGATTTGTTTCAAACTTGTTTCATGGCTCTGCTCAGCAAGACAAAAAATGGTTGTCTCATTGCATACAATGCTTTGTCAATAGCAATAGTATATATTTCAGTTTTCCAGCAAAGTACTGAGTGCAAACCTAATGGAAACTTCTAAAGTTAACTTTCCACATGATTCTGAGTTGTTTAAAAGTTGTTTCATGGCTCTGCTCAGCAAGACAAAAAAGTGGTTTTCTCAGTGCATAAAATGCTTTGACAGTAGCAATAGTATACATTTCAGTTTTCCAGCAAAGTATTGAGTGCAAACCTAATGGGGACATTTCAAATTAACTTTCTCCATGATTCTGAGTTGTCTAAAACTTGTTTCATGCCTCTGCTCAGCAAGACAAAAAAGTGGTTGTCTCAGTGCATAAAACGCTTTGACAATAGCAATAGTATACATTTCAGTTTTCCATCAAAGTACTGATTGCAAACCTAAGGGAAACATCTCAACTTAACTTTCCACATGATTCTGAGTTGTATAAAACTAGTTTCATGGCTCTGCTCAGCAAGACAAAAAAGTGGATTTCTCAGTGCCTACAATGCTATGACAATAGCAGTAGTATACATTTCAGTTTTCCACCAAAGTACTGAGTGCAAACCTAATGGAAACATGTCAAATTAACTTTCTCCATGATTCTGAGTTGTCTAAAACTTGTTTCATGCCTCTGCTCAGCAAGACAGCAAAGTGGTTTTCTCAGTGCATACAATGCTTTGACATTCCCAACAGTATACCTTTCACTTTTCCATCAAAGTACTGATTGCAAACCTAATGGAAACATCTCAGCTTAACTTTCCACATGATTCTGAGTTGTATAAAACTAGTTTCATGGCTCTGCTCAGCAAGACAAAAAGTGGTTTTCTCAGTGCCTACAATGCTTTGACATTCCCAACAGTATACCTTTCAGTTTTCCATCAAGGTAATGATTGCAAACCTAATGCAAACATCTAAAGTTAACTTTCCACATGATTCTGAGTTGTTTCAAACTTGTTTCATGCCTCTGCTCAGCAAGACAAAAAAGTGGTTGTCTCATTGCAGACAATGCTTTGTCAAAAGCAATAGTATACATTTCAGTTTTCCAGCAAAGTGCTGAGTGCAAACTTAATGGAAACTTCTAAAATTAACTTTCCACATGATTCTGAGTTGTTTAAAAGTTGTTTCATGGCTCTGCTCAGCAAGACAAAAAAGTGGTTTTCTCGTTGCATAAAATGCTTTGACAATAGAAATAGTATACATTTCAGTTTTCCAGCAAAGTACTGAGTGCAAACCTAATGGAAACATTTTAAATCAACTTTCTCCATGATTCTGAGTTGTCAAAAACTTGTTTCATGCCTCTGCTCAGCAAGACAGCAAAGTGGTTTTCTCAGTGCATACAATGCTTTGACATTCCCAACAGTATACATTTCACTTTTCCATCAAAGTACTGATTGCAAACCTAATGGAAACATCTCAACTTAACTTTCCACATGATTCTGAGTTGTATAAAACTAGTTTCATGGCTCTGCTCAGCAAGACAAATAAGTGGTTTTCTCAGTGCCTACAATGCTATGACAATAGCAATAGTATACATTTCAGTTTTCCACCAAAGTACTGAGTGCACACCTAATGGAAACATCTAAAGTTAACTTTCCAGATGATTCTGAGATGTATAAAACTAGTTTCATGGCTCTGCTCAGCAAGACAAAAAAGTGGTTTTCTCAGTGCCTACTATGCTTTGACAAAAGCAATCGTATACATTTCAGTTTTCCACAAAAGAACTGAGTGCAATCCTAATGGAAACATCTTAACTTAACTTTCCACATGATTCTGAGTGGTATAAAACTTGTTTCATGGCTCTGCTCAGCAAGACAAAAAAGTGGTTTCTCAGTGCATACAATGCTTTGACATTACCAACCGTATACATTTAGGTTTTCCATCAAAGTACTGAGTGCAAAACTAATGGAAACATCTAAATTTAACTTTACACATGATTCTGAGTTGTATAAAACTTGTTTCATGGCTCTGCTCAGCAAGACGAAAAAAGTGCTTTTCTCAGTGCATACAATGCTTTGACAATAGCAATAGTATACATTTCAGATTTCCACCAAAGTACTCAGTGCATACCTAACGGAAACATCTTAACGTAACTTTCCAATGATTCTGAGTTGTATAAAAGTTGTTAAATGACTCTGCTCAGCAAGACAACAAAGTGGTTTTCTCAGTGCTTACAATGCTCTGACATTACCAATAGTATACATTTCAGTTTTCCACCAAAGTACTGAGTGCAAACCTAATGGAAACATTTTAAGTTAACTTTCCACATGATTCTGAGTTGTATAAAACTTGTTTAATGCCTCTGTTCAGCAAGACAAAAAAGTGGTTCTCTCAGTGCATAAAATGCTTTGACATTACCAACAGTATACATTTCAGTTTTCCATCAAAGTACTGATTGCAAACTAATGGAAACATCTCAACTTAACTTTCCACATGATTCTGAGTTGTATAAAACTAGTTTCATGCATCTGTTCAGCAAGACAAAAAAGTGGTTTTCTCAGTGTCTACAATGCTTTGACAAAAGCAATCGTATACATTTCAGTTTTCCACAAAAGAACTGAGTGCAAACCTGATGGAAACATTTTAAGTTAACTTTCCACATGATTTTGAGTTGTTTAAAACTTGTTTCATGCCTCTGCTCAGCAAGACAAAAAAGTGGTTGTCTCATTGCATACAATGCTTTGTCAATAGCAATAGTATATATTTCAGTTTTCCAGCAAAGTACTGACTGCAAAGCTAATGGAAACATATCAAATTAACTTTCTCCATGATTCTGAGTTGTCCAAAACTTGTTTCATGCCTCTGCTCAGCAAGACAGCAAAGTGGTTTTCTCAGTGCATACAATGCTTTGACATTCCCAACAGTATACCTTTCAGTTTTCCATCAAAGCACTGATTGCAAACCTAATGCAAACATCTAAAGTTAACTTTCCACATGATTCTGAGTTGTATAAAACTAGTTTCATGCCTCTGTTCAGCAAGACAAAAAAGTGGTTTTCTCAGTGTCTACAATGCTTTGACATTCCCAACAGTATACATTTCACTTTTCCATCAAAGTACTGATTGCAAACCTAATGGAAACATCTCAACTTAACTTTCCACATGATTCTGAGTTGTATAAAACTAGTTTCATGGCTCTGCTCAGCAAGACAAATAAGTGGTTTTCTCAGTGCCTACAATGCTATGACAATAGCAATAGTATACATTTCAGTTTTCCACCAAAGTACTGAGTGCACACCTAATGGAAACATCTATAGTTAACTTTCCACATGATTCTGAGATGTATAAAACTAGTTTCATGGCTCTGCTCAGCAAGACAAAAGAGTGGTTTTCTCAGTGCCTACTATGCTTTGACAAAAGCAATCGTATACATTTCAGTTTTCCACAAAAGAACTGAGTGCAATCCTAATGGAAACATCTTAACTTAACTTTCCACATGATTCTGAGTGGTATAAAACTTATTTCATGCATCTGTTCAGCAAGTAAAAAAAGTGGTTTTCTCGGTGTCTACAATGCTTTGACAAAAGCAATCGTATACATTTCAGTTTTCCACAAAAGAACTGAGTGCAAACCTGATGGAAACATTTTAAGTTAACTTTCCACATGATTTTGAGTTGTTTAAAACTTGTTTCATGCCTCTGCTCAGCAAGACAAAAAAGTGGTTGTCTCATTGCATACAATGCTTTGTCAATAGCAATAGTATATATTTCAGTTTTCCAGCAAAGTACTGACTGCAAACCTAATGGAAACTTCTAAAGTTAACTTTCCACATGATTCTGAGTTGTCTAAAAGTTGTTTCATGCCTCTGCTCAGCAAGACAGCAAAGTGGTTTTCTCAGTGCATACAATGCTTTGACATTCCCAACAGTATACCTTTCACTTTTCCATCAAAGTACTGATTGCAAACCTAATGGAAACATCTCAGCTTAACTTTCCACATGATTCTGAGTTGTATAAAACTAGTTTCATGGCTCTGCTCAGCAAGACAAAAAGTGGTTTTCTCAGTGCCTGCAATGCTTTGACATTCCCAACAGTATACCTTTCAGTTTTCCATCAAAGTAATGATTGCAAACCTAATGCAAACATCTAAAGTTAACTTTCCACATGATTCTGAGTTGTTTCAAACTTGTTTCATGCCTCTGCTCAGCAAGACAATAAAGTGGTTGTCTCACTGCAGACAATGCTTTGTCAAAAGCAATAGTATACATTTCAGTTTTCCAGCAAAGTGCTGAGTGCAAACTTAATGGAAACTTCTAAAATTAACTTTCCACATGATTCTGAGTTGTTTAAAAGTTGTTTCATGGCTCTGCTCAGCAAGACAAAAAAGTGGTTTTCTCGTTGCATAAAATGCTTTGACAATAGAAATAGTATACATTTCAGTTTTCCAGCAAAGTACTGAGTGCAAACCTAATGGAAACATTTTAAATCAACTTTCTCCATGATTCTGAGTTGTCAAAAACTTGTTTCATGCCTCTGCTCAGCAAGACAGCAAAGTGGTTTTCTCAGTGCATACAATGCTTTGACATTCCCAACAGTATACATTTCACTTTTCCATCAAAGTACTGATTGCAAACCTAATGGAAACATCTCAACTTAACTTTCCACATGATTCTGAGTTGTATAAAACTAGTTTCATGGCTCTGCTCAGCAAGACAAATAAGTGGTTTTCTCAGTGCCTACAATGCTATGACAATAGCAATAGTATACATTTCAGTTTTCCACCAAAGTACTGAGTGCACACCTAATGGAAACATCTAAAGTTAACTTTCCAGATGATTCTGAGATGTATAAAACTAGTTTCATGGCTCTGCTCAGCAAGACAAAAAAGTGGTTTTCTCAGTGCCTACTATGCTTTGACAAAAGCAATCGTATATATTTCAGTTTTCCACAAAAGAACTGAGTGCAATCCTAATGGAAACATCTTAACTTAACTTTCCACATGATTCTGAGTGGTATAAAACTTGTTTCATGGCTCTGCTCAGCAAGACAAAAAAGTGGTTTCTCAGTGCATACAATGCTTTGACATTACCAACCGTATACATTTAGGTTTTCCATCAAAGTACTGAGTGCAAAACTAATGGAAACATCTAAATTTAAATTTACACATGATTCTGAGTTGTATAAAACTTGTTTCATGGCTCTGCTCAGCAAGATGAAAATGTGCTTTTCTCAGTGCATACAATGCTTTGACAATAGCAATAGTATACATTTCAGATTTCCACCAAAGTACTCAGTGCATACCTAACGGAAACATCTTAACGTAACTTTCCAATGATTCTGAGTTGTATAAAAGTTGTTAAATGACTCTGCTCAGCAAGACAACAAAGTGGTTTTCTCAGTGCTTACAATGCTCTGACATTACCAATAGTATACATTTCAGTTTTCCACCAAAGTACTGAGTGCAAACCTAATGGAAACATTTTAAGTTAACTTTCCACATGATTCTGAGTTGTATAAAACTTGTTTAATGCCTCTGTTCAGCAAGACAAAAAAGTGGTTTTCTCAGTGCATAAAAACCTTTGACAGTAGCAATACTATACATTTAAGTTTTCCACCAAAGTACTGAGTGCAAACCTAATAGAAACATTTTAAGTTAACTTTCCACATGATTCTGAGTTGTATAAAACTTGTTTCATGCCTCTGATCAGCAAGACAAAAAAGTGGTTCTCTCAGTGCATAAAATGCTTTGACATTACCAACAGTATACATTTCAGTTTTCCATCAAAGTACTGATTGCAAACTAATGGAAACATCTCAACTTAACTTTCCACATGATTCTGAGTTGTATAAAACTAATTTCATGCATCTGTTCAGCAAGACAAAAAAGTGGTTTTCTCAGTGTCTACAATGCTTTGACAAAAGCAATCGTATACATTTCAGTTTTCCACAAAAGAACTGAGTGCAAACCTGATGGAAACATTTTAAGTTAACTTTCCACATGATTTTGAGTTGTTTAAAACTTGTTTCATGCCTCTGCTCAGCAAGACAAAAAAGTGGTTGTCTCATTGCATACAATGCTTTGTCAATAGCAATAGTATATATTTCAGTTTTCCAGCAAACTACTGACTGCAAAGCTAATGGAAACTTCTAAAGTTAACTTTCCACATGATTCTGAGTTGTTTAAAAGTTGTTTCATGGCTCTGCTCAGCAAGACAAAAAAGTGGTTTTCTCAGTGCATAAAATGATTTGACAATAGCAATAGTATACATTTCAGTTTTCCAGCAAAGTACTGAGTGCAAACCTAATGGAAACATTTTAAATCAACTTCCTCCATGATTCTGAGTTGTCTAAAACTTGTTTCATGCCTCTGCTCAGCAACACAGCAAAGTGGTTTTCTCAGTGCATACAATGCTTTGACATTCCCAACAGTTTTCATTTCACTTTTCCATCAAAGTACTGATTGCAAACCTAATGGAAACATCTCAACTTAACTTTCCACATTATTCTGAGCTGTATAAAACTAGTTTCATGGCTCTACTCAGCAAGACAAAAAAGTGGTTTTCTCAGTGCCTACAATGCTATGACAATAGCAATAGTATACATCTCAGTTTTCCACCAAAGTACTGAGTGCAAACCTAATGGAAACATATCAAATTAACTTTCTCCATGATTCTGAGTTGTCCAAAACTTGTTTCATGCCTCTGCTCAGCAAGACAGCAAAGTGGTTTTCTCAGTGCATACAATGCTTTGACATTCCCAACAGTATACCTTTCAGTTTTCCATCAAAGCACTGATTGCAAACCTAATGCAAACATCTAAAGTTAACTTTCCACATGATTCTGAGTTGTATAAAACTAGTTTCATGCATCTGTTCAGCAAGACAAAAAAGTGGTTTTCTCAGTGTCTACAATGCTTTGACATTCCCAACAGTATACATTTCACTTTTCCATCAAAGTACTGATTGCAAACCTAATGGAAACATCTCAACTTAACTTTCCACATGATTCTGAGTTGTATGAAACTAGTTTCATGGCTCTGCTCAGCAAGACAAATAAGTGGTTTTCTCAGTGCCTACAATGCTATGACAATAGCAATAGTATACATTTCAGTTTTCCACCAAAGTACTGAGTGCACACCTAATGGAAACATCTAAAGTTAACTTTCCACATGATTCTGAGATGTATAAAACTAGTTTCATGGCTCTGCTCAGCAAGACAAAAGAGTGGTTTTCTCAGTGCCTACTATGCTTTGACAAAAGCAATCGTATACATTTCAGTTTTCCACAAAAGAACTGAGTGCAATCCTAATGGAAACATCTTAACTTAACTTTCCACATGATTCTGAGTGGTATAAAACTTATTTCATGCATCTGTTCAGCAAGACAAAAAAGTGGTTTTCTCGGTGTCTACAATGCTTTGACAAAAGCAATCGTATACATTTCAGTTTTCCACAAAAGAACTGAGTGCAAACCTGATGGAAACATTTTAAGTTAACTTTCCACATGATTTTGAGTTGTTTAAAACTTGTTTCATGCCTCTGCTCAGCAAGACATAAAAGTGGTTGTCTCATTGCATACAATGCTTTGTCAATAGCAATAGTATATATTTCAGTTTTCCAGCAAAGTACTGAGTGCAAACCTAATGGAAACTTCTAAAGTTAACTTTCCACATGATTCTGAGTTGTTTAAAAGTTGTTTCATGGCTCTGCTCAGCAAGACAAAAAAGTGGTTTTCTCAGTGCATAAAATGCTTTGACAATAGCAATAGTATACATTTCAGTTTTCCAGCAAAGTACTAAGTGCAAACCTAATGGAAACATTTCAAATTAACTTTCTCCATGATTCTGAGTTGTCTAAAACTTGTTTCATGCCTCTGCTCAGCAAGACAAAAAAGTGGTTGTCTCATTGCAGACAATGCTTTGTCAATAGCAATAGTATACATTTCAGTTTTCCAGCAAAGTACTGAGTGCAAACCTAATGGAAACATTTTAAATCAACTTTCTCCATGATTCTGAGTTGCCTAAAACTTGTTTCATGCCTCTGCTCAGCAAGACAGCAAAGTGGTTTTCTCAGTGCATACAATGCTTTGACATTCCCAACAGTATACATTTCAGTTTTCCATCAAAGTACTGATTGCAAACCTAATGGAAACATCTCAACTTAACTTTCCACATGATTCTGAGTTGTATAAAACTAGTTTCATGGCTCTGCTCAGCAAGACAAAAAAGTGGTTTTCTCAGTGCCTACAATGCTATGACAATAGCAATAGTATACATTTCAGTTTTCCACCAAAGTACTGAGTGCAAACCTAATGGAAACATTTCAAATTAACTTTCTCCATGATTCTGAGTTGTCTGAAACTTGTTTCATGCCTCTGCTCAGCAAGACAGCAAAGTGGTTTTCTCAGTGCATACAATGCTTTGACATTCCCAACAGTATACCTTTCAGTTTTCCATCAAAGCACTGATTGCAAACCTAATGCAAACATCTAAAGTTAACTTTCCACATGATTCTGAGTTGTATAAAACTAGTTTCATGCATTTGTTCAGCAAGACAAAAAAGTGGTTTTCTCAGTGCCTACAATGCTTTGACAAAAGCAATCGTATACATTTCAGTTTTCCACAAAAGAACTGAGTGCAAACCTGATGGAAACATTTTAAGTTAACTTTCCACATGATTCTGAGTTCTTTCAAACTTGTTTCATGCCTCTGCTCAGCAAGACAAAAAAGTGGTTCTCTTATTGCAGACAATTCTTTGTCAATAGCAATAGTATACATTTCAGTTTTCCAGCAAAGTACTGAGTGCAAACCAAATGGAAACTTCTAAAGGTAACTTTCCACATGATTCTGAGTTGTTTAAAAGTTGTTTCATGGCTCTGCTCAGCAAGACAAAAAAGTGGTTTTCTCAGTGCATAAAATGCTTTGACAATAGCAATAGTATACATTTCAGTTTTCCAGCAAAGTACTGAGTGCAAACCTAATGGAAACATTTTAAATCAACTTTCTCCATGATTCTGAGTTGTCTAAAACTTGTTTCATGCCTCTGCTCAGCAAGACAGCAAAGTGGTTTTCTCAGTGCATACAATGCTTTGACATTCCCAACAGTATACATTTCACTTTTCCATCAAAGTACTGATTGCAAACCTAATGGAAACATCTCAACTTAACTGTCCACATGATTCTGAGTTGTATAAAACTAGTTTCATGGCTCTACTCAGCAAGACAAAAAAAGTGGTTTTCTCAGTGCCTACAATGCTATGACAATAGCAATAGTATACATTGCAGTTTTCCACCAAAGTACTGAGTGCAAACCTAATGGAAACATTTCTAATTAACTTTCTCCATGATTCTGAGTTGTCTAAAACTTGTTTCATGCCTCTGCTCAGCAAGACAGCAAAGTGGTTTTCTCAGTGCATACAATGCTTTGACATTCCCAACAGTATATCTTTCAGTTTTCCATCAAAGCAGTGATTGCAAACCTAATGCAAACATCTAAAGTTAACTTTCCACATGATTCTGAGTTGTATAAAACTAGTTTCATGGCTCTGCTCAGCAAGACAAATAAGTGGTTTTCTCAGTGCCTACAATGCTATGACAATAGCAATAGTATACATTTCAGTTTTCCACCAAAGTACTGAGTGCACACCTAATGGAAACATCTAAACTTAACTTTCCACATGATTCTGAGATGTATAAAACTAGTTTCATGGCTCTGCTCAGCAAGACAAAAGAGTGGTTTTCTCAGTGCCTACTATGCTTTGACAAAAACAATCGTATACATTTCAGTTTTCCACAAAAGAACTGAGTGCAATCCTAATGGAAACATCTTAACTTAACTTTCCACATGATTCTGAGTGGTATAAAGCTTGTTTCATGGCTCTGCTCAGCAAGACAAAAAAGTGGTTTCTCAGTGCATACAATGCTTTGACATTACCAACCGTATACATTTAGGTTTTCCATCAAAGTACTGAGTGCAAACCTAATGGAAACATCTAAATTTAACTTTACACATGATTCTGAGTTGTATAAAACTTGTTTCATGGCTCTGCTCAGGAAGACAAAAAAGTGCTTTTCTCAGTGCATACAATGCTTTGACAATAGCAATAGTATACATTTCAGATTTCCACCAAAGTACTCAGTGCATACCTAACGGAAACATCTTAACGTAACTTTCCAATGATTCTGAGTTGTATAAAAGTTGTTAAATGACTCTGCTCAGCAAGACAACAAAGTGGTTTTCTCAGTGCTTACAATGCTTTGACATTACCAATAGTATACATTTCAGTTTTCCACCAAAGTACTGAGTGCAAACCTAATGGAAACATTTTAAGTTAACTTTCCACATGATTCTGAGTTGTCTAAAACTTGTTTCATGCCTCTGCTCAGCAAGACAGCAAAGTGGTTTTCTCAGTGCATACAATGCTTTGACGTTCCCAACAGTATACATTTCTCTTTTCCATCAAAGTACTGATTGCAAACTAATGGAAACATCTCAACTTAACTTTCCACATGATTCTGAGTTGTATAAAACTAGTTTCATGCATCTGTTCAGCAAGACAAAAAAGTGGTTTTCTCAGTGTCTACAATGCTTTGACAAAAGCAATCGTATACATTTCTGTTTTCCACAAAAGAACTGAGTGCAAACCTGATGGAAACATTTTAAGTTAACTTTCCACATGATTTTGATTTGTTTCAAACTTGTTTCATGGCTCTGCTCAGCAAGACAAAAAAGTGGTTGTCTCATTGCATACAATGCTTTGTCAATAGCAATAGTATATATTTCAGTTTTCCAGCAAAGTACTGAGTGCAAACCTAATGGAAACTTCTAAAGTTAACTTTCCACATGATTCTGAGTTGTTTAAAAGTTGTTTCATGGCTCTGCTCAGCAAGACAAAAAAGTGGTTTTCTCAGTGCATAAAATGCTTTGACAGTAGCAATAGTATACATTTCAGTTTTCCAGCAAAGTATTGAGTGCAAACCTAATGGAAACATTTCAAATTAACTTTCTCCATGATTCTGAGTTGTCTAAAACTTGTTTCATGCCTCTGCTCAGCAAGACAAAAAAGTGGTTGTCTCAGTGCATAAAACGCTTTGACAATAGCAATAGTATACATTTCAGTTTTCCATCAAAGTACTGATTGCAAACCTAAGGGAAACATCTCAACTTAACTTTCCACATGATTCTGAGTTGTATAAAACTAGTTTCATGGCTCTGCTCAGCAAGACAAAAAAGTGGATTTCTCAGTGCCTACAATGCTATGACAGTAGCAGTAGTATACATTTCAGTTTTCCACCAAAGTACTGAGTGCAAACCTAATGGAAACATGTCAAATTAACTTTCTCCATGATTCTGAGTTGTCTAAAACTTGTTTCATGCCTCTGCTCAGCAAGACAGCAAAGTGGTTTTCTCAGTGCATACAATGCTTTGACATTCCCAACAGTATACCTTTCACTTTTCCATCAAAGTACTGATTGCAAACCTAATGGAAACATCTCAGCTTAACTTTCCACATGATTCTGAGTTGTATAAAACTAGTTTCATGGCTCTGCTCAGCAAGACAAAAAGTGGTTTTCTCAGTGCCTACAATGCTTTGACATTCCCAACAGTATACCTTTCAGTTTTCCATCAAAGTAATGATTGCAAACCTAATGCAAACATCTAAAGTTAACTTTCCACATGATTCTGAGTTGTTTCAAACTTGTTTCATGCCTCTGCTCAGCAAGACAAAAAAGTGGTTGTCTCATTGCAGACAATGCTTTGTCAAAAGCAATAGTATACATTTCAGTTTTCCAGCAAAGTGCTGAGTGCAAACTTAATGGAAACTTCTAAAATTAACTTTCCACATGATTCTGAGTTGTTTAAAAGTTGTTTCATGGCTCTGCTCAGCAAGACAAAAAAGTGGTTTTCTCGTTGCATAAAATGCTTTGACAATAGAAATAGTATACATTTCAGTTTTCCAGCAAAGTACTGAGTGCAAACCTAATGGAAACATTTTAAATCAACTTTCTCCATGATTCTGAGTTGTCAAAAACTTGTTTCATGCCTCTGCTCAGCAAGACAGCAAAGTGGTTTTCTCAGTGCATACAATGCTTTGACATTCCCAACAGTATACATTTCACTTTTCCATCAAAGTACTGATTGCAAACCTAATGGAAACATCTCAACTTAACTTTCCACATGATTCTGAGTTGTATAAAACTAGTTTCATGGCTCTGCTCAGCAAGACAAATAAGTGGTTTTCTCAGTGCCTACAATGCTATGACAATAGCAATAGTATACATTTCAGTTTTCCACCAAAGTACTGAGTGCACACCTAATGGAAACATCTAAAGTTAACTTTCCAGATGATTCTGAGATGTATAAAACTAGTTTCATGGCTCTGCTCAGCAAGACAAAAAAGTGGTTTTCTCAGTGCCTACTATGCTTTGACAAAAGCAATCGTATACATTTCAGTTTTCCACAAAAGAACTGAGTGCAATCCTAATGGAAACATCTTAACTTAACTTTCCACATGATTCTGAGTGGTATAAAACTTGTTTCATGGCTCTGCTCAGCAAGACAAAAAAGTGGTTTCTCAGTGCATACAATGCTTTGACATTACCAACCGTATACATTTAGGTTTTCCATCAAAGTACTGAGTGCAAAACTAATGGAAACATCTAAATTTAACTTTACACATGATTCTGAGTTGTATAAAACTTGTTTCATGGCTCTGCTCAGCAAGACGAAAAAAGTGCTTTTCTCAGTGCATACAATGCTTTGACAATAGCAATAGTATACATTTCAGATTTCCACCAAAGTACTCAGTGCATACCTAACGGAAACATCTTAACGTAACTTTCCAATGATTCTGAGTTGTATAAAAGTTGTTAAATGACTCTGCTCAGCAAGACAACAAAGTGGTTTTCTCAGTGCTTACAATGCTCTGACATTACCAATAGTATACATTTCAGTTTTCCACCAAAGTACTGAGTGCAAACCTAATGGAAACATTTTAAGTTAACTTTCCACATGATTCTGAGTTGTATAAAACTTGTTTAATGCCTCTGTTCAGCAAGACAAAAAAGTGGTTCTCTCAGTGCATAAAATGCTTTGACATTACCAACAGTATACATTTCAGTTTTCCATCAAAGTACTGATTGCAAACTAATGGAAACATCTCAACTTAACTTTCCACATGATTCTGAGTTGTATAAAACTAGTTTCATGCATCTGTTCAGCAAGACAAAAAAGTGGTTTTCTCAGTGTCTACAATGCTTTGACAAAAGCAATCGTATACATTTCAGTTTTCCACAAAAGAACTGAGTGCAAACCTGATGGAAACATTTTAAGTTAACTTTCCACATGATTTTGAGTTGTTTAAAACTTGTTTCATGCCTCTGCTCAGCAAGACAAAAAAGTGGTTGTCTCATTGCATACAATGCTTTGTCAATAGCAATAGTATATATTTCAGTTTTCCAGCAAAGTACTGACTGCAAAGCTAATGGAAACTTCTAAAGTTAACTTTCCACATGATTCTGAGTTGTTTAAAAGTTGTTTCATGGCTCTGCTCAGCAAGACAAAAAAGTGGTTTTCTCAGTGCATAAAATGATTTGACAATAGCAATAGTATACATTTCAGTTTTCCAGCAAAGTACTGATTGCAAACCTAATGGAAACATCTCAACTTAACTTTCCACATTATTCTGAGTTGTATAAAACTAGTTTCATGGCTCTACTCAGCAAGACAAAAAAGTGGTTTTCTCAGTGCCTACAATGCTATGACATTAGCAATAGTATACATCTCAGTTTTCCACCAAAGTACTGAGTGCAAACCTAATGGAAACATATCAAATTAACTTTCTCCATGATTCTGAGTTGTCCAAAACTTGTTTCATGCCTCTGCTCAGCAAGACAGCAAAGTGGTTTTCTCAGTGCATACAATGCTTTGACATTCCCAACAGTTTTCATTTCACTTTTCCATCAAAGTACTGATTGCAAACCTAATGGAAACATCTCAACTTAACTTTCCACATTATTCTGAGTTGTATAAAACTAGTTTCATGGCTCTACTCAGCAAGACAAAAAAGTGGTTTTCTCAGTGCCTACAATGCTATGACAATAGCAATAGTATACATCTCAGTTTTCCACCAAAGTACTGAGTGCAAACCTAATGGAAACATATCAAATTAACTTTCTCCATGATTCTGAGTTGTCCAAAACTTGTTTCATGCCTCTGCTCAGCAAGACAGCAAAGTGGTTTTCTCAGTGCATACAATGCTTTGACATTCCCAACAGTATACCTTTCAGTTTTCCATCAAAGCACTGATTGCAAACCTAATGCAAACATCTAAAGTTAACTTTCCACATGATTCTGAGTTGTATAAAACTAGTTTCATGCATCTGTTCAGCAAGACAAAAAAGTGGTTTTCTCAGTGTCTACAATGCTTTGACATTCCCAACAGTATACATTTCACTTTTCCATCAAAGTACTGATTGCAAACCTAATGGAAACATCTCAACTTAACTTTCCACATGATTCTGAGTTGTATGAAACTAGTTTCATGGCTCTGCTCAGCAAGACAAATAAGTGGTTTTCTCAGTGCCTACAATGCTATGACAATAGCAATAGTATACATTTCAGTTTTCCACCAAAGTACTGAGTGCACACCTAATGGAAACATCTAAAGTTAACTTTCCACATGATTCTGAGATGTATAAAACTTGTTTCGTGGCTCTGCTCAGCAAGACAAAAGAGTGGTTTTCTCAGTGCCTACTATGCTTTGACAAAAGCAATCGTATACATTTCAGTTTTCCACAAAAGAACTGAGTGCAATCCTAATGGAAACATCTTAACTTAACTTTCCACATGATTCTGAGTGGTATAAAACTTATTTCATGCATCTGTTCAGCAAGACAAAAAAGTGGTTTTCTCGGTGTCTACAATGCTTTGACAAAAGCAATCGTATACATTTCAGTTTTCCACAAAAGAACTGAGTGCAAACCTGATGGAAACATTTTAAGTTAACTTTCCACATGATTTTGAGTTGTTTAAAACTTGTTTCATGCCTCTGCTCAGCAAGACAAAAAAGTGGTTGTCTCATTGCATACAATGCTTTGTCAATAGCAATAGTATATATTTCAGTTTTCCAGCAAAGTACTGAGTGCAAACCTAATGGAAACTTCTAAAGTTAACTTTCCACATGATTCTGAGTTGTTTAAAAGTTGTTTCATGGCTCTGCTCAGCAAGACAAAAAAGTGGTTTTCTCAGTGCATAAAATGCTTTGACAATAGCAATAGTATACATTTCAGTTTTCCAGCAAAGTACTAAGTGCAAACCTAATGGAAACATTTCAAATTAACTTTCTCCATGATTCTGAGTTGTCTAAAACTTGTTTCATGCCTCTGCTCAGCAAGACAAAAAAGTGGTTGTCTCATTGCAGACAATGCTTTGTCAATAGCAATAGTATACATTTCAGTTTTCCAGCAAAGTACTGAGTGCAAACCTAATGGAAACATTTTAAATCAACTTTCTCCATGATTCTGAGTTGCCTAAAACTTGTTTCATGCCTCTGCTCAGCAAGACAGCAAAGTGGTTTTCTCAGTGCATACAATGCTTTGACATTCCCAACAGTATACATTTCAGTTTTCCATCAAAGTACTGATTGCAAACCTAATGGAAACATCTCAACTTAACTTTCCACATGATTCTGAGTTGTATAAAACTAGTTTCATGGCTCTGCTCAGCAAGACAAAAAAGTGGTTTTCTCAGTGCCTACAATGCTATGACAATAGCAATAGTATACATTTCAGTTTTCCACCAAAGTACTGAGTGCAAACCTAATGGAAACATTTCAAATTAACTTTCTCCATGATTCTGAGTTGTCTGAAACTTGTTTCATGCCTCTGCTCAGCAAGACAGCAAAGTGGTTTTCTCAGTGCATACAATGCTTTGACATTCCCAACAGTATACCTTTCAGTTTTCCATCAAAGCACTGATTGCAAACCTAATGCAAACATCTAAAGTTAACTTTCCACATGATTCTGAGTTGTATAAAACTAGTTTCATGCATTTGTTCAGCAAGACAAAAAAGTGGTTTTCTCAGTGCCTACAATGCTTTGACAAAAGCAATCGTATACATTTCAGTTTTCCACAAAAGAACTGAGTGCAAACCTGATGGAAACATTTTAAGTTAACTTTCCACATGATTCTGAGTTCTTTCAAACTTGTTTCATGCCTCTGCTCAGCAAGACAAAAAAGTGGTTCTCTGATTGCAGACAATTCTTTGTCAATAGCAATAGTATACATTTCAGTTTTCCAGCAAAGTACTGAGTGCAAACCAAATGGAAACTTCTAAAGGTAACTTTCCACATGATTCTGAGTTGTTTAAAAGTTGTTTCATGGCTCTGCTCAGCAAGGCAAAAAAGTGGTTTTCTCAGTGCATAAAATGCTTTGACAATAGCAATAAGTATACATTTCAGTTTTCCAGCAAAGTACTGAGTGCAAACCTAATGGAAACATTTTAAATCAACTTTCTCCATGATTCTGAGTTGTCTAAAACTTGTTTCATGCCTCTGCTCAGCAAGACAGCAAAGTGGTTTTCTCAGTGCATACAATGCTTTGACATTCCCAACAGTATACATTTCACTTTTCCATCAAAGTACTGATTGCAAACCTAATGGAAACATCTCAACTTAACTGTCCACATGATTCTGAGTTGTATAAAACTAGTTTCATGGCTCTACTCAGCAAGACAAAAAAAGTGGTTTTCTCAGTGCCTACAATGCTATGACAATAGCAATAGTATACATTTCAGTTTTCCACCAAAGTACTGAGTGCAAACCTAATGGAAACATTTCTAATTAACTTTCTCCATGATTCTGAGTTGTCTAAAACTTGTTTCATGCCTCTGCTCAGCAAGACAGCAAAGTGGTTTTCTCAGTGCATACAATGCTTTGACAATAGCAATAGTATACATTTCAGATTTCCACCAAAGTACTCAGTGCATACCTAACGGAAACATCTTAACGTAACTTTCCAATGATTCTGAGTTGTATAAAAGTTGTTAAATGACTCTGCTCAGCAAGACAACAAAGTGGTTTTCTCAGTGCTTACAATGCTTTGACATTACCAATAGTATACATTTCAGTTTTCCACCAAAGTACTGAGTGCAAACCTAATGGAAACATTTTAAGTTAACTTTCCACATGATTCTGAGTTGTCTAAAACTTGTTTCATGCCTCTGCTCAGCAAGACAGCAAAGTGGTTTTCTCAGTGCATACAATGCTTTGACGTTCCCAACAGTATACATTTCTCTTTTCCATCAAAGTACTGATTGCAAACTAATGGAAACATCTCAACTTAACTTTCCACATGATTCTGAGTTGTATAAAACTAGTTTCATGCATCTGTTCAGCAAGACAAAAAAGTGGTTTTCTCAGTGCCTACAATGCTATGACAATAGCGATAGTATACATTTCAGTTTTCCACCAAAGTACTGAGTGCACACCTAATGGAAACATCTAAAGTTAACTTTCCAGATGATTCTGAGATGTATAAAACTAGTTTCATGGCTCTGCTCAGCAAGACAAAAAAGTGGTTTTCTCAGTGCCTACTATGCTTTGACAAAAGCAATCGTATACATTTCAGTTTTCCACAAAAGAACTGAGTGCAATCCTAATGGAAACATCTTAACTTAACTTTCCACATGATTCTGAGTGGTATAAAACTTGTTTCATGGCTCTGCTCAGCAAGACAAAAAAGTGGTTTCTCAGTGCATACAATGCTTTGACATTACCAACCGTATACATTTAGGTTTTCCATCAAAGTACTGAGTGCAAAACTAATGGAAACATCTAAATTTAACTTTACACATGATTCTGAGTTGTATAAAACTTGTTTCATGGCTCTGCTCAGCAAGACGAAAAAAGTGCTTTTCTCAGTGCATACAATGCTTTGACAATAGCAATAGTATACATTTCAGATTTCCACCAAAGTACTCAGTGCATACCTAACGGAAACATCTTAACGTAACTTTCCAATGATTCTGAGTTGTATAAAAGTTGTTAAATGACTCTGCTCAGCAAGACAACAAAGTGGTTTTCTCAGTGCTTACAATGCTCTGACATTACCAATAGTATACATTTCAGTTTTCCACCAAAGTACTGAGTGCAAACCTAATGGAAACATTTTAAGTTAACTTTCCACATGATTCTGAGTTGTATAAAACTTGTTTAATGCCTCTGTTCAGCAAGACAAAAAAGTGGTTCTCTCAGTGCATAAAATGCTTTGACATTACCAACAGTATACATTTCAGTTTTCCATCAAAGTACTGATTGCAAACTAATGGAAACATCTCAACTTAACTTTCCACATGATTCTGAGTTGTATAAAACTAGTTTCATGCATCTGTTCAGCAAGACAAAAAAGTGGTTTTCTCAGTGTCTACAATGCTTTGACAAAAGCAATCGTATACATTTCAGTTTTCCACAAAAGAACTGAGTGCAAACCTGATGGAAACATTTTAAGTTAACTTTCCACATGATTTTGAGTTGTTTAAAACTTGTTTCATGCCTCTGCTCAGCAAGACAAAAAAGTGGTTGTCTCATTGCATACAATGCTTTGTCAATAGCAATAGTATATATTTCAGTTTTCCAGCAAAGTACTGACTGCAAAGCTAATGGAAACTTCTAAAGTTAACTTTCCACATGATTCTGAGTTGTTTAAAAGTTGTTTCATGGCTCTGCTCAGCAAGACAAAAAAGTGGTTTTCTCAGTGCATAAAATGATTTGACAATAGCAATAGTATACATTTCAGTTTTCCAGCAAAGTACTGATTGCAAACCTAATGGAAACATCTCAACTTAACTTTCCACATTATTCTGAGTTGTATAAAACTAGTTTCATGGCTCTACTCAGCAAGACAAAAAAGTGGTTTTCTCAGTGCCTACAATGCTATGACAATAGCAATAGTATACATCTCAGTTTTCCACCAAAGTACTGAGTGCAAACCTAATGGAAACATATCAAATTAACTTTCTCCATGATTCTGAGTTGTCCAAAACTTGTTTCATGCCTCTGCTCAGCAAGACAGCAAAGTGGTTTTCTCAGTGCATACAATGCTTTGACATTCCCAACAGTATACCTTTCAGTTTTCCATCAAAGCACTGATTGCAAACCTAATGCAAACATCTAAAGTTAACTTTCCACATGATTCTGAGTTGTATAAAACTAGTTTCATGCCTCTGTTCAGCAAGACAAAAAAGTGGTTTTCTCAGTGTCTACAATGCTTTGACATTCCCAACAGTATACATTTCACTTTTCCATCAAAGTACTGATTGCAAACCTAATGGAAACATCTCAACTTAACTTTCCACATGATTCTGAGTTGTATAAAACTAGTTTCATGGCTCTGCTCAGCAAGACAAATAAGTGGTTTTCTCAGTGCCTACAATGCTATGACAATAGCAATAGTATACATTTCAGTTTTCCACCAAAGTACTGAGTGCACACCTAATGGAAACATCTAAAGTTAACTTTCCACATGATTCTGAGATGTATAAAACTAGTTTCATGGCTCTGCTCAGCAAGACAAAAGAGTGGTTTTCTCAGTGCCTACTATGCTTTGACAAAAGCAATCGTATACATTTCAGTTTTCCACAAAAGAACTGAGTGCAATCCTAATGGAAACATCTTAACTTAACTTTCCACATGATTCTGAGTGGTATAAAACTTATTTCATGCATCTGTTCAGCAAGTAAAAAAAGTGGTTTTCTCGGTGTCTACAATGCTTTGACAAAAGCAATCGTATACATTTCAGTTTTCCACAAAAGAACTGAGTGCAAACCTGATGGAAACATTTTAAGTTAACTTTCCACATGATTTTGAGTTGTTTAAAACTTGTTTCATGCCTCTGCTCAGCAAGACAAAAAAGTGGTTGTCTCATTGCATACAATGCTTTGTCAATAGCAATAGTATATATTTCAGTTTTCCAGCAAAGTACTGAGTGCAAACCTAATGGAAACTTCTAAAGTTAACTTTCCACATGATTCTGAGTTGTTTAAAAGTTGTTTCATGGCTCTGCTCAGCAAGACAAAAAAGTGGTTTTCTCAGTGCAAAAAATGCTTTGACAATAGCAATAGTATACATTTCAGTTTTCCAGCAAAGTACTAAGTGCAAACCTAATGGAAACATTTCAAATTAACTTTCTCCATGATTCTGAGTTGTCTAAAACTTGTTTCATGCCTCTGCTCAGCAAGACAAAAAAGTGGTTGTCTCAGTGCATAAAACGCTTTGACAATAGCAATAGTATACATTTCAGTTTTCCATCAAAGTACTGATTGCAAACCTAAGGGAAACATCTCAACATAACTTTCCACATGATTCTGAGTTGTATAAAACTAGTTTCATGGCTCTGCTCAGCAAGACAAAAAAGTGGATTTCTCAGTGCCTACAATGCTATGACAACAGCAGTAGTATACATTTCAGTTTTCCACCAAAGTACTGAGTGCAAACCTAATGGAAACATGTCAAATTAACTTTCTCCATGATTCTGAGTTGTCTAAAACTTGTTTCATGCCTCTGCTCAGCAAGACAGCAAAGTGGTTTTCTCAGTGCATACAATGCTTTGACATTCCCAACAGTATACCTTTCACTTTTCCATCAAAGTACTGATTGCAAACCTAATGGAAACATCTCAGCTTAACTTTCCACATGATTCTGAGTTGTATAAAACTAGTTTCATGGCTCTGCTCAGCAAGACAAAAAGTGGTTTTCTCAGTGCCTGCAATGCTTTGACATTCCCAACAGTATACCTTTCAGTTTTCCATCAAAGTAATGATTGCAAACCTAATGCAAACATCTAAAGTTAACTTTCCACATGATTCTGAGTTGTTTCAAACTTGTTTCATGCCTCTGCTCAGCAAGACAAAAAATTGGTTGTCTCACTGCAGACAATGCTTTGTCAAAAGCAATAGTATACATTTCAGTTTTCCAGCAAAGTGCTGAGTGCAAACTTAATGGAAACTTCTAAAATTAACTTTCCACATGATTCTGAGTTGTTTAAAAGTTGTTTCATGGCTCTGCTCAGCAAGACAAAAAAGTGGTTTTCTCGTTGCATAAAATGCTTTGACAATAGAAATAGTATACATTTCAGTTTTCCAGCAAAGTACTGAGTGCAAACCTAATGGAAACATTTTAAATCAACTTTCTCCATGATTCTGAGTTGTCAAAAACTTGTTTCATGCCTCTGCTCAGCAAGACAGCAAAGTGGTTTTCTCAGTGCATACAATGCTTTGACATTCCCAACAGTATACATTTCACTTTTCCATCAAAGTACTGATTGCAAACCTAATGGAAACATCTCAACTTAACTTTCCACATGATTCTGAGTTGTATAAAACTAGTTTCATGGCTCTGCTCAGCAAGACAAATAAGTGGTTTTCTCAGTGCCTACAATGCTATGACAATAGCAATAGTATACATTTCAGTTTTCCACCAAAGTACTGAGTGCACACCTAATGGAAACATCTAAAGTTAACTTTCCAGATGATTCTGAGATGTATAAAACTAGTTTCATGGCTCTGCTCAGCAAGACAAAAAAGTGGTTTTCTCAGTGCCTACTATGCTTTGACAAAAGCAATCGTATACATTTCAGTTTTCCACAAAAGAACTGAGTGCAATCCTAATGGAAACATCTTAACTTAACTTTCCACATGATTCTGAGTGGTATAAAACTTGTTTCATGGCTCTGCTCAGCAAGACAAAAAAGTGGTTTCTCAGTGCATACAATGCTTTGACATTACCAACCGTATACATTTAGGTTTTCCATCAAAGTACTGAGTGCAAAACTAATGGAAACATCTAAATTTAAATTTACACATGATTCTGAGTTGTATAAAACTAGTTTCATGGCTCTGCTCAGCAAGACAACAAAGTGGTTTTCTCAGTGCTTACAATGCTCTGACATTACCAATAGTATACATTTCAGTTTTCCACCAAAGTACTGAGTGCAAACCTAATGGAAACATTTTAAGTTAACTTTCCACATGATTCTGAGTTGTATAAAACTTGTTTAATGCCTCTGTTCAGCAAGACAAAAAAGTGGTTTTCTCAGTGCATAAAAACCTTTGACAGTAGCAATACTATACATTTAAGTTTTCCACCAAAGTACTGAGTGCAAACCTAATAGAAACATTTTAAGTTAACTTTCCACATGATTCTGAGTTGTATAAAACTTGTTTCATGCCTCTGATCAGCAAGACAAAAAAGTGGTTCTCTCAGTGCATAAAATGCTTTGACATTACCAACAGTATACATTTCAGTTTTCCATCAAAGTACTGATTGCAAACTAATGGAAACATCTCAACTTAACTTTCCACATGATTCTGAGTTGTATAAAACTAATTTCATGCATCTGTTCAGCAAGACAAAAAAGTGGTTTTCTCAGTGTCTACAATGCTTTGACAAAAGCAATCATATACATTTCAGTTTTCCACAAAAGAACTGAGTGCAAACCTGATGGAAACATTTTAAGTTAACTTTCCACATGATTTTGAGTTGTTTAAAACTTGTTTCATGCCTCTGCTCAGCAAGACAAAAAAGTGGTTGTCTCATTGCATACAATGCTTTGTCAATAGCAATAGTATATATTTCAGTTTTCCAGCAAAGTACTGACTGCAAAGCTAATGGAAACTTCTAAAGTTAACTTTCCACATGATTCTGAGTTGTTTAAAAGTTGTTTCATGGCTCTGCTCAGCATGACAAAAAAGTGGTTTTCTCAGTGCATAAAATGATTTGACAATAGCAATAGTATACATTTCAGTTTTCCAGCAAAGTACTGAGTGCAAACCTAATGGAAACATTTTAAATCAACTTCCTCCATGATTCTGAGTTGTCTAAAACTTGTTTCATGCCTCTGCTCAGCAAGACAGCAAAGTGGTTTTCTCAGTGCATACAATGCTTTGACATTCCCAACAGTTTTCATTTCACTTTTCCATCAAAGTACTGATTGCAAACCTAATGGAAACATCTCAACTTAACTTTCCACATTATTCTGAGTTGTATAAAACTAGTTTCATGGCTCTACTCAGCAAGACAAAAAAGTGGTTTTCTCAGTGCCTACAATGCTATGACAATAGCAATAGTATACATCTCAGTTTTCCACCAAAGTACTGAGTGCAAACCTAATGGAAACATATCAAATTAACTTTCTCCATGATTCTGAGTTGCCCAAAACTTGTTTCATGCCTCTCCTCAGCAAGACAGCAAAGTGGTTTTCTCAGTGCATACAATGCTTTGACATTCCCAACAGTATACCTTTCAGTTTTCCATCAAAGCACTGATTGCAAACCTAATGCAAACATCTAAAGTTAACTTTCCACATGATTCTGAGTTGTATAAAACTAGTTTCATGCATCTGTTCAGCAAGACAAAAAAGTGGTTTTCTCAGTGTCTACAATGCTTTGACATTCCCAACAGTATACATTTCACTTTTCCATCAAAGTACTGATTGCAAACCTAATGGAAACATCTCAACTTAACTTTCCACATGATTCTGAGTTGTATGAAACTAGTTTCATGGCTCTGCTCAGCAAGACAAATAAGTGGTTTTCTCAGTGCCTACAATGCTATGACAATAGCAATAGTATACATTTCAGTTTTCCACCAAAGTACTGAGTGCACACCTAATGGAAACATCTAAAGTTAACTTTCCACATGATTCTGAGATGTATAAAACTAGTTTCATGGCTCTGCTCAGCAAGACAAAAGAGTGGTTTTCTCAGTGCCTACTATGCTTTGACAAAAGCAATCGTATACATTTCAGTTTTCCACAAAAGAACTGAGTGCAATCCTAATGGAAACATCTTAACTTAACTTTCCACATGATTCTGAGTGGTATAAAACTTATTTCATGCATCTGTTCAGCAAGACAAAAAAGTGGTTTTCTCGGTGTCTACAATGCTTTGACAAAAGCAATCGTATACATTTCAGTTTTCCACAAAAGAACTGAGTGCAAACCTGATGGAAACATTTTAAGTTAACTTTCCACATGATTTTGAGTTGTTTAAAACTTGTTTCATGCCTCTGCTCAGCAAGACAAAAAAGTGGTTGTCTCATTGCATACAATGCTTTGTCAATAGCAATAGTATATATTTCAGTTTTCCAGCAAAGTACTGAGTGCAAACCTAATGGAAACTTCTAAAGTTAACTTTCCACATGATTCTGAGTTGTTTAAAAGTTGTTTCATGGCTCTGCTCAGCAAGACAAAAAAGTGGTTTTCTCAGTGCATAAAATGCTTTGACAATAGCAATAGTATACATTTCAGTTTTCCAGCAAAGTACTAAGTGCAAACCTAATGGAAACATTTCAAATTAACTTTCTCCATGATTCTGAGTTGTCTAAAACTTGTTTCATGCCTCTGCTCAGCAAGACAAAAAAGTGGTTGTCTCATTGCAGACAATGCTTTGTCAATAGCAATAGTATACATTTCAGTTTTCCAGCAAAGTACTGAGTGCAAACCTAATGGAAACATTTTAAATCAACTTTCTCCATGATTCTGAGTTGCCTAAAACTTGTTTCATGCCTCTGCTCAGCAAGACAGCAAAGTGGTTTTCTCAGTGCATACAATGCTTTGACATTCCCAACAGTATACATTTCAGTTTTCCATCAAAGTACTGATTGCAAACCTAATGGAAACATCTCAACTTAACTTTCCACATGATTCTGAGTTGTATAAAACTAGTTTCATGGCTCTGCTCAGCAAGACAAAAAAGTGGTTTTCTCAGTGCCTACAATGCTATGACAATAGCAATAGTATACATTTCAGTTTTCCACCAATGTACTGAGTGCAAACCTAATGGAAACATTTCAAATTAACTTTCTCCATGATTCTGAGTTGTCTGAAACTTGTTTCATGCCTCTGCTCAGCAAGACAGCAAAGTGGTTTTCTCAGTGCATACAATGCTTTGACATTCCCAACAGTATACCTTTCAGTTTTCCATCAAAGCACTGATTGCAAACCTAATGCAAACATCTAAAGTTAACTTTCCACATGATTCTGAGTTGTATAAAACTAGTTTCATGCATTTGTTCAGCAAGACAAAAAAGTGGTTTTCTCAGTGCCTACAATGCTTTGACAAAAGCAATCGTATACATTTCAGTTTTCCACAAAAGAACTGAGTGCAAACCTGATGGAAACATTTTAAGTTAACTTTCCACATGATTCTGAGTTCTTTCAAACTTGTTTCATGCCTCTGCTCAGCAAGACAAAAAAGTGGTTCTCTGATTGCAGACAATTCTTTGTCAATAGCAATAGTATACATTTCAGTTTTCCAGCAAAGTACTGAGTGCAAACCAAATGGAAACTTCTAAAGGTAACTTTCCACATGATTCTGAGTTGTTTAAAAGTTGTTTCATGGCTCTGCTCAGCAAGACAAAAAAGTGGTTTTCTCAGTGCATAAAATGCTTTGACAATAGCAATAGTATACATTTCAGTTTTCCAGCAAAGTACTGAGTGCAAACCTAATGGAAACATTTTAAATCAACTTTCTCCATGATTCTGAGTTGTCTAAAACTTGTTTCATGCCTCTGCTCAGCAAGACAGCAAAGTGGTTTTCTCAGTGCATACAATGCTTTGACATTCCCAACAGTATACATTTCACTTTTCCATCAAAGTACTGATTGCAAACCTAATGGAAACATCTCAACTTAACTGTCCACATGATTCTGAGTTGTATAAAACTAGTTTCATGGCTCTACTCAGCAAGACAAAAAAAGTGGTTTTCTCAGTGCCTACAATGCTATGACAATAGCAATAGTATACATTTCAGTTTTCCACCAAAGTACTGAGTGCAAACCTAATGGAAACATTTCTAATTAACTTTCTCCATGATTCTGAGTTGTCTAAAACTTGTTTCATGCCTCTGCTCAGCTAGACAGCAAAGTGGTTTTCTCAGTGCATACAATGCTTTGACATTCCCAACAGTATATCTTTCAGTTTTCCATCAAAGCAGTGATTGCAAACCTAATGCAAACATCTAAAGTTAACTTTCCACATGATTCTGAGTTGTATAAAACTAGTTTCATGCATCTGTTCAGCAAAACAAAAAAGTGGTTTTCTCAGAGTCTACAATGCTTTGACAAAAGCAATCGTATACATTTCAGTTTTCCACAAAAGAACTGAGTGCAAACCTGATGGAAACATTTTAAGTTAACTTTCCACATGATTCTGAGTTCTTTCAAACTTGTTTCATGCCTCTGCTCAGCAAGACAAAAAAGTGGATGTCTGATTGCAGACAATTCTTTGTCAATAGCAATAGTATACATTTCAGTTTTCCAGGAAAGTACTGAGTGCAAACCTAATGGAAACTTCTAAAGGTAACTTTCCACATGATTCTGAGTTGTTTAAAAGTTGTTTCATGGCTCTGCTCAGCAAGACAAAAAAGTGGTTTTCTCAGTGCATAAAATGCTTTGACAATAGCAATAGTATACATTTCAGTTTTCCAGCAAAGTACTGAGTGCAAACCTAATGGAAACATTTTAAATCAACTTTCTCCATGATTCTGAGTTGTCTAAAACTTGTTTCATGCCTCTGCTCAGCAAGACAGCAAAGTGGTTTTCTCAGTGCATACAATGCTTTGACATTCCCAACAGTATACATTTCACTTTTCCATCAAAGTACTGATTGCAAACCTAATGGAAACATATCAGCTTAACTTTCCACATGATTCTGAGTTGTATAAAACTAGTTTCATGCATCTGTTCAGCAAGACAAAAAAGTGGTTTTCTCAGTGTCTACAACGCTTTGACATTCCCAACAGTATACATTTCACTTTTACATCAAAGTACTGATTGCAAACCTAATGGAAACATCTCAACTTAACTTTCCACATGATTCTGAGTTGTATAAAACTAGTTTCATGGCTCTGCTCAGCAAGACAAAAAAGTGGTTTTCTCAGTGCCTACAATGCTATGACAATAGCAATAGTATACATTTCAGTTTTCCACCAATGTACTGAGTGCAAACCTAATGGAAACATTTCAAATTAACTTTCTCCATGATTCTGAGTTGTCTAAAACTTGTTTCATGCCTCTGCTCAGCAAGACAGCAAAGTGGTTTTCTCAGTGCATACAATGCTTTGACATTCCCAACAGTATACCTTTCAGTTTTCCATCAAAGCACTGATTGCAAACCTAATGCAAACATCTAAAGTTAACTTTCCAGATGATTCTGAGTTGTATAAAACTAGTTTCATGCATTTGTTCAGCAAGAGAAAAAAGTGGTTTTCTCAGTGCCTACAATGCTTTGACAAAAGCAATCGTATACATTTCAGTTTTCCACAAAAGAACTGAGTGCAAACCTGATGGAAACATTTTAAGTTAACTTTCCACATGATTCTGAGTTCTTTCAAACTTGTTTCATGCCTCTGCTCAGCAAGACAAAAAAGTGGTTGTCTGATTGCAGACAATTCTTTGTCAATAGCAATAGTATACATTTCAGTTTTCCAGGAAAGTACTGAGTGCAAACCTAATGGAAACTTCTAAAGGTAACTTTCCACATGATTCTGAGTTGTTTAAAAGTTGTTTCATGGCTCTGCTCAGCAAGACAAAAAAGTGGTTTTCTCAGTGCATAAAATGCTTTGACAATAGCAATAGTATACATTTCAGTTTTCCAGCAAAGTACTGAGTGCAAACCTAATGGAAACATTTTAAATCAACTTTCTCCATGATTCTGAGTTGTCTAAAACTTGTTTCATGCCTCTGCTCAGCAAGACAGCAAAGTGGTTTTCTCAGTGCATACAATGCTTTGACATTCCCAACAGTATACATTTCACTTTTCCATCAAAGTACTGATTGCAAACCTAATGGAAACATCTCAACTTAACTGTCCACATGATTCTGAGTTGTATAAAACTAGTTTCATGGCTCTACTCAGCAAGACAAAAAAAGTGGTTTTCTCAGTGCCTACAATGCCATGACAATAGCAATAGTATACATTTCAGTTTTCCACCAAAGTACTGAGTGCAAACCTAATGGAAACATTTCAAATTAACTTTCTCCATGATTCTGAGTTGTCTAAAACTTGTTTCATGCCTCTGCTCAGCAATACAGCAAAGTGGTTTTCTCAGTGCATACAATGCTTTGACATTCCAAACAGTATATCTTTCAGTTTTCCATCAAAGCACTGATTGCAAACCTAATGCAAACATCTAAAGTTAACTTTCCACTTGATTCTGAGTTGTATAAAACTAGTTTCATGCATCTGTTCAGCAAGACAAAAAAGTGGTTTTCTCAGAGCCTACAATGCTTTGACAAAAGCAATCGTATACATTTCAGTTTTCCACAAAAGAACTGAGTGCAAACCTGATGGAAACATTTTAAGTTAACTTTCCACATGATTCTGAGTTGTCTAAAACTTGTTTCATGCCTCTGCTCAGCAAGACAGCAAAGTGATTTTCTCAGTGCATACAATGCTTTGACATTCCCAACAGTATACATTTCACTTTTCCATGAAAGTACTGATTGCAAACCTAATGGAAACATCTCAACTTAACTTTCCACATGATTCTGAGTTGTATAAAACTAGTTTCATGGCTCTGCTCAGCAAGACAAAAAAGTGGTTTTCTCAGTGCCTACAATGCTATGACAATAGCAATAGTATACATTTCAGTTTTCCACCAAAGTGCTGAGTGCAAACCTAATGGAAACATTTCAAATTAACTTTCTCCATGATTCTGAGTTGTCTAAAACTTGTTTCATGCCTCTGCTCATCAAGACAGCAAAGCGGTTTTCTCAGTGCATACTATGCTTTGACATTCCCAACAGTATACCTTTCAGTTTTCCTTCAAAGTACTGATTGCAAACCTAATGCAAACATCTAAAGTTAACTTTCCACATGATTCTGAGTTGTATAAAAGTTGTTTCATGGCTTTGCTCAGCAAGACAAAAAAGTGGTTTTCTCAGTGCATAAAATGCTTTGACAATAGCAATAGTATACATTTCAGTTTTCCAGCAAAGTACTGAGTGCAAACCTAATGGAAACATTTTAAATCAACTTTCTCCATGATTCTGAGCTGTCTAAAACTTGTTTCATGCCTCTGCTCAGCAAGACAGCAAAGTGGTTTTCTCAGTGCATACAATGCTTTGACATTCCCAACAGTATACATTTTACTTTTCCATCAAAGTACTGATTGCAAACCTAATGGAAACATCTCAGCTTAACTTTCCACATGATTCTGAGTTGTATAAAACTAGTTTCATGGCTCTGCTCAGCAAGACAAAAAGTGGTTTTCTCAGTGCCTACAATGCTTTGACATTCCCAACAGTATACCTTTCAGTTTTCCATCGAAGTAATGATTGCAAACCTAATGCAAACATCTAAAGTTAACTTTCCACATGATTCTGAGTTGTATAAAACTAGTTTCATGCATTTGTTCATGAAGACAAAAAAGTGGTTTTCTCAGTGTCTACAATGCTTTGACAAAAGCAATCGTATACATTTCAGTTTTCCACAAAAGAACTGAGTGCAATCCTGATGGAAACATTTTAAGTTAACTTTCCACATGATTCTGAGTTGTTTCAAACTTGTTTCATGCCTCTGCTCAGCAAGACAAAAAAGTGGTTCTCTCATTGCAGACAATGCTTTGTCAGTAGCAATAATATACATTTCAGTTTTCCAGCAAAGTGCTGAGTGCAAACCTAATGGAAACTTCTAAAGTTAACTTTCCACATGATTCTGAGTTGTTTAAAAGTTGTTTCATGGCTCTGCTCAGCAAGAGAAAAAAGTGGTTTTCTCGTTGCATAAAATGCTTTGACAATAGCAATAGTATACATTTCAGTTTTCCAGCAAAGTACTGAGTTCAAACCTAATGGAAACATCTAAATTTAACTTTACACATGATTCTGAGTTGTATAAAACTTGTTTCATGGCTCTGCTCAGCAAGACAAAAAAGTGCTTTTCTCAGTGCATACAATGCTTTGACAATAGCAATAGTATACATTTCAGAATTCCACCCAAGTACTCAGTGCATACCTAACGGAAACATCTTAACGTAACTTTTCAATGATTCTGAGTTGTATAAAAGTTGTTAAATGACTCTGCTCAGCAAGACAACAAAGTGGTTTTCTCAGTGCTTCCAATGCTCTGACATTACCAATAGTAGACATTTCAGTTTTCCACCAAAGTACTGAGTGCAAACCTAATGGAAACATTTTAAGTTAACTTTCCACATGATTCTGAGTTGTATAAAACTTGTTTCATGCCTCTGTTCAGCAAGACAAAAAAGTGGTTTTCTCAGTGCATAAAAAGCTTTGACAGTAGCAATACTATACATTTGAGTCTTCCACCAAAGTACTGAGTGCAAACCTAATAGAAACATTTTAAGTTAACTTTCCACATGATTCTGAGTTGTATAAAACTTGTTTCATGCCTCTGATCAGCAAGACAAAAAAGTGGTTTTCTCAGTGCATAAAATGCTTTGACATTACCAACAGTATACATTTCAGTTTTCCATCAAAGTACTGATTGCAAACTAATGGAAACATCTCAACTTAACTTTCCACATGATTCTGAGTTGTATAAAACTAGTTTCATGCATCTGTTCAGCAAGACAAAAAAGTGGTTTTCTCAGTGTCTACAATGCTTTGACAAAAGCAATCGTATACATTTCAGTTTTCCACAAAAGAACTGAGTGCAAACCTGATGGAAACATTTTAAGTTAACTTTCCACATGAATTTGAGTTGTTTAAAACTTGTTTCATGCCTCTGCTCAGCAAGACAAAAAAGTGGTTGTCTCATTGCGTACAATGCTTTGTCAATAGCAATAGTATATCTTTCAATTTTCCAGCAAAGTACTGACTGCAAACCTAATGGAAACTTCTAAAGTTAACTTTCCACATGATTCTGAGTTGTTTAAAAGTTGTTTCATGGCTCTGCTCAGCAAGACAGCAAAGTGGTTTTCTCAGTGCATACAATGCTTTGACATTCCCAACAGTATACATTTCACTTTTCCATCAAAGTACTGATTGCAAACCTAATGGAAACATCTCAACTTAACTGTCCACATGATTCTGAGTTGTATAAAACTAGTTTCATGGCTCTACTCAGCAAGACAAAAAAAGTGGTTTTCTCAGTGCCTGCAATGCTATGACAATAGCAATAGTATACATTTCAGTTTTCCACCAAAGTACTGAGTGCAAACCTAATGGAAACATTTCAAATTAACTTTCTCCATGATTCTGAGTTGTCTAAAACTTGTTTCATGCCTCTGCTCAGCAAGACAGCAAAGTGGTTTTCTCAGTGCATACAATGCTTTGACATTCCAAACAGTATATCTTTCAGTTTTCCATCAAAGCACTGATTGCAAACCTAATGCAAACATCTAAAGTTAACTTTCCACATGATTCTGAGTTGTATAAAACTAGTTTCATGCATTTGTTCAGCAAGACAAAAAAGTGGTTTTCTCAGTGCCTACAATGCTTTGACAAAAGCAATCGTATACATTTCAGTTTTCCACAAAAGAACTGAGTGCAAACCTGATGGAAACATTTTAAGTTAACTTTCCACATGATTCTGAGTTGTTTCAAACTTGTTTCATGCCTCTGCTCAGCAAGACAAAAAAGTGGTTGTCTGATTGCAGACAATTCTTTGTCAATAGCAATAGTATACATTTCAGTTTTCCAGCAAAGTACTGAGTGCAAACCTAATGGAAACTTCTAAAGGTAACTTTCCACATGATTCTGAGTTGTTTAAAAGTTGTTTCATGGCTCTGCTCAGCAAGACAAAAAAGTGGTTTTCTCAGTGCATAAAATGCTTTGACAATAGCAATAGTATACATTTCAGTTTTCCAGCAAAGTACAGAGTGCAAACCTAATGGAAACATTTTAAATCAACTTTCTCCATGATTCTGAGTTGTCTAAAACTTGTTTCATGCCTCTGCTCAGCAAGACAGCAAAGTGGTTTTCTCAGTGCATACAATGCTTTGACATTCCCAACAGTATACATTTCACTTTTCCATCAAAGTACTGATTGCAAACCTAATGGAAACATCTCAACTTAACTGTCCACATGATTCTGAGTTGTATAAAACTAGTTTCATGGCTCTACTCAGCAAGACAAAAAAAGTGGTTTTCTCAGTGCCTACAATGCTATGACAATAGCAATAGTATACATTTCAGTTTTCCACCAAAGTACTGAGTGCAAACCTAATGGAAACATTTCAAATTAACTTTCTCCATGATTCTGAGTTGTCTAAAACTTGTTTCATGCCTCTGCTCAGCAAGACAAAAAAGTGGTTTTCTCAGAGTCTACAATGCTTTGACATTCCAAACAGTATATCTTTCAGTTTTCCATCAAAGCACTGATTGCAAACCTAATGCAAACATCTAAAGTTAACTTTCCACATGATTCTGAGTTGTATAAAACTAGTTTCATGCCTCTGCTCAGCAAGACCAAAAAGTGGTTCTCTCATTGCATACAATGCTTTGACAATAGCAATAGTATACATTTCAGTTTTCCACCAAACTACTGAGTGCAAAACTAATGGAAACATTTTAAATTAACTTTCCACATGATTCTGAGTTGTGTAAAACTTGTTTCATGCCTCTAGTCTGCAAGACAAAAAAGTGGTTTTCTCAGTGCACTCAGTGTTTGACATTACCAGCAGTATGCATTTCAGTTTTCCATCAAAGTACTGAGTGCAAACCTAATGGAAACATCTAAAGTTAACTTTCCACTTGATTATGAGTTGTTGAAAACTTGTTTCATGGCTCTGCTCAGCAAGACAAAAAAGTGGTTGTCTCATTGCATACAATGGTTTCACATTAGCAATAAGTTACATTTCTATATTACACCAAAGTACTGAGTGAAAACCTAATGGAAACATCTAAATTTAACTTTCCACATGATTCTGAGTTGTATAAAACTATTTTCATGCGTCTGCTCAGCAAGACTAAAAAGTGCTTGTCTCATTGCTTACAATGGTTTGACAAAAGCAATAGTATAAATTTCAGTTTTCCACCAAAGTACTGAGTGCAAACCTAATGGAAACATTTTAAGTTAACTTTCCACATGATTCTGAGTTGTTTAAAACTTGTTTCATGCCTCTGCTCAGCAAGACAAAAAAGTGGTTTCCTCAGTGCATAGAATGCTTTGACAGTACCAATAGTATTCATTTTAGTTTCCATCAAAGCACTGAGTGGAAACCAAATGGAAACATATTAAAATAACTTTCCACATGACTCTGAGTTGTGTAAAATTTGTTTCATGCCTCTACTCTGAACAACAAAAAAGTGGTTTTCTCAGTGCACTCAATGTTTTGACATTACCAATAGTATAAATTTCAGTTTTCCACCAAAATACTGAGTGCAAACCTAATGGAAACATTTTAAATTAACTTTTCCACCTGATTCTGAGTTGTAAAAAACTAGTTTCAACGCTCTGATCAGGAAGACAACAATGTGGTTTTCTCAGTGCATAGAATGCTATGACATTACGAATACTTTACATTTCTATTTTACACCAAAGTACTGAGTGGAAACCTAATGGAAACATCTTAAATTAAATTTCCACATGATTCTGAGTTGTTTGAAACTTGTTTCATGCCTCTGCTCAGCAAGACAACAAAGTGGTTTTCTCAGTGCATACAGTGCTTTGACATTACCAAAAGTATACATTTCAGTTTTTCATCAAAGTACTGAGTGGAGACCAAATGGAAACATCTTAAATTAACTTTCCACATGACTCTGAGTTGTGTAAAACTTGTTTCATGCCTCTAATGTGCAAGACAAAAAAGTGGTTTTCTCAGTGCTCTCAAAGTTTTAACATTACCAGCAGTATACATTTCAGTTTTCCATCAAAGTAGTGAGTGCAAACCTAATGGAAATATCTAAAGATAAATTTCCACATGATTCTGAGTTGTATAAAACTAGTTTCATGCCTCTCCTCAGCAAGACAAAAAAGTGGTTTTCTCAGTGCATACAAAGCTTTGACAATAGCAATCATATACATTTCAGTTTTCCACCAAAGTACTGAGTGCAAACCTAATGGAAACATTTTAAGTTAACTTTCCACATGATTCTGATTTGTGTAAAACTTGTTTCATGCCTCTACTCTGCAAGAGAAAAAAGTGGTTTTCTCAGTGCACTCAGTGTTTGACATTACCAGTAGTATACATTTCAGTTTTCCATCAAAGTACTGAGTGCAAACCTAATGGAAACATCTAAAGTTAACTTTCCACATGATTCTGAATGTATAAAACTAGTTTCATGCCTCTGCTCAGCAAGACAAAAAAGTGGTTTTCTCATTGCATACAATGCTTTGACAATGGCAAGAGTATACATTTCAGTTTTCCACCAAAGTAATGAGTTCAAACCTAATGGAAACATTTTAAATTAACTTTCCACATGATTCTGAGTTGTTTAAAACTTGTTTCATGCCTCTGCTCAGCAAGACAAAAAAGTGGTTTTCTCAGTTTATACAATACTTTGACAATAGCAATAGTATACATTTCAGTTTTCCACCAAAGTACTGAGTGCAAACCTAATGGAAACATTTTAAGTTAACTTTCCACATGATTCTGAGTTGTTTAAAACTTGTTTCATGGCTCTGCTCAGCAAGACACAAAAGTGGTTTACTCAGAGAATACAATGCGTTGACATTACCGACAGCATACATTTAGGTTTTCCATTAAAGTACTGAGTGCCAACCTAATGGAAACATCTAAAGTTAACTTTCCACATGATTCTGAGTTGTATAAAACTAGTTTCATGGCTCTGCTCAGCAAGACAAAAAAGTGGTTTTCTCAGTGCCTACAATGCTTTCACAAAAGCAATCTTATACATTTCAGTTTTCAACAAAAGAACTCAGTGCAAACCTAATGGAAACATTTTAAGTTATCTTTCCACATGATTCTGAATTGTTTAAAACTTGTTTCATGCCTCTGCTCAGCAAGACAAAAAAGTGGTTTTCTCAGAGCATACAATGCTTTGACAATGGCAATAGTATACATTACAGATTTCCAGCAAAGTACTGAGTGCAAACCTAATGGAAACATCTAAAGTTAACTTTCCACATGATTCTGAGTTGTATAAAACTAGTTTCATGGCTCTGGTCAGCAAGACAAAAAAGTGGTTTTCTCAGTGCCTACTATGCTTTGACAAAAGCAATCGTATACATTTCAGTTTTCCACAAAAGAACTGAGTGCAAACCTAATGGAAACATCTTAACTTAACTTTCCACATGATTCTGAGTTGTATAAAACTAGTTTCATGGCTCTGCTCAGCAAGACAAAAAAGTGGTTTTCTCAGTGCATACAATGCTTTGACATTACCAACAGTATACATTTAGGATTTCCGTCAAAGTACTGAGTGCAAACCTAATGGAAACATCTGAAGTTAACTTTCCATATGATTCTGAGTTGTATAAAACTAGTTTCATGGCTCTGCTCAGCAAGACAAAAAAGTGGTTTTCTCAGTGCCTACAATGCTATGATAATAGCAATAGTATACATTTCAGTTTTCCACCAAAGTACTGAGTGCAAACCTAATGGAAACTTTTTAAATTAACTTTGCACATGATTCTGAGTTGTTTAAAACTTGTTTCATGCCATTCTGAGTTGTTTAAAACTTGTTTCATGCCTCTGCTCAGCAAGACCAAAAAGTGGTTCTCTCATTGCCTACAATGCTTTGACAATAGCAATAGTATACATTTCAGTTTTCCACCAAACTACTGAGTGCAAAACTAATGGAAACATTTTAAATTAACTTTCCACATGATTCTGAGTTGTGTAAAACTTGTTTCATGCCTCTAGTCTGCAGGACAAAAAAGTGGTTTTCTCAGTGCACTCAGTGTTTGACATTACCAGCAGTATACATTTCAGTTTTCCATCAAAGTACTGATTGCAAACCTAATGGAAACATCTAAAGTTAACTTTCCACTTGATTATGAGTTGTCAAAAACTTGTTTCATGGCTCTGCTCAGCAAGACAAAAAAGTGGTTGTCTCATTGCATACAACGGTTTCACATTATCAATTGTATAAATTTCAGTTTTCCACCAAAGTACTGAGTGAAAACCTAATGGAAACATTTTAAGTTAACTTTCCACATGATTCTGAGTTGTTTAAAACTTGTTTCATGCCTCTGATCAGCACGACAAAAAAGTGGTTTTCAGTGCATAAAATGCTTTGACATTACCAACAGTATACATTTCAGTTTTCCATCAAAGTACTGATTGCAAACTAATGGAAACATCTCAACTTAACTTTCCACATGATTCTGAGTTGTATAAAACTAGTTTCATGCATCTGTTCAGCAAGACAAAAAAATGGTTTTCTCAGTGTCTACAATGCTTTGACAAAAGCAATCGTATACATTTCAGTTTTCCACAAAAGAACTGAGTGCAAACCTGATGGAAAATTTTAAGTTAACTTTCCACATGATTTTGAGTTGTTTAAAACTTGTTTCATGCCTCTGCTCAGCAAGACAAAAAAGTGGTTGTCTCATTGCATACAATGCTTTGTCAATAGCAATAGTGTATATTTCAGTTTTCCAGCAAAGTACTGACTGCAAACCTAATGGAAACTTCTAAAGTTAACTTTCCACATGATTCTGAGTTGTTTAAAAGTTGTTTCATGGCTCTGCTCTGCAAGACAAAAAAGTAGTTTTCTCAGTGCATAAAATGCTTTGACAATAGCAATAGTATACATTTCATTTTTCCAGGAAAGTACTGAGTGCAAGCCTAATGGAAACATTTCAAATTAACTTTCTCCATGATTCTGAGTTGTCTAAAACTTGTTTCATGCCTCTGCTCAGCAAGACAGCAAAGTGGTTTTCTCAGTGCATACAATGCTTTGACATTCCCAACAGTATACCTTTCAGTTTTCCATCAAAGTACTGATGGCAAACCTAATGGAAACATCTAAAGTTAACTTTCCACATGATTCTGAGTTGTATAAAACTAGTTTCATGCATCTGTTCAGCAAGACAAAAAAGTGGTTTTCTCAGTGTCTACAATGCTTTGACAAAAGCAATCGTATACATTTCAGTTTTCCACAAAAGAACTGAGTGCAAACCTAATGGAAACTTTTTAAATTAACTTTCCACATGAGTCTGAGTTGTTTAAAACTTGTTTCATGCCTCTGCTCAGCAAGGCAAAAAAGTGGTTTCTCAGAGTTTACAATGCTGTGACAATAGCAATAGTATACATTACAGTTTTCCAGCAAAGTACTGAGTGCAAACCTAATGGAAACATCTAAAGTTAACTTTCCACATGATTCTGAGTTGTATAAAACTAGTTTCATGGCTCTGCTCAGCAAGACAAAAAAGTGGTTTTCTCAGTGCCTACTATGCTTTGACAAAAGCAATCGTATACATTTCAGTTTTGCACAAAAGAACTGAGTGCAAACCTAATGGAAACATCTTAACTTAACTTTCCACATGATTCTGAGTTGTATAAAACTTGTTTTATTGCTCCGCTCAGCAAGACAAAAAAGTGGTTTTCTCAGTGCATACAATGCTTTGACATTACCAACAGTATACATTTATGTTTTCCATCAAAGGACTGATTGCAAACCTAATGGAAACATCTAAAGTTAACTTTCCACATGATTCTGAGTTGTATAAAACTAGTTTCATGCCTCTGCTCAGCAAGACAAAAAAGTGGTTTTCTCAGTGCCTACAAGGCTTTGACAATAGCAATAGTATACATTTCAGTTTTCCACCAAAGTACTGAGTGCAAACCTAATGGAAACATTTTAAATTAACTTTCCACATGATTCTGAGTTCTTTAAAACTTGTTTCATGCTCTGCTCAGCAAGACAAAAAAGTGGTTCTCTGATTGCATACAATGCTTTGACAATAGCAATAGTATACATTTCAGTTTTCCACCAAAGTACTGAGTGCAAACCTAATGGAAACATCTAAAGTTAACTTTCCACATGATTCTGAGTTGTATAAAACTAGTTTCATGCCTCTCTGCTCAGCAACACGAAAAAGTGTTTTTCTCAGTGCTTACAATGGTTTGACAATAGCAATAGTATACATTTCAGTTTTCCACCGAAGTACTGAGTGCAAACCTAATGGAAACATTTTAAATTAACTTTCTACATGATTCTGAGTTGTCTAAAACTTGTTTCATGCCTGCTCAGCAAGACAACTAAGTGGTTTTCTCAGTGCATACAATGCTTTGACATTACCAACAGTATACATTTCAGTTTTCCATTAAAGTACTGATTGGAAACGAAATGGAAACGCCTTAAATTAACTTGCCACATGACTCTGAGTTGTGTAAAACTTGTTTCACGCCTCGACTCTGCAAGAGAAAAAAGTGGTTTTCTCAGTGCACTCAGTGATTGACATTACCAGCAGTATACATTTAGGTTTTCCATCAAAGTACTGAGGGCAAACCTCAAGGAAACATCTAAAGTTAACTTTCCACATGATTCTGAGTTGTTTAAAACTTGTTTCATGGCTCTGCTCAGCAAGAGAAAAACGTGGATGTCTCAGTGCATAGAATGCTTTGACAGTACCAATAGTATACATTTCTGTTTTCCACCAAATTAATGAGTTCAAATCTAATGGAAACATCTACAGTTAACTTTCTACATGATTCTGAGTTGTTTAAAACTTGTTTCATGCCTCTGCTCAGCACGACAACAAAGTGGTTTTCTCAGTGCATACAATGCTTTGACATTACCAACAGTATACATTTCAGTTTTCCATCAAAGTACTGAGTGGAAACCAAATGGAAACATCTTAAATTAACTTTCCACATGACTGAGTTGTGTAAAACTTGTTTCATGCCTTTACTCTGCAAGACAAAAAAGTGGTTTTCTCAGTGCACTCTGTGTTTGACATTACCAGCAGTATATAATTCAGTTTTACATCAAAGTAGTGAGTGCAAACCTTACGGAAATATCTAAAGATAACTTTCCACATGATTCTGAGTTGTATAAAACTTGATTCATGCCTCTGCTCAGCAAGACCAAAAAGTGGTTCTCTCATTGCATACAATGCTTTGACAATAGCAATAGTATACATTTCAGTTTTCCACCAAACTACTGAGTGCAAAACTAATGGAAACATTTTAAATTAACTTTCCACATGATTCTGAGTTGTGTAAAACTTGTTTCATGCCTCTAGTCTGCAAGACAAAAAAGTGGTTTTCTCAGTGCACTCAGTGTTTGACATTACCAGCAGTATACATTTCAGTTTTCCACCAAAGTACTGAGTGCAAACCTAATGGAAACATTTTAAGTTAACTTTCCACATGATTCTGAGTTGTTTAAAACTTGTTTCATGCCTCTGCTCAGCAAGACAAAAAAGTGGTTTCCTCAGTGCATAGAATGCTTTGACAGTACCAATAGTATTCATTTTAGTTTTCCATCAAAGCACTGAGTGGAAACCAAATGGAAACATATTAAAATAACTTTCCACATGACTCTGAGTTGTGTAAAATTTGTTTCATGCCTCTACTCTGAACAACAAAAAAGTGGTTTTCTCAGTGCACTCAATGTTTTGACATTACCAATAGTATAAATTTCAGTTTTCCACCAAAATACTGAGTGCAAACCTAATGGAAACATTTTAAATTAACTTTTCCACCTGATTCTGAGTTGTAAAAAACTAGTTTCAACGCTCTGATCAGGAAGACAACAATGTGGTTTTCTCAGTGCATACAATGCTATGACATTACGAATAGTTTACATTTCTATTTTACACCAAAGTACTGAGTGGAAACCTAATGGAAACATCTTAAATTAAATTTCCACATGATTCTGAGTTGTTTGAAACTTGTTTCATGCCTCTGCTCAGCAAGACAACAAAGTGGTTTTCTCAGTGCATACAGTGCTTTGACATTACCAACAGTATACATTTCAGTTTTTCATCAAAGTGCTGAGTGGAGACCAAATGGAAACATCTTAAATTAACTTTCCACATGACTCTGAGTTGTGTAAAACTTGTTTCATGCCTCTAATGTGCAAGACAAAAAAGTGGTTTTCTCAGTGCTCTCAAAGTTTTAACATTACCAGCAGTATACATTTCAGTTTTCCATCAAAGTAGTGAGTGCAAACCTAATGGAAATATCTAAAGATAAATTTCCACATGATTCTGAGTTGTATAAAACTAGTTTCATGCCTCTCCTCAGCAAGACAAAAAAGTGGTTTTCTCAGTGCATACAAAGCTTTGACAATAGCAATCATATACATTTCAGTTTTCCACCAAAGTACTGAGTGCAAACCTAATGGAAACATTTTAAGTTAATTTTCCACATGATTCTGATTTGTGTAAAACTTGTTTCATGCCTCTACTCTGCAAGAGAGAAAAGTGGTTTTCTCAGTGCACTCAGTGTTTGACATTACCAGTAGTATACATTTCAGTTTTCCATCAAAGTACTGAGTGCAAACCTAATGGAAACATCTAAAGTTAACTTTCCACATGATTCTGAGTTGTATAAAACTAGTTTCATGCCTCTGCTCAGCAAGACAAAAAAGTGGTTTTCTCATTGCATACAATGCTTTGACAATGGCAAGAGTATACATTTCAGTTTTCCACCAAAGTAATGAGTTCAAACCTAATGGAAACATTTTAAATTAACTTTCCACATGATTCTGAGTTGTTTAAAACTTGTTTCATGCCTCTGCTCAGCAAGACAAAAAAGTGGTTTTCTCAGTTTATACAATACTTTGACAATAGCAATAGTATACATTTCAGTTTTCCACCAAAGTACTGAGTGCAAACCTAATGGAAACATTTTAAGTTAACTTTCCACATGATTCTGAGTTGTTTAAAACTTGTTTCATGGCTCTGCTCAGCAAGACACAAAAGTGGTTTACTCAGTGAATACAATGCTTTGACATTACCAACAGTATACATTTAGGTTTTCCATTAAAGTACTGAGTGCCAACATAATGGAAACATCTAAAGTTAACTTTCCACATGATTCTGAGTTGTATCAAACTAGTTTCATGGCTCTGCTCAGCAAGACAAAAAAGTGGTTTTCTCAGTGCCTACAATGCTTTCACAAAAGCAATCTTATACATTTCAGTTTTCAACAAAAGAACTCAGTGCAAACCTAATGGAAACATTTTAAGTTATCTTTCCACATGATTCTGAATTGTTTAAAACTTGTTTCATGCCTCTGCTCAGCAAGACAAAAAAGTGGTTTTCTCAGAGCATACAATGCTTTGACAATGGCAATAGTATACATTACAGATTTCCAGCAAAGTACTGAGTGCAAACCTAATGGAAACATCTAAAGTTAACTTTCCACATGATTCTGAGTTGTATAAAACTAGTTTCATGGCTCTGGTCAGCAAGACAAAAAAGTGGTTTTCTCAGTGCCTACTATGCTTTGACAAAAGCAATCGTATACATTTCAGTTTTCCACAAAAGAACTGAGTGCAAACCTAATGGAAACATCTTAACTTAACTTTCCACATGATTCTGAGTTGTATAAAACTAGTTTCATGGCTCTGCTCAGCAAGACAAAAAAGTGGTTTTCTCAGTGCATACAATGCTTTGACATTACCAACAGTATACATTTAGGATTTCCGTCAAAGTACTGAGTGCAAACCTAATGGAAACATCTGAAGTTAACTTTCCATATGATTCTGAGTTGTATAAAACTAGTTTCATGGCTCTGCTCAGGAAGACAAAAAAGTGGTTTTCTCAGTGCCTACAATGCTATGACAATAGCAATAGTATACATTTCAGTTTTCCACCAAAGTACTGAGTGCAAACCTAATGGAAACTTTTTAAATTAACTTTGCACATGATTCTGAGTTGTTTAAAACATGTTTCATGCCATTCTGAGTTGTTTAAAACTTGTTTCATGCCTCTGCTCAGCAAGACCAAAAAGTGGTTCTCTCATTGCATACAATGCTTTGACAATAGCAATAGTATACATTTCAGTTTTCCACCAAACTACTGAGTGCAAAACTAATGTAAACATTTTAAATTAACTTTCCACATGATTCTGAGTTGTGTAAAACTTGTTTCATGCCTCTAGTCTGCAGGACAAAAAAGTGGTTTTCTCAGTGCACTCAGTGTTTGACATTACCAGCAGTATACATTTCAGTTTTCCATCAAAGTACTGATTGCAAACCTAATGCAAACATCTAAAGTTAACTTTCCACTTGATTATGAGTTGTTAAAAACTTGTTTCATGGCTCTGCTCAGCAAGACAAAAAAGTGGTTGTCTCATTGCATACAATGGTTTCACATTATCAATAGTATAAATTTCAGTTTTCCACCAAAGTACTGAGTGAAAACCTAATGGAAACATTTCAAATTAACTTTCTCCATGATTCTGAGTTGTCTAAAACTTGTTTCATGCCTCTGCTCAGCAAGACAGCAAAGTGGTTTTCTCAGTGCATACAATGCTTTGACATTCCCAACAGTATACCTTTCAGTTTTCAATCAAAGTACTGATGGCAAACCTAATGGAAACACCTAAAGTTAACTTTCCACATGATTCTGAGTTGTATAAAACTAGTTTCATGCATCTGTTCAGCAAGACAAAAAAGTGGTTTTCTCAGTGTCTACAATGCTTTGACAAAAGCAATCGTATACATTTCAGTTTTCCACAAAAGAACTGAGTGCAAACCTGATGGAAACATTTTAAGTTAACTTTCCACATGATTCTGAGTTCTTTAAAACTTGTTTCATGCCTCTGCTCAGCAAGACAGCAAAGTGGTATTCTCAGAGCATACAATGCTTTGACGTTCCCAACAGTATACATTTCACTTTTCCATCAAAGTACTGATTGCAAACCTAATGGAAACATCTCAACTTAACTTTCCACATGATTCTGAGCTGTATAAAACTAGTTTCATGCATCTGTTCAGCAAGACAAAAAAGTGGTTTTCTCAGTGTCTACAATGCTTTGATAAAAGCAATCGTATACATTTCAGTTTTCCACAAAAGAACTGAGTGCAAACCTGATGGAAAAATTTTTAAGTTAACTTTCCACATGATTTTGATTTGTTTAAAACTTGTTTCATACCTCTGCTCAGCAAGACAAAAAAGTGGTTGTCTCATTGCATACAATGCTTTGTCAATAGCAATAGTATACATTTCAGTTTTCCAGCAAAGTACTGAGTGCAAACCTAATGGAAACATTTTAAATCAACTTTCTCCATGATTCTGAGTTGTCAAAAACTTGTGTCATGCCTCTGCTCAGCAAGACAGCAAAGTGGTTTTCTCAGTGCATACAATGCTTTGACATTCCCAACAGTATACATTTCACTTTTCCATCAAAGTACTGACTGCAAACCTAATGGAAACATCTCAACTTATCTTTCCACATGATTCTGAGTTGTATAAAACTAGTTTCATGGCTCTGCTCAGCAAGACAAAAAAGTGGTTTTCTCAGTGCCTACAATGCTATGACAATAGCAATAGTATACATTTCAGTTTTCCACCAAAGTACTGAGTGCAAACCTAATGGAAACATTTCAAATTAGCTTTCTCCATGATTCTGAGTTGTCTAAAACTTGTTTTCATGCCTCTGCTGAGCAAGACAGCAAAGTGGTTTTCTCAGTGCATACAATGCTTTGACATTCCCAACAGTATACCTTTCAGTTTTCCATCAAAGTACTGATTGCAAACCTAATGCAAACATCTAAAGTTAACTTTCCACATGATTCTGAGTTGTATAAAACTAGTTTCATGCATTTGTTCAGCAAGACAAAAAAGTGGTTTTCTCAGTGTCTACAATGCTTTGACAAAAGCAATCGTATACATTTCAGTTTTCCACAAAAGAACTGAGTGCAAACCTGATGGAAACATTTTAAGTTAACTTTCCACATGATTCTGAGTTCTTTCAAACTTGTTTCATGCCTCTGCTCAGCAAGACAAAAAAGTGGTTGTCTGATTGCAGACAATTCTTTGTCAATAGCAATAGTATACATTTCAGTTTTCCAGCAAAGTACTGAGTGCAAACCTAATGTAAACTTCTAAAGTTAACTTTCCACATGATACTGAGTTGTTTAAAAGTTGTTTCATGGCTCTGCTCAGCAAGACAAAAAAGTGGTTTTCTCAGAGCATAAAATGCTTTGACAATAGCAATAGTATACATTTCAGTTTTCCAGCAAAGTACTGAGTGCAAACCTAATGGAAACATTTTAAATCAACTTCCTCCATGATTCTGAGTTGTCTAAAACTTGTTTCATGCCTCTGCTCAGCAAGACAGCAAAGTGGTTTTCTGAGTGCATTCAATGCTTTGACATTCCCAACAGTTTTCATTTCACTTTTCCATCAAAGTACTGATTGCAAACCTAATGCAAACATCTAAAGTTGACTTTCCACATGATTCTGAGTTGTATAAAACTAGTTTCATGGCTCTGCTCAGCAAGACAAAAAAGTGGTTTTCTCAGTGCCTACAATGCTATGACAAGAGTAATAGTATACATTTCAGTTTTCCACCAAAGTACTGAGTGCAAAACTAATGGAAACATTTTAAATCAACTTCCTCCATGATTCTGAGTTGTCTAAAACTTGTTTGATGCCTCTGCTCAGCAAGACAGCAAAGTGGTTTTCTCAGTGCATTCAATGCTTTGACATTCCCAACAGTTTTCATTTCACTTTTCCATCAAAGTACTGATTGCAAACCTAATGCAAACATCTAAAGTTAACTTTCCACATGATTCTGAGTTGTATAAAACTAGTTTCATGGCTCTGCTCAGCAAGACAAAAAAGTGGTTTTCTCAGTGCCTACAATGCTATGACAAGAGTAATAGTATACATTTCAGTTTTCCACCAAAGTACTGAGTGCAAACCTAATGGAAACATGTCAAATTAACTTTCTCCATGATTCTGAGTTGTCTAAAACTTGTTTCATGCCTCTGCTCAGCAAGACAAAAAAGTGGTTTTCTCAGAGCATACAATGCTTTGACAATGGCAATAGTATACATTACAGATTTCCAGCAAAGTACTGAGTGCAAACCTAATGGAAACATCTAAAGTTAACTTTCCACATGATTCTGAGTTGTATAAAACTAGTTTCATGGCTCTGGTCAGCAGGACAAAAAAGTGGTTTTCTCAGTGCCTACTATGCTTTGACAAAAGCAATCGTATACATTTCAGTTTTCCACAAAAGAACTGAGTGCAAACCTAATGGAAACATCTTAACTTAACTTTCCACATGATTCTGAGTTGTATAAAACTAGTTTCATGGCTCTGCTCAGCAAGACAAAAAAGTGGTTTTCTCAGTGCATACAATGCTTTGACATTACCAACAGTATACATTTAGGATTTCCGTCAAAGTACTGAGTGCAAACCTAATGGAAACATCTGAAGTTAACTTTCCATATGATTCTGAGTTGTATAAAACTTGTTTCATGCCTCTGCTCAGCAAGACCAAAAAGTGGTTCTCTCATTGCATACAATGCTTTGACAATAGCAATAGTATACATTTCAGTTTTCCACCAAACTACTGAGTGCAAAACTAATGTAAACATTTTAAATTAACTTTCCACATGATTCTGAGTTGTGTAAAACTTGTTTCATGCCTCTAGTCTGCAGGACAAAAAAGTGGTTTTCTCAGTGCACTCAGTGTTTGACATTACCAGCAGTATACATTTCAGTTTTCCATCAAAGTACTGATTGCAAACCTAATGCAAACATCTAAAGTTAACTTTCCACTTGATTATGAGTTGTTAAAAACTTGTTTCATGGCTCTGCTCAGCAAGACAAAAAAGTGGTTGTCTCATTGCATACAATGGTTTCACATTATCAATAGTATAAATTTCAGTTTTCCACCAAAGTACTGAGTGAAAACCTAATGGAAACATTTCAAATTAACTTTCTCCATGATTCTGAGTTGTCTAAAACTTGTTTCATGCCTCTGCTCAGCAAGACAGCAAAGTGGTTTTCTCAGTGCATACAATGCTTTGACATTCCCAACAGTATACCTTTCAGTTTTCCATCAAAGTACTGATGGCAAACCTAATGGAAACATCTAAAGTTAACTTTCCACATGATTCTGAGTTGTATAAAACTAGTTTCATGCATCTGTTCAGCAAGACAAAAAAGTGGTTTTCTCAGTGTCTACAATGCTTTGACAAAAGCAATCGTATACATTTCAGTTTTCCAAAAAAGAACTGAGTGCAAACCTGATGGAAACATTTTAAGTTAACTTTCCACATGATTATGAGTTCTTTAAAACTTGTTTCATGCCTCTGCTCAGCAAGACAAAAAAGTGGTTGTCTCATTGCAAACAATGCTTTGTCAATAGCAATGGTATACATTTCAGTTTTACAGCAAAGTACTGAGTGCAAACCTAATGGAAACATTTTAAATCAACTTCCTCCATGATTCTGAGTTGTCTAAAACTTGTTTCATGCCTCTGCTCAGCAAGACAGCAAAGTGGTTTTCTCAGTGCATACAATGCTTTGACATTCCCAACAGTTTTCATTTCACTTTTCCATCAAAGTACTGATTGCAAACCTAATGGAAACATCTCAGCTTAACTTTCCACATGATTCTGAGTTGTATAAAACTAGTTTCATGGCTCTACTCAGCAAGACAAAAAAGTGGTTTTCTCAGTGCCTACAATGCTATGACAATAGCAATAGTATACATTTCAGTTTTCCACCAAAGAACTGAGTGCAAACCTAATGGAAACATTTCAAATTAACTTTCTCCATGATTCTGAGTTGTCCAAAACTTGTTTCATGCCTCTGCTCAGCAAGACAGCAAAGTGGTTTTCTCAGTGCATACAATGCTTTGACATTCCCAACAGTATATCTTTCAGTTTTCCTTCAAAGCACTGATTGCAAACCTAATGCAAACATCTAAAGTTAACTTTCCGCATGATTCTGAGTTGTATAAAACTAGTTTCATGCATCTGTTCAGCAAGACAAAAAAGTGGTTTTCTCAGTGTCTACAATGCTTTGACAAAAGGAATCGTGTACATTTCAGTTTTCCACAAAAGAACTGAGTGCAAACCTGATGGAAACATTTTAAGTTAACTTTCCACATGATTCTGAGTTGTTTCAAGCTTGTTTCATGCCTCTGCTGAGCCAGACAAAAAAGTGGATGTCTGATTGCAGACAATGCTTTGTCAATAGCAATAGTATACATTTCAGTTTTCCAGCAAAGTACTGAGTGCAAACCTAATGGAAACTTCTAAAGTTATCTTTCCACATGATTCTGAGTTGTTTAAAAGTTGTTTCATGGCTCTGCTCAGCAAGACAAAAAAGTGGTTTTCTCAGTGCATAAAATGCTTTGACAATAGCAATAGTATACATTTCAGTTTTCCAGCAAAGTACTGAGTGCAAACCTAATGGAAACATTTTAAATCAACTTTCTCCATGATTCTGAGTTGTCTAAAACTTGTTTCATGCCTCTGCTCAGCAAGACAGCAAAGTGGTATTCTCAGAGCATACAATGCTTTGACGTTCCCAACAGTATACATTTCACTTTTCCATCAAAGTACTGATTGCAAACCTAATGGAAACATCTCAACTTAACTTTCCACATGATTCTGAGCTGTATAAAACTAGTTTCATGGCTCTGCTCAGCAAGACAAAAAAGTGGTTTTCTCAGTGCATACAATGCTTTGACATTCCCAACAGTATACCTTTCAGTTTTCCATCAAAGTACTGATTGCAAACTAATGGAAACATCTCAACTTAACTTTCCACATGATTCTGAGTTGTATAAAACTAGTTTCATGCATCTGTTCAGCAAGACAAAAAAGTGGTTTTCTCAGTGTCTACAATGCTTTGATAAAAGCAATCGTATACATTTCAGTTTTCCACAAAAGAAATGAGTGCAAACCTGATGGAAAAATTTTTAAGTTAACTTTCCACATGATTTTGATTTGTTTAAAACTTGTTTGATACCTCTGCTCAGCAAGACAAAAAAGTGGTTGTCTCATTGCATACAATGCTTTGTCAATAGCAATAGTATACATTTCAGTTTTCCACCAAAGTACTGAGTGCAAACCTAATGGAAACATTTCAAATTAGCTTTCTCCATGATTCTGAGTTGTCTAAAACTTGTTTTCATGCCTCTGCGCAGCAAGACAGCAAAGTGGTTTTCTCAGTGCATACAATGCTTTGACATTCCCAACAGTATACCTTTCAGTTTTCCATCAAAGTACTGATTGCAAACCTAATGCAAACATCTAAAGTTAACTTTCCACATGATTCTGAGTTGTATAAAACTAGTTTCATGCATTTGTTCAGCAAGACAAAAAAGTGGTTTTCTCAGTGTCTACAATGCTTTGACAAAAGCAATCGTATACATTTCAGTTTTCCACAAAAGAACTGAGTGCAAACCTGATGGAAACATTTTAAGTTAACTTTCCACATGATTCTGAGTTCTTTCAAACTTGTTTCATGCCTCTGCTCAGCAAGACAAAAAAGTGGTTGTCTGATTGCAGACAATTCTTTGTCAATAGCAATAGTATACATTTCAGTTTTCCAGCAAAGTACTGAGTGCAAACCTAATGTAAACTTCTAAAGTTAACTTTCCACATGATACTGAGTTGTTTAAAAGTTGTTTCATGGCTCTGCTCAGCAAGACAAAAAAGTGGTTTTCTCAGAGCATAAAATGCTTTGATAATAGCAATAGTATACATTTCAGTTTTCCAGCAAAGTACTGAGTGCAAACCTAATGGAAACATTTTAAATCAACTTCCTCCATGATTCTGAGTTGTCTAAAACTTGTTTCATGCCTCTGCTCAGCAAGACAGCAAAGTGGTTTTCTCAGTGCATTCAATGCTTTGACATTCCCAACAGTTTTCATTTCACTTTTCCATCAAAGTACTGATTGCAAACCTAATGCAAACATCTAAAGTTAACTTTCCACATGATTCTGAGTTGTATAAAACTAGTTTCATGGCTCTGCTCAGCAAGACAAAAAAGTGGTTTTCTCAGTGCCTACAATGCTATGACAAGAGTAATAGTATACATTTCAGTTTTCCACCAAAGTACTGAGTGCAAACCTAATGGAAACATGTCAAATTAACTTTCTCCATGATTCTGAGTTGTCTAAAACTTGTTTCATGCCTCTGATCAGCACGACAAAAAAGTGGTTTTCTCAGTGCATAAAATGCTTTGACATTACCAACAGTATACATTTCAGTTTTCCATCAAAGTACTGATTGCAAACTAATGGAAACATCTCAACTTAACTTTCCACATGATTCTGAGTTGTATAAAACTAGTTTCAATGCATCTGTTCAGCAAGACAAAAAAGTGGTTTTCTCAGTGTCTACAATACTTTGACAAAAGCAATCGTATACATTTCAGTTTTCCACAAAAGAACTGAGTGCAAACCTGATGGAAACATTTTAAGTTAACTTCCACATGATTTTGATTTGTTTAAAACTTGTTTCATGCCTCTGCTCAGCAAGACAAAAAAGTGGTTGTCTCATTGCATACAATGCTTTGTCAATAGCAATAGTATATATTTCAGTTTTCCAGCAAAGTACTGAGTGCAAACCTAATGGAAACTTCTGAAGTTAACTTTCCACATGATTCTGAGTTGTTTAAAAGTTGTTTCATGGCTCTGCTCAGCAAGACAAAAAAGTGGTTTTCTCAGTGCATAAAAAGCTTTGACAATAGCAATAGTATACATTTCAGTTTTCCAGCAAAGTACTAAGTGCAAACCTAATGGAAACATTTCAAATTAACTTTCTCCATGATTCTGAGTTGTCTAAAACTTGTTTCATGCCTCTGCTCAGCAAGACAAAAAAGTGGTTGTCTCATTGCAGACAATGCTTTGTCAATAGCAATAGTATACATTTCAGTTTTCCAGCAAAGTACTGAGTGCAAACCTAATGGAAACATTTTAAATCAACTTTCTCCATGATTCTGAGTAGTCAAAAACTTGTTTCATGCCTCTGCTCAGCAAGACAGCAAAGTGGTTTTCTCAGTGCTTACAATGCTTTGACATTCCCAACAGTATACATTTCACTTTTCCATCAAAGTACTGATTGCAAACCTAATGGAAACATCTCAGCTTAACTTTCCACATGATTCTGAGTTGTATAAAACTAGTTTCATGGCTCTGCTCAGCAAGACAAAAAAGTGGTTTTCTCAGTGCATAAAATGCTTTGACAATAGCAATAGTATACATTTCAGTTTTCCAGCAAAGTACTAAGTGCAAACCTAATGGAAACATTTTAAATCAACTTTCTCCATGATTCTGAGTTGTCTAAAACTTGTTTCATGCCTCTGCTCAGCAAGACAGCAAAGTGGTTTTCTCAGTGCCTACAATGCTATGACAGTAGCAATAGTATACATTTCAGTTTTCCACCAAAGTACTGAGTGCAAACCTAATGCAAACATTTCAAATTAACTTTCTCCATGATTCTGAGTTGTCTAAAACTTGTTTCATGCCTCTGCTCAGCAAGACAGCAAAGTGGTTTTCTCAGTGCATACAATGCTTTGACATTCCCAACAGTATACCTTTCAGTTTTCCATCAAAGTACTGATTGCAAACCTAATGCAAACATCTAAAGTTAACTTTCCACATGATTCTGAGTTGTATAAAACTAGTTTCATGCATCTGTTCAGCAAGACAAAAAAGTGGTTTTCTCAGAGTCGACAATGCTTTGACAAAAACAATCGTATACATTTCAGTTTTCCACAAAAGAACTGAGTGCAAACCTGATGGAAACATTTTAAGTTAACTTTCCACATGATTCTGAGCTGTCTAAAATTTGTTTCATGCCTCTGCTCAGCAAGACAAAAAAGTGGTTGTCTCATTGCAGACAATGCTTTGTCAATAGCAATAGTATACATTTCACTTTTCCAGCAAAGTACTGAGTGCAAACCGAATGGAAACATCTAAAGTGAACTTTCCACATGATTCTGAGTTGTATAAAACTAGTTTCATGCATCTGCTCAGCAAGACAAAAAAGTGGTTTTCTCAGTGCATACAATGCTTTGACATTACCAACAGTATACATTTAGGTTTTCCATCAAAGTACTGAGTGCAAACCTAATGGAAACATCTGAAGTTAACTTTCCACATGATTCTGAGTTGTATAAAACTAGTTTCATGGCTCTGCTCAGCAAGACAAAGAAGTGGTTTTCTCAGTGCCTACAATGCTATGACAATAGCAATAGCATACATTTCAGTTTTCCACCAAAGTACTGACTGCAAACCTAATGGAAACTTTTTAAATTAACTTTCCACATGATTCTGAGTTGTTTAAAACTTGTTTCATGCCATTCTGAGTTGTTTAAAACTTGTTTGATGGCTCTGCTCAGCAAGACAAAAAAGTCGTTTTCTCAGTGCATAAAATGCTTTGACAATAGCAATAGTATACATTTCAGTTTTCCACCAAAGTACTGAGTGCAAACCTAATGGAAACATTTTAAATTAACTTTCTCCATGATTCTGAGTTGTCTAAAACTTGTTTCATGCCTCTGCTCAGCAAGACAGCAAAGTGGTTTTCTCACTGCATACAATACTTTGACATTCCCAACAGTATACATTTCAGTTTCCCATCAAAGTACTGATTGCAAACCTAATGGAAACATCTCAACTTTACTTTCCACATGATTCTGAGTTGTATAAAACTAGTTTCATGGCTCTGCTCAGCAAGACAAAAAAGTGGTTTTCTCAGTGCCTACAATGCTTTGACAATAGCAATAGTATACATTTCAGTTTTCCACAAAAGAACTGAGTGCAAGCCTAATGGAAACATTTTAAGTTAACTTTCCACATGATTCTGAATTGTATAAAACTTGTTTCATGCCTCTACTCAGCAAGACAAAAAAGTGGTTGTCTCATTGCATACAATGCTTTGTCAATAGCAGTAGTATACATTTCAGTTTTCCACCAAAGTACTGAGTGCAAACCTAATGGAAACATCGAAAGTTAACTTTCCACATGATTCTGAGTTGTATAAAACTAGTTTCATGCCTCTGCTCAGCAAGACAAAAAAGTGTTTTTCTCAGTGCATACAATGCTTTGACAATAGCAATAGAAAACATTTCAGTTTTTCACCAAAGTACTCATTGCAAACCTAACGGAAACATCTTAACTTAACTTTCCACATGATTCTGAGTTGTATAAAACTTGTTTACTGGCTCTGCTCAGCAAGAGAACAAAGTGGTTTTCTCAGTGCTTACAATGCTTTGACTTTACCAATAGTATACTTTTTAGTTTTCCACCAAAGTACTGATTGCAAACCTAGTGGAAACATCTCAACTTAACTTTCCACATGATTCTGAGTTGTATAAAACTAGTTTCATGGCTCTGCTCAGAAAGAGAAAAAAGTGGTTTTCTCAGTGCCTACAATGCTATGACAATAGCAATAGTATACATTTCAGTTTTCCACCAAAGTACTGAGTGCAAACCTAATGGAAACTTTTTAAATTAACTTTCCACATGAGTCTGAGTTGTTTAAAACTTGTTTCATGCCTCTGCTCAGCAAGGCAAAAAAGTGGTTTTCTCAGAGTTTACAATGCTGTGACAATAGCAATAGTATACATTACAGTTTTCCAGCAAAGTACTGAGTGCAAACCTAATGGAAACATCTAAAGTTAACTTTCCACATGATTCTGAGTTGTATAAAACTAGTTTCATGGCTCTGCTCAGCAAGACAAAAAAGTGGTTTTCTCAGTGCCTACTATGCTTTGACAAAAGCAATCGTATACATTTCAGTTTTGCACAAAAGAACTGAGTGCAAACCTAATGGAAACATCTTAACTTAACTTTCCACATGATTCTGAGTTGTATAAAACTTGTTTTATTGCTCCGCTCAGCAAGACAAAAAAGTGGTTTTCTCAGTGCATACAATGCTTTGACATTACCAACAGTATACATTTAGGTTTTCCATCAAAGGACTGATTGCAAACCTAATGGAAACATCTAAAGTTAACTTTCCACATGATTCTGAGTTGTATAAAACTAGTTTCATGCCTCTGCTCAGCAAGACAAAAAAGTGGTTTTCTCAGTGCCTACAAGGCTTTGACAATAGCAATAGTATACATTTCAGTTTTCCACGAAAGTACTGAGTGCAAGCCTAATGGAAGCATTTTAAATTAACTTTCCACATGATTCTGAGTTCTTTAAATCTTGTTTCATGCTCTGCTCAGCAAGACAAAAACGTGGATGTCTCAGTGCATAGAATGCTTTGACAGTACCAATAGTATACATTTCTGTTTTCCACCAAATTAATGAGTTCAAACCTAATGGAAACATCTACAGTTAACTTTCCACATGATTCTGAGTTGTATACAACTAGTTTCATGCCTCTCTGCTCAGCAACACGAAAAAGTGTTTTTCTCAGTGCTTACAATGGTTTGACAATAGCAATAGTATACATTTCAGTTTTCCACCGAAGTACTGAGTGCAAACCTAATGGAAACATTTTAAATTAACTTTCTACATGATTCTGAGTTGTCTAAAACTTGTTTCATGCCGCTGCTCAGCAAGACAACTAAGTGGTTTTCTCAGTGCATACAATGCTTTGACATTACCAACAGTATACATTTCAGTTTTCCATTAAAGTACTGATTGGAAACGAAATGGAAATGCCTTAAATTAACTTGCCACATGACTCTGAGTTGTGTAAAACTTGTTTCACGCCTCGACTCTGCAAGAGAAAAAAGTGGTTTTCTCAGTGCACTCAGTGATTGACATTACCAGCAGTATACATTTAGGTTTTCCATCAAAGTACTGAGGGCAAACCTCAAGGAAACATCTAAAGTTAACTTTCCACATGATTCTGAGTTGTTTAAAACTTGTTTCATGGCTCTGCTCAGCAAGACAAAAACGTGGATGTCTCAGTGCATAGAATGCTTTGACAGTACCAATAGTATACATTTCTGTTTTCCACCAAATTAATGAGTTCAAACCTAATGGAAACATCTACAGTTAACTTTCCACATGATTCTGAGTTGTTTAAAACTTGTTTCATGCCTCTGCTCAGCACGACAACAAAGTGGTTTTCTCAGTGCATACAATGCTTTGACATTACCAACAGTATACATTTCAGTTTTCCATCAAAGTACTGAGTGGAAACCAAATGGAAACATCTTAAATTAACTTTCCACATGACTGAGTTGTGTAAAACTTGTATCATGCCTTTACTCTGCAAGACAAAAAAGTGGTTTTCTCAGTGCACTCTGTGTTTGACATTACCAGCAGTATATAATTCAGTTTTACATCAAAGTAGTGAGTGCAAACCTTACGGAAATATCTAAAGATAACTTTCCACATGATTCTGAGTTGTATAAAACTTGATTCATGCCTCTGCTCAGCAAGACCAAAAAGTGGTTCTCTCATTGCATACAATGCTTTGACAATAGCAATAGTATACATTTCAGTTTTCCACCAAACTACTGAGTGCAAAACTAATGGAAACATTTTAAATTAACTTTCCACATGATTCTGAGTTGTGTAAAACTTGTTTCATGCCTCTAGTCTGCAAGACAAAAAAGTGGTTTTCTCAGTGCACTCAGTGTTTGACATTACCAGCAGTATACATTTCAGTTTTCCATCAAAGTACTGAGTGCAAACCTAATGGAAACATCTAAAGTTAACTTTCCACTTGATTATGAGTTGTTGAAAACTTGTTTCATGGCTCTGCTCAGCAAGACAAAAAAGTGGTTGTCTCATTGCATACAATGGTTTCACATTAGCAATAAGTTACATTTCTATATTACACCAAAGTACTGAGTGAAAACCTAATGGAAACATCTAAATTTAACTTTCCACATGATTCTGAGTTGTATAAAACTATTTTCATGCGTCTGCTCAGCAAGACTAAAAAGTGCTTGTCTCATTGCTTACAATGGTTTGACAAAAGCAATAGTATAAATTTCAGTTTTCCACCAAAGTACTGAGTGCAAACCTAATGGAAACATTTTAAGTTAACTTTCCACATGATTCTGAGTTGTTTAAAACTTGTTTCATGCCTCTGCTCAGCAAGACAAAAAAGTGGTTTCCTCAGTGCATAGAATGCTTTGACAGTACCAATAGTATTCATTTTAGTTTTCCATCAAAGCACTGAGTGGAAACCAAATGGAAACATATTAAAATAACTTTCCACATGACTCTGAGTTGTGTAAAATTTGTTTCATGCCTCTACTCTGAACAACAAAAAAGTGGTTTTCTCAGTGCACTCAATGTTTTGACATTACCAATAGTATAAATTTCAGTTTTCCACCAAAATACTGAGTGGAAACCTAATGGAAACATTTTAAATTAACTTTTCCACCTGATTCTGAGTTGTAAAAAACTAGTTTCAACGCTCTGCTCAGGAAGACAACAATGTGGTTTTCTCAGTGCATACAATGCTATGACATTACGAATAGTTTACATTTCTATTTTACACCAAAGTACTGAGTGGAAACATAATGGAAACATCTTAAATTAAATTTCCACATGATTCTGAGTTGTTTGAAACTTGTTTCATGCCTCTGCTCAGCAAGACAACAAAGTGGTTTTCTCAGTGCATAAAATGCTTTGACATTACCAACAGTATACATTTCAGTTTTCCATCAAAGTACTGATTGCAAACTAATGGAAACATCTCAACTTAACTTTCCACATGATTCTGAGTTGTATAAAACTAGTTTCATGCATCTGTTCAGCAAGACAAAAAAGTGGTTTTCTCAGTGTCTACAATACTTTGACAAAAGCAATCGTATACATTTCAGTTTTCCACAAAAGAACTGAGTGCAAACCTGATGGAAACATTTTAAGTTAACTTCCACATGATTTTGATTTGTTTAAAACTTGTTTCATGCCTCTGCTCAGCAAGACAAAAAAGTGGTTGTCTCATTGCATACAATGCTTTGTCAATAGCAATAGTATATATTTCAGTTTTCCAGCAAAGTACTGAGTGCAAACCTAATGGAAACTTCTGAAGTTAACTTTCCACATGATTCTGAGTTGTTTAAAAGTTGTTTCATGGCTCTGCTCAGCAAGACAAAAAAGTGGTTTTCTCAGTGCATAAAATGCTTTGACAATAGCAATAGTATACATTTCAGTTTTCCAGCAAAGTACTAAGTGCAAACCTAATGGAAACATTTCAAATTAACTTTCTCCATGATTCTGAGTTGTATAAAACTAGTTTCATGGCTCTGCTCAGCAAGACAAAAAAGTGGTTTTCTCAGTGCCTACAATGCTATGACAATAGCAATAGTATACATTTCAGTTTTCCACCAAAGTACTGAGTGCAAACCTAATGGAAACATTTCAAATTAGCTTTCTCCATGATTCTGAGTTGTCTAAAACTTGTTTTCATGCCTCTGCTCAGCAAGACAGCAAAGTGGTTTTCTCATTGCATACAATGCTTTGACATTCCCAACAGTATACCTTTCAGTTTTCCATCAAAGTACTGATTGCAAACCTAATGCAAACATCTAAAGTTAACTTTCCACATGATTCTGAGTTGTATAAAACTAGTTTCATGCATTTGTTCAGCAAGACAAAAAAGTGGTTTCTCAGTGTCTACAATGCTTTGACAAAAGCAATCGTATACATTTCAGTTTTCCACAAAAGAACTGAGTGCAAACCTGATGGAAACATTTTAAGTTAACTTTCCACATGATTCTGAGTTCTTTCAAACTTGTTTCATGCCTCTGCTCAGCAAGACAAAAAAGTGGTTGTCTGATTGCAGACAATTCTTTGTCAATAGCAATAGTATACATTTCAGTTTTCCAGCAAAGTACTGAGTGCAAACCTAATGTAAACTTCTAAAGTTAACTTTCCACATGATACTGAGTTGTTTAAAAGTTGTTTCATGGCTCTGCTCAGCAAGACAAAAAAGTGGTTTTCTCAGAGCATAAAATGCTTTGACAATAGCAATAGTATACATTTCAGTTTTCCAACAAAGTACTGAGTGCAAACCTAATGGAAACATTTTAAATCAACTTCCTCCATGATTCTGAGTTGTCTAAAACTTGTTTCATGCCTCTGCTCAGCAAGACAGCAAAGTGGTTTTCTGAGTGCATTCAATGCTTTGACATTCCCAACAGTTTTCATTTCACTTTTCCATCAAAGTACTGATTGCAAACCTAATGCAAACATCTAAAGTTAACTTTCCACATGATTCTGAGTTGTATAAAACTAGTTTCATGGCTCTGCTCAGCAAGACAAAAAAGTGGTTTTCTCAGTGCCTACAATGCTATGACAAGAGTAATAGTATACATTTCAGTTTTCCACCAAAGTACTGAGTGCAAACCTAATGGAAACATTTTAAATCAACTTCCTCCATGATTCTGAGTTGTCTAAAACTTGTTTCATGCCTCTGCTCAGCAAGACAGCAAAGTGGTTTTCTCAGTGCATTCAATGCTTTGACATTCCCAACAGTTTTCATTTCACTTTTCCATCAAAGTACTGATTGCAAACCTAATGCAAACATCTAAAGTTAACTTTCCACATGATTCTGAGTTGTATAAAACTAGTTTCATGTCTCTGCTCAGCAAGACAAAAAAGTTGTTTTCTCAGTGCCTACAATGCTATGACAAGAGTAATAGTATACATTTCAGTTTTCCACCAAAGTACTGAGTGCAAACCTAATGGAAACATGTCAAATTAACTTTCTCCATGATCTGAGTTGTCTAAAACTTGTTTCATGCCTCTGATCAGCACGACAAAAAAGTGGTTTTCTCAGTGCATAAAATGCTTTGACATTACCAACAGTATACATTTCAGTTTTCCATCAAAGTACTGATTGCAAACTAATGGAAACATCTCAACTTAACTTTCCACATGATTCTGAGTTGTATAAAACTAGTTTCAATGCATCTGTTCAGCAAGACAAAAAAGTGGTTTTCTCAGTGTCTACAATACTTTGACAAAAGCAATCGTATACATTTCAGTTTTCCACAAAAGAACTGAGTGCAAACCTGATGGAAACATTTTAAGTTAACTTCCACATGATTTTGATTTGTTTAAAACTTGTTTCATGCCTCTGCTCAGCAAGACAAAAAAGTGGTTGTCTCATTGCATACAATGCTTTGTCAATAGCAATAGTATATATTTCAGTTTTCCAGCAAAGTACTGAGTGCAAACCTAATGGAAACTTCTGAAGTTAACTTTCCACATGATTCTGAGTTGTTTAAAAGTTGTTTCATGGCTCTGCTCAGCAAGACAAAAAGTGGTTTTCTCAGTGCATAAAAAGCTTTGACAATAGCAATAGTATACATTTCAGTTTTCCAGCAAAGTACTAAGTGCAAACCTAATGGAAACATTTCAAATTAACTTTCTCCATGATTCTGAGTTGTCTAAAACTTGTTTCATGCCTCTGCTCAGCAAGACAAAAAAGTGGTTGTCTCATTGCAGACAATGCTTTGTCAATAGCAATAGTATACATTTCAGTTTTCCAGCAAAGTACTGAGTGCAAACCTAATGAAACATTTAAATCAACTTTCTCCATGATCTGAGTAGACAAAAACTTGTTTCATGCCTCTGCTCAGCAAGACAGCAAAGTGGTTTTCTCAGTGCTTACAATGCTTTGACATTCCCAACAGTATACATTTCACTTTTCCATCAAAGTACTGATTGCAAACCTAATGGAAACATCTCAGCTTAACTTTCCACATGATTCTGAGTTGTATAAAACTAGTTTCATGGCTCTGCTCAGCAAGACAAAAAAGTGGTTTTCTCAGTGCATAAAATGCTTTGACAATAGCAATAGTATACATTTCAGTTTTCCAGCAAAGTACTAAGCGCAAACCTAATGGAAACATCTAAAGTTAACTTTCCACATGATTCTGAGTTGTATACAACTAGTTTCATGCCTCTCTGCTCAGCAACACGAAAAAGTGTTTTTCTCAGTGCTTACAATGGTTTGACGACAATAGCAATAGTATACATTTCAGTTTTCCACCGAAGTACTGAGTGCAAACCTAATGGAAACATTTTAAATTAACTTTCTACATGATTCTGAGTTGTCTAAAACTTGTTTCATGCCGCTGCTCAGCAAGACAACTAAGTGGTTTTCTCAGTGCATACAATGCTTTGACATTACCAACAGTATACATTTCAGTTTTCCATTAAAGTACTGATTGGAAACGAAATGGAAATGCCTTAAATTAACTTGCCACATGACTCTGAGTTGTGTAAAACTTGTTTCACGCCTCGACTCTGCAAGAGAAAAAAGTGGTTTGCTCAGTGCACTCAGTGATTGACATTACCAGCAGTATACATTTAGGTTTTCCATCAAAGTACTGAGGGCAAACCTCAAGGAAACATCTAAAGTTAACTTTCCACATGATTCTGAGTTGTTTAAAACTTGTTTCATGGCTCTGCTCAGCAAGACAAAAACGTGGATGTCTCAGTGCATAGAATGCTTTGACAGTACCAATAGTATACATTTCTGTTTTCCACCAAATTAATGAGTTCAAACCTAATGGAAACATCTACAGTTAACTTTCCACATGATTCTGAGTTGTTTAAAACTTGTTTCATGCCTCTGCTCAGCACGACAACAAAGTGGTTTTCTCAGTGCATACAATGCTTTGACATTACCAACAGTATACATTTCAGTTTTCCATCAAAGTACTGAGTGGAAACCAAATGGAAACATCTTAAATTAACTTTCCACATGACTGAGTTGTGTAAAACTTGTATCATGCCTTTACTCTGCAAGACAAAAAAGTGGTTTTCTCAGTGCACTCTGTGTTTGACATTACCAGCAGTATATAATTCAGTTTTACATCAAAGTAGTGAGTGCAAACCTTACGGAAATATCTAAAGATAACTTTCCACATGATTCTGAGTTGTATAAAACTTGATTCATGCCTCTGCTCAGCAAGACCAAAAAGTGGTTCTCTCATTGCATACAATGCTTTGACAATAGCAATAGTATACATTTCAGTTTTCCACCAAACTACTGAGTGCAAAACTAATGGAAACATTTTAAATTAACTTTCCACATGATTCTGAGTTGTGTAAAACTTGTTTCATGCCTCTAGTCTGCAAGACAAAAAAGTGGTTTTCTCAGTGCACTCAGTGTTTGACATTACCAGCAGTATACATTTCAGTTTTCCATCAAAGTACTGAGTGCAAACCTAATGGAAACATCTAAAGTTAACTTTCCACTTGATTATGAGTTGTTGAAAACTTGTTTCATGGCTCTGCTCAGCAAGACAAAAAAGTGGTTGTCTCATTGCATACAATGGTTTCACATTAGCAATAAGTTACATTTCTATATTACACCAAAGTACTGAGTGAAAACCTAATGGAAACATCTAAATTTAACTTTCCACATGATTCTGAGTTGTATAAAACTATTTTCATGCGTCTGCTCAGCAAGACTAAAAAGTGCTTGTCTCATTGCTTACAATGGTTTGACAAAAGCAATAGTATAAATTTCAGTTTTCCACCAAAGTACTGAGTGCAAACCTAATGGAAACATTTTAAGTTAACTTTCCACATGATTCTGAGTTGTTTAAAACTTGTTTCATGCCTCTGCTCAGCAAGACAAAAAAGTGGTTTCCTCAGTGCATAGAATGCTTTGACAGTACCAATAGTATTCATTTTAGTTTTCCATCAAAGCACTGAGTGGAAACCAAATGGAAACATATTAAAATAACTTTCCACATGACTCTGAGTTGTGTAAAATTTGTTTCATGCCTCTACTCTGAACAACAAAAAAGTGGTTTTCTCAGTGCACTCAATGTTTTGACATTACCAATAGTATAAATTTCAGTTTTCCACCAAAATACTGAGTGGAAACCTAATGGAAACATTTTAAATTAACTTTTCCACCTGATTCTGAGTTGTAAAAAACTAGTTTCAACGCTCTGCTCAGGAAGACAACAATGTGGTTTTCTCAGTGCATACAATGCTATGACATTACGAATAGTTTACATTTCTATTTTACACCAAAGTACTGAGTGGAAACATAATGGAAACATCTTAAATTAAATTTCCACATGATTCTGAGTTGTTTGAAACTTGTTTCATGCCTCTGCTCAGCAAGACAACAAAGTGGTTTTCTCAGTGCATAAAATGCTTTGACATTACCAACAGTATACATTTCAGTTTTCCATCAAAGTACTGATTGCAAACTAATGGAAACATCTCAACTTAACTTTCCACATGATTCTGAGTTGTATAAAACTAGTTTCATGCATCTGTTCAGCAAGACAAAAAAGTGGTTTTCTCAGTGTCTACAATACTTTGACAAAAGCAATCGTATACATTTCAGTTTTCCACAAAAGAACTGAGTGCAAACCTGATGGAAACATTTTAAGTTAACTTCCACATGATTTTGATTTGTTTAAAACTTGTTTCATGCCTCTGCTCAGCAAGACAAAAAAGTGGTTGTCTCATTGCATACAATGCTTTGTCAATAGCAATAGTATATATTTCAGTTTTCCAGCAAAGTACTGAGTGCAAACCTAATGGAAACTTCTGAAGTTAACTTTCCACATGATTCTGAGTTGTTTAAAAGTTGTTTCATGGCTCTGCTCAGCAAGACAAAAAAGTGGTTTTCTCAGTGCATAAAATGCTTTGACAATAGCAATAGTATACATTTCAGTTTTCCAGCAAAGTACTAAGTGCAAACCTAATGGAAACATTTCAAATTAACTTTCTCCATGATTCTGAGTTGTATAAAACTAGTTTCATGGCTCTGCTCAGCAAGACAAAAAAGTGGTTTTCTCAGTGCCTACAATGCTCTGACAATAGCAATAGTATACATTTCAGTTTTCCACCAAAGTACTGAGTGCAAACCTAATGGAAACATTTCAAATTAGCTTTCTCCATGATTCTGAGTTGTCTAAAACTTGTTTTCATGCCTCTGCTCAGCAAGACAGCAAAGTGGTTTTCTCATTGCATACAATGCTTTGACATTCCCAACAGTATACCTTTCAGTTTTCCATCAAAGTACTGATTGCAAACCTAATGCAAACATCTAAAGTTAACTTTCCACATGATTCTGAGTTGTATAAAACTAGTTTCATGCATTTGTTCAGCAAGACAAAAAAGTGGTTTTCTCAGTGTCTACAATGCTTTGACAAAAGCAATCGTATACATTTCAGTTTTCCACAAAAGAACTGAGTGCAAACCTGATGGAAACATTTTAAGTTAACTTTCCACATGATTCTGAGTTCTTTCAAACTTGTTTCATGCCTCTGCTCAGCAAGACAAAAAAGTGGTTGTCTGATTGCAGACAATTCTTTGTCAATAGCAATAGTATACATTTCAGTTTTCCAGCAAAGTACTGAGTGCAAACCTAATGTAAACTTCTAAAGTTAACTTTCCACATGATACTGAGTTGTTTAAAAGTTGTTTCATGGCTCTGCTCAGCAAGACAAAAAAGTGGTTTTCTCAGAGCATAAAATGCTTTGACAATAGCAATAGTATACATTTCAGTTTTCCAACAAAGTACTGAGTGCAAACCTAATGGAAACATTTTAAATCAACTTCCTCCATGATTCTGAGTTGTCTAAAACTTGTTTCATGCCTCTGCTCAGCAAGACAGCAAAGTGGTTTTCTGAGTGCATTCAATGCTTTGACATTCCCAACAGTTTTCATTTCACTTTTCCATCAAAGTACTGATTGCAAACCTAATGCAAACATCTAAAGTTAACTTTCCACATGATTCTGAGTTGTATAAAACTAGTTTCATGGCTCTGCTCAGCAAGACAAAAAAGTGGTTTTCTCAGTGCCTACAATGCTATGACAAGAGTAATAGTATACATTTCAGTTTTCCACCAAAGTACTGAGTGCAAACCTAATGGAAACATTTTAAATCAACTTCCTCCATGATTCTGAGTTGTCTAAAACTTGTTTCATGCCTCTGCTCAGCAAGACAGCAAAGTGGTTTTCTCAGTGCATTCAATGCTTTGACATTCCCAACAGTTTTCATTTCACTTTTCCATCAAAGTACTGATTGCAAACCTAATGCAAACATCTAAAGTTAACTTTCCACATGATTCTGAGTTGTATAAAACTAGTTTCATGGCTCTGCTCAGCAAGACAAAAAAGTGGTTTTCTCAGTGCCTACAATGCTATGACAAGAGTAATAGTATACATTTCAGTTTTCCACCAAAGTACTGAGTGCAAACCTAATGGAAACATGTCAAATTAACTTTCTCCATGATTCTGAGTTGTCTAAAACTTGTTTCATGCCTCTGATCAGCACGACAAAAAAGTGGTTTTCTCAGTGCATAAAATGCTTTGACATTACCAACAGTATACATTTCAGTTTTCCATCAAAGTACTGATTGCAAACTAATGGAAACATCTCAACTTAACTTTCCACATGATTCTGAGTTGTATAAAACTAGTTTCAATGCATCTGTTCAGCAAGACAAAAAAGTGGTTTTCTCAGTGTCTACAATACTTTGACAAAAGCAATCGTATACATTTCAGTTTTCCACAAAAGAACTGAGTGCAAACCTGATGGAAACATTTTAAGTTAACTTCCACATGATTTTGATTTGTTTAAAACTTGTTTCATGCCTCTGCTCAGCAAGACAAAAAAGTGGTTGTCTCATTGCATACAATGCTTTGTCAATAGCAATAGTATATATTTCAGTTTTCCAGCAAAGTACTGAGTGCAAACCTAATGGAAACTTCTGAAGTTAACTTTCCACATGATTCTGAGTTGTTTAAAAGTTGTTTCATGGCTCTGCTCAGCAAGACAAAAAAGTGGTTTTCTCAGTGCATAAAAAGCTTTGACAATAGCAATAGTATACATTTCAGTTTTCCAGCAAAGTACTAAGTGCAAACCTAATGGAAACATTTCAAATTAACTTTCTCCATGATTCTGAGTTGTCTAAAACTTGTTTCATGCCTCTGCTCAGCAAGACAAAAAAGTGGTTGTCTCATTGCAGACAATGCTTTGTCAATAGCAATAGTATACATTTCAGTTTTCCAGCAAAGTACTGAGTGCAAACCTAATGGAAACATTTTAAATCAACTTTCTCCATGATTCTGAGTAGACAAAAACTTGTTTCATGCCTCTGCTCAGCAAGACAGCAAAGTGGTTTTCTCAGTGCTTACAATGCTTTGACATTCCCAACAGTATACATTTCACTTTTCCATCAAAGTACTGATTGCAAACCTAATGGAAACATCTCAGCTTAACTTTCCACATGATTCTGAGTTGTATAAAACTAGTTTCATGGCTCTGCTCAGCAAGACAAAAAAGTGGTTTTCTCAGTGCATAAAATGCTTTGACAATAGCAATAGTATACATTTCAGTTTTCCAGCAAAGTACTAAGTGCAAACCTAATGGAAACATTTTAAATCAACTTTCTCCATGATTCTGAGTTGTCTAAAACTTGTTTCATGCCTCTGCTCAGCAAGACAGCAAAGTGGTTTTCTCAGTGCCTACAATGCTATGACAGTAGCAATAGTATACATTTCAGTTTTCCACCAAAGTACTGAGTGCAAACCTAATGCAAACATTTCAAATTAACTTTCTCCATGATTCTGAGTTGTCTAAAACTTGTTTCATGCCTCTGCTCAGCAAGACAGCAAAGTGGTTTTCTCAGTGCATACAATGCTTTGAGATTCCCAACAGTATACCTTTCAGTTTTCCATCAAAGTACTGATTGCAAACCTAATGCAAACATCTAAAGTTAACTTTCCACATGATTCTGAGTTGTATAAAACTAGTTTCATGCATCTGTTCAGCAAGACAAAAAAGTGGTTTTCTCAGAGTCTACAATGCTTTGACAAAAACAATCGTATACATTTCAGTTTTCCACAAAAGAACTGAGTGCAAACCTGATGGAAACATTTTAAGTTAACCTTCCACATGATTCTGAGCTGTCTAAAATTTGTTTCATGCCTCTGCTCAGCAAGACAAAAAAGTGGTTGTCTCATTGCAGACAATGCTTTGTCAATAGCAATAGTATACATTTCAGTTTTCCAGCAAAGTACTGAGTGCAAACCTAATGGAAACATCTAAAGTGAACTTTCCACATGATTCTGAGTTGTATAAAACTAGTTTCATGCATCTGCTCAGCAAGACAAAAAAGTGGTTTTCTCAGTGCATACAATGCTTTGACATTACCAACAGTATACATTTAGGTTTTCCATCAAAGTACTGAGTGCAAACCTAATGGAAACATCTGAAGTTAACTTTCCACATGATTCTGAGTTGTATAAAACTAGTTTCATGGCTCTGCTCAGCAAGACAAAGAAGTGGTTTTCTCAGTGCCTACAATGCTATGACAATAGCAATAGTATACATTTCAGTTTTCCACCAAAGTACTGACTGCAAACCTAATGGAAACTTTTTAAATTAACTTTCCACATGATTCTGAGTTGTTTAAAACTTGTTTCATGCCATTCTGAGTTGTTTAAAACTTGTTTGATGGCTCTGCTCAGCAAGACAAAAAAGTCGTTTTCTCAGTGCATAAAATGCTTTGACAATAGCAATAGTATACATTTCAGTTTTCCACGAAAGTACTGAGTGCAAGCCTAATGGAAACATTTTAAATTAACTTTCCACATGATTCTGAGTTCTTTAAATCTTGTTTCATGCTCTGCTCAGCAAGACAAAAAAGTGGTTCTCTGATTGCATACAATGCTTTGACAATAGCAATAGAATACATTTCAGTTTTCCACCAAAGTACTGAGTGCAAACCTAATGGAAACATCTAAAGTTAACTTTCCACATGATTCTGAGTTGTATACAACTAGTTTCATGCCTCTCTGCTCAGCAACACGAAAAAGTGTTTTTCTCAGTGCTTACAATGTTTTGACAATAGCAATAGTATACATTTCAGTTTTCCACCGAAGTACTGAGTGCAAACCTAATGGAAACATTTTAAATTAACTTTCTACATGATTCTGAGTTGTCTAAAACTTGTTTCATGCCGCTGCTCAGCAAGACAACTAAGTGGTTTTCTCAGTGCATACAATGCTTTGACATTACCAACAGTATACATTTCAGTTTTCCATTAAAGTACTGATTGGAAACGAAATGGAAATGCCTTAAATTAACTTGCCACATGACTCTGAGTTGTGTAAAACTTGTTTCACGCCTCGACTCTGCAAGAGAAAAAAGTGGTTTTCTCAGTGCACTCAGTGATTGACATTACCAGCAGTATACATTTAGGTTTTCCATCAAAGTACTGAGGGCAAACCTCAAGGAAACATCTAAATTTAACTTTCCACATGATTCTGAGTTGTTTAAAACTTGTTTCATGGCTCTGCTCAGCAAGACAAAAACGTGGATGTCTCAGTGCATAGAATGCTTTGACAGTACCAATAGTATACATTTCTGTTTTCCACCAAATTAATGAGTTCAAACCTAATGGAAACATCTACAGTTAACTTTCCACATGATTCTCAGTTGTTTAAAACTTGTTTCATGCCTCTGCTCAGCACGACAACAAAGTGGTTTTCTCAGTGCATAGAATGCTTTGACATTACCAACAGTATACATTTCAGTTTTCCATCAAAGTACTGAGTGGAAACCAAATGGAAACATCTTAAATTAACTTTCCACATGACTGAGTTGTGTAAAACTTGTATCATGCCTTTACTCTGCAAGACAAAAACGTCGTTTTCTCAGTGCACTCTGTGTTTGACATTACCAGCAGTATATAATTCAGTTTTACATCAAAGTAGTGAGTGCAAACCTTACGGAAATATCTAAAGATAACTTTCCACATGATTCTGAGTTGTATAAAACTTGATTCATGCCTCTGCTCAGCAAGACCAAAAAGTGGTTCTCTCATTGCATACAATGCTTTGACAATAGCAATAGTATACATTTCAGTTTTCCACCAAACTACTGAGTGCAAAACTAATGGAAACATTTTAAATTAACTTTCCACATGATTCTGAGTTGTGTAAAACTTGTTTCATGCCTCTAGTCTGCAAGACAAAAAAGTGGTTTTCTCAGTGCACTCAGTGTTTGACATTACCAGCAGTATACATTTCAGTTTTCCATCAAAGTACTGAGTGCAAACCTAATGGAAACATCTAAAGTTAACTTTCCACTTGATTATGAGTTGTTGAAAACTTGTTTCATGGCTCTGCTCAGCAAGACAAAAAAGTGGTTGTCTCATTGCATACAATGGTTTCACATTAGCAATAAGTTACATTTCTATATTACACCAAAGTACTGAGTGAAAACCTAATGGAAACATCTAAATTTAACTTTCCACATGATTCTGAGTTGTATAAAACTATTTTCATGCGTCTGCTCAGCAAGACTAAAAAGTGCTTGTCTCATTGCTTACAATGGTTTGACAAAAGCAATAGTATAAATTTCAGTTTTCCACCAAAGTACTGAGTGCAAACCTAATGGAAACATTTTAAGTTAACTTTCCACATGATTCTGAGTTGTTTAAAACTTGTTTCATGCCTCTGCTCAGCAAGACAAAAAAGTGGTTTCCTCAGTGCATAGAATGCTTTGACAGTACCAATAGTATTCATTTTAGTTTTCCATCAAAGCACTGAGTGGAAACCAAATGGAAACATATTAAAATAACTTTCCACATGACTCTGAGTTGTGTAAAATTTGTTTCATGCCTCTACTCTGAACAACAAAAAAGTGGTTTTCTCAGTGCACTCAATGTTTTGACATTACCAATAGTATAAATTTCAGTTTTCCACCAAAATACTGAGTGGAAACCTAATGGAAACATTTTAAATTAACTTTTCCACCTGATTCTGAGTTGTAAAAAACTAGTTTCAACGCTCTGCTCAGGAAGACAACAATGTGGTTTTCTCAGTGCATACAATGCTATGACATTACGAATAGTTTACATTTCTATTTTACACCAAAGTACTGAGTGGAAACATAATGGAAACATCTTAAATTAAATTTCCACATGATTCTGAGTTGTTTGAAACTTGTTTCATGCCTCTGCTCAGCAAGACAACAAAGTGGTTTTCTCAGTGCATAAAATGCTTTGACATTACCAACAGTATACATTTCAGTTTTCCATCAAAGTACTGATTGCAAACTAATGGAAACATCTCAACTTAACTTTCCACATGATTCTGAGTTGTATAAAACTAGTTTCATGCATCTGTTCAGCAAGACAAAAAAGTGGTTTTCTCAGTGTCTACAATACTTTGACAAAAGCAATCGTATACATTTCAGTTTTCCACAAAAGAACTGAGTGCAAACCTGATGGAAACATTTTAAGTTAACTTCCACATGATTTTGATTTGTTTAAAACTTGTTTCATGCCTCTGCTCAGCAAGACAAAAAAGTGGTTGTCTCATTGCATACAATGCTTTGTCAATAGCAATAGTATATATTTCAGTTTTCCAGCAAAGTACTGAGTGCAAACCTAATGCAAACTTCTGAAGTTAACTTTCCACATGATTCTGAGTTGTTTAAAAGTTGTTTCATGGCTCTGCTCAGCAAGACAAAAAAGTGGTTTTCTCAGTGCATAAAATGCTTTGACAATAGCAATAGTATACATTTCAGTTTTCCAGCAAAGTACTAAGTGCAAACCTAATGGAAACATTTCAAATTAACTTTCTCCATGATTCCGAGTTGTCTAAAACTTGTTTCATGCCTCTGCTCAGCAAGACAAAAAAGTGGTTGTCTCATTGCAGACAATGCTTTGTCAATAGCAATAGTATACATTTCAGTTTTCCAGCAAAGTACTGAGTGCAAACCTAATGGAAACATTTTAAATCAACTTTCTCCATGATTCTGAGTTGTCAAAAACTTGTTTCATGCCTCTGCTCAGTAAGACAGCAAAGTGGTTTTCTCAGTGCATACAATGCTTTGACATTCCCAACAGTATACATTTCACTTTTCCATCAAAGTACTGATTGCAAACCTAATGGAAACATCTCAACTTAACTTTCCACATGATTCTGAGTTGTATAAAACTAGTTTCATGGCTCTGCTCAGCAAGACAAAAAAGTGGTTTTCTCAGTGCCTACAATGCTATGACAATAGCAATAGTATACATTTCAGTTTTCCACCAAAGTACTGAGTGCAAACCTAATGGAAACATTTCAAATTAACTTTCTCCATGATTCTGAGTTGTCTAAAACTTGTTTCATGCCTCTGCTCAGCAAGACAGCAAAGTGGTTTTCTCAGTGCATACAATGATTTGACATTCCCAACAGTATACATTTCACTTTTCCATCAAAGTACTGATTGCAAACCTAATGGAAACATCTCAACTTAACTTTCCACATGATTCTGAGTTGTATAAAACTAGTTTCATGCATTTGTTCAGCAAGACAAAAAAGTGGTTTTCTCAGTGTCTACAATGCTTTGACAAAAGCAATCGTATACATTTCAGTTTTCCACAAAAGAACTGAGTGCAAACCTGATGGAAACATTTTAAGTTAACTTTCCACATGATTCTGAGTTCTTTCAAACTTGTTTCATGCCTCTGCTCAGCAAGACAAAAAAGTGGTTGTCTGATTGCAGACAATTCTTTGTCAATAGCAATAGTATGCATTTCAGTTTTCCAGCAAAGTACTGAGTGCAAACCTAATGTAAACTTCTAAAGTTAACTTTCCACATGATTCTGAGTTGTTTAAAAGTTGTTTCATGGCTCTGCTCAGCAAGACAAAAAAGTGGTTTTCTCAGTGCATAAAATGCTTTGACAATAGCAATAGTATACATTTCAGTTTTCCAGCAAAGTACTGAGTGCAAACCTAATGGAAACATTTTAAATCAACTTTCTCCATGATTCTGAGTTGTCTAAAACTTGTTTCATGCCTCTGCTCAGCAAGACAACAAAGTGGTTTTCTCAGTGCCTACAATGCTATGACAGTAGCAATAGTATTCATTTCAGTTTTCCACCAAAGTACTGAGTGCAAACCTAATGCAAACATTTCAAATTAACTTTCTCCATGATTCTGAGTTGTCTAAAACTTGTTTCATGCCTCTGCTCAGCAAGAGAGCAAAGTGGTTTTCTCAGTGCATACAATGCTTTGACATTCCCAACAGTATACCTTTCAGTTTTCCATCAAAGTACTGATTGCAAACCTAATGCAAACATCTAAAGTTAACTTTCCACATGATTCTGAGTTGTATAAAACTAGTTTCATGCATCTGTTCAGCAAGACAAAAAAGTGGTTTTCTCAGAGTCTACAATGCTTTGACAAAAGCAATCGTATATATTTCAGTTTTCCACAAAAGAACTGAGTGCAAACCTGATGGAAACATTTTAAGTTAACTTTCCACATGATTCTGAGCTGTCTAAAACTTGTTTCATGCCTCTGCTCAGCAAGACAAAAAAGTGGTTGTCTCTTTGCAGACAATGCTTTGTCAATAGCAATAGTGTACATTTCAGTTTTCCAGCAAAGTACTGAGTGCAAACCTAATGGAAACATCTAAAGTGAACTTTCCACATGATTCTGAGTTGTATAAAACTAGTTTCATGCATCTGCTCAGCAAGACAAAAAAGTGGTTTTCTCAGTGCATACAATGCTTTGACATTACCAACAGTATACATTTAGGTTTTCCATCAAAGTACTGAGTGCAAACCTAATGGAAACATCTGAAGTTAACTTTCCACATGATTCTGAGTTGTATAAAACTAGTTTCATGGCTCTGCTCAGCAAGACAAAGAAGTGGTTTTCTCAGTGCCTACAATGCTATGACAATAGCAATAGCATACATTTCAGTTTTCCACCAAAGTACTGACTGCAAACCTAATGGAATCTTTTTAAATTAACTTTCCACATGATTCTGAGTTGTTTAAAACTTGTTTCATGCCATTCTGAGTTGTTTAAAACTTGTTTGATGGCTCTGCTCAGCAAGACAAAAAAGTCGTTTTCTCAGTGCATAAAATGCTTTGACAATAGCAATAGTATACATTTCAGTTTTCCACCAAAGTACTGAGTGCAAACCTAATGGAAACATTTTAAATTAACTTTCTCCATGATTCTGAGTTGTCTAAAACTTGTTTCATGCCTCTACTCAGCAAGACAGCAAAGTGGTTTTCTCACTGCATACAATACTTTGACATTCCCAACAGTATACATTTCAGTTTCCCATCAAAGTACTGATTGCAAACCTAATGGAAACATCTCAACTTTACTTTCCACATGATTCTGAGTTGTATAAAACTAGTTTCATGGCTCTGCTCAGCAAGACAAAAAAGTGGTTTTCTCAGTGCCTACAATGCTTTGACAATAGCAATAGTATACATTTCAGTTTTCCACAAAACAACTGAGTGCAAGCCTAATGGAAACATTTTAAGTTAAGTTTCCACATGATTCTAAATTGTATAAAACTAGTTTCATGCCTCTGCTCAGCAAGACAAAAAAGTGTTTTTCTCAGTGCATACAATGCTTTGACAATAGCAATAGAAAACATTTCAGTTTTTCACCAAAGTACTCATTGCAAACCTAACGGAAACATCTTAACTTAACTTTCCACATGATTCTGAGTTGTATAAAACTTGTTTACTGGCTCTGCTCAGCAAGAGAACAAAGTGGTTTTCTCAGTGCTTACAAGGCTTTGACAATAGCAATAGTATACATTACAGTTTTCCAGCAAAGTACTGAGTGCAAACCTAATGGAAACATCTAAAGTTAACTTTCCACATGATTCTGAGTTGTATAAAACTAGTTTCATGGCTCTGCTCAGCAAGACAAAAAAGTGGTTTTCTCAGTGCCTACTATGCTTTGACAAAAGCAATCGTATACATTTCAGTTTTGCACAAAAGAACTGAGTGCAAACCTAATGGAAACATCTTAACTTAACTTTCCACATGATTCTGAGTTGTATAAAACTTGTTTTATTGCTCCGCTCAGCAAGACAAAAAAGTGGTTTTCTCAGTGCATACAATGCTTTGACATTACCAACAGTATACATTTAGGTTTTCCATCAAAGGACTGATTGCAAACCTAATGGAAACATCTAAAGTTAACTTTCCACATGATTCTGAGTTGTATAAAACTAGTTTCATGCCTCTGCTCAGCAAGACAAAAAAGTGGTTTTCTCAGTGCCTACAAGGCTTTGACAATAGCAATAGTATACATTTCAGTTTTCCACCAAAGTACTGAGTGCAAACCTAATGGAAACATCTAAAGTTAACTTTCCACATGATTCTGAGTTGTATAAAACTAGTTTCATGCCTCTCTGCTCAGCAACACGAAAAAGTGTTTTTCTCAGTGCTTACAATGGTTTGACAATAGCAATAGTATACATTTCAGTTTTCCACCGAAGTACTGAGTGCAAACCTAATGGAAACATTTTAAATTAACTTTCTACATGATTCTGAGTTGTCTAAAACTTGTTTCATGCCTCTGCTCAGCAAGACAACTAAGTGGTTTTCTCAGTGCATACAATGCTTTGACATTACCAGCAGTATACATTTCAGTTTTCCATTAAAGTACTGATTGGAAACGAAATGGAAACGCCTTAAATTAACTTGCCACATGACTCTGAGTTGTGTAAAACTTGTTTCACGCCTCGACTCTGCAAGAGAAAAAAGTGGTTTTCTCAGTGCACTCAGTGATTGACATTACCAGCAGTATACATTTAGGTTTTCCATCAAAGTACTGAGGGCAAACCTCAAGGAAACATCTAAAGTTAACTTTCCACATGATTCTGAGTTGTTTAAAACTTGTTTCATGGCTCTGCTCAGCAAGACAAAAACGTGGATGTCTCAGTGCATAGAATGCTTTGACAGTACCAATAGTATACATTTCTGTTTTCCACCAAATTAATGAGTTCAAACCTAATGGAAACATCTACAGTTAACTTTCCACATGATTCTGAGTTGTTTAAAACTTGTTTCATGCCTCTGCTCAGCACGACAACAAAGTGGTTTTCTCAGTGCATACAATGCTTTGACATTACCAACAGTATACATTTCAGTTTTCCATCAAAGTACTGAGTGGAAACCAAATGGAAACATCTTAAATTAACTTTCCACATGACTGAGTTGTGTAAAACTTGTTTCATGCCTTTACTCTGCAAGACAAAAAAGTGGTTTTCTCAGTGCACTCTGTGTTTGACATTACCAGCAGTATATAATTCAGTTTTACATCAAAGTAGTGAGTGCAAACCTTACGGAAATATCTAAAGATAACTTTCCACATGATTCTGAGTTGTATAAAACTTGATTCATGCCTCTGCTCAGCAAGACCAAAAAGTGGTTCTCTCATTGCATACAATGCTTTGACAATAGCAATAGTATACATTTCAGTTTTCCACCAAACTACTGAGTGCAAAACTAATGGAAACATTTTAAATTAACTTTCCACATGATTCTGAGTTGTGTAAAACTTGTTTCATGCCTCTAGTCTGCAAGACAAAAAAGTGGTTTTCTCAGTGCACTCAGTGTTTGACATTACCAGCAGTATACATTTCAGTTTTCCATCAAAGTACTGAGTGCAAACCTAATGGAAACATCTAAAGTTAACTTTCCACTTGATTATGAGTTGTTGAAAACTTGTTTCATGGCTCTGCTCAGCAAGACAAAAAAGTGGTTGTCTCATTGCATACAATGGTTTCACATTAGCAATAAGTTACATTTCTATATTACACCAAAGTACTGAGTGAAAACCTAATGGAAACATCTAAATTTAACTTTCCACATGATTCTGAGTTGTATAAAACTATTTTCATGCGTCTGCTCAGCAAGACTAAAAAGTGCTTGTCTCATTGCTTACAATGGTTTGACAAAAGCAATAGTATAAATTTCAGTTTTCCACCAAAGTACTGAGTGCAAACCTAATGGAAACATTTTAAGTTAACTTTCCACATGATTCTGAGTTGTTTAAAACTTGTTTCATGCCTCTGCTCAGCAAGACAAAAAAGTGGTTTCCTCAGTGCATAGAATGCTTTGACAGTACCAATAGTATTCATTTTAGTTTTCCATCAAAGCACTGAGTGGAAACCAAATGGAAACATATTAAAATGACTTTCCACATGACTCTGAGTTGTGTAAAATTTGTTTCATGCCTCTACTCTGAACAACAAAAAAGTGGTTTTCTCAGTGCACTCAATGTTTTGACATTACCAATAGTATAAATTTCAGTTTTCCACCAAAATACTGAGTGCAAACCTAATGGAAACATTTTAAATTAACTTTTCCACCTGATTCTGAGTTGTAAAAAACTAGTTTCAACGCTCTGCTCAGGAAGACAACAATGTGGTTTTCTCAGTGCATACAATGCTATGACATTACGAATAGTTTACATTTCTATTTTACACCAAAGTACTGAGTGGAAACATAATGGAAACATCTTAAATTAAATTTCCACATGATTCTGAGTTGTTTGAAACTTGTTTCATGCCTCTGCTCAGCAAGACAACAAAGTGGTTTTCTCAGTGCATACAGTGCTTTGACATTACCAACAGTATACATTTCAGGTTTTCATCAAAGTACTGAGTGGAGACCAAATGGAAACATCTTAAATTAACTTTCCACATGACTCTGAGTTGTGTAAAACTTGTTTCATGCCTCTAATGTGCAAGACAAAAAAGTGGTTTTCTCAGTGCTCTCAAAGTTTTAACATTACCAGCAGTATACATTTCAGTTTTCCATCAAAGTAGTGAGTGCAAACCTAATGGAAATATCTAAAGATAAATTTCCAGATGATTCTGAGTTGTATAAAACTAGTTTCATGCCTCTCCTCAGCAAGACAAAAAAGTGGTTTTCTCAGTGCATACAAAGCTTTGACAATAGCAATCATATACATTTCAGTTTTCCACCAAAGTACTGAGTGCAAACCTAATGGAAACATTTTAAGTTAACTTTCCACATGATTCTGATTTGTGTAAAACTTGTTTCATGCCTCTACTCTGCAAGAGAAAAAAGTGGTTTTCTCAGTGCACTCAGTGTTTGACATTACCAGTAGTATACATTTCAGTTTTCCATCAAAGTACTGAGTGCAAACCTAATGGAAACATCTAAAGTTAACTTTCCACATGATTCTGAGTTGTATAAAACTAGTTTCATGCCTCTGCTCAGCAAGACAAAAAAGTGGTTTTCTCATTGCATACAATGCTTTGACAATGGCAAGAGTATACATTTCAGTTTTCCACCAAAGTAATGAGTTCAAACCTAATGGAAACATTTTAAATTAACTTTCCACATGATTCTGAGTTGTTTAAAACTTGTTTCATGCCTCTGCTCAGCAAGACAAAAAAGTGGTTTTCTCAGTTTATACAATACTTTGACAATAGCAATAGTATACATTTCAGTTTTCCACCAAAGTACTGAGTGCAAACCTAATGGAAACATTTTAAGTTAACTTTCCACATGATTCTGAGTTGTTTAAAACTTGTTTCATGGCTCTGCTCAGCAAGACACAAAAGTGGTTTACTCAGTGAATACAATGCTTTGACATTACCAACAGTATACATTTAGGTTTTCCATTAAAGTACTGAGTGCCAACATAATGGAAACATCTAAAGTTAACTTTCCACATGATTCTGAGTTGTATCAAACTAGTTTCATGGCTCTGCTCAGCAAGACAAAAAAGTGGTTTTCTCAGTGCCTACAATGCTTTCACAAAAGCAATCTTATACATTTCAGTTTTCAACAAAAGAACTCAGTGCAAACCTAATGGAAACATTTTAAGTTATCTTTCCACATGATTCTGAATTGTTTAAAACTTGTTTCATGCCTCTGCTCAGCAAGACAAAAAAGTGGTTGTCTCATTGCATACAATGGTTTCACATTAGCAATAAGTTACATTTCTATATTACACCAAAGTACTGAGTGAAAACCTAATGGAAACATCTAAATTTAACTTTCCACATGATTCTGAGTTGTATAAAACTATTTTCATGCGTCTGCTCAGCAAGACTAAAAAGTGCTTGTCTCATTGCTTACAATGGTTTGACAAAAGCAATAGTATAAATTTCAGTTTTCCACCAAAGTACTGAGTGCAAACCTAATGGAAACATTTTAAGTTAACTTTCCACATGATTCTGAGTTGTTTAAAACTTGTTTCATGCCTCTGCTCAGCAAGACAAAAAAGTGGTTTCCTCAGTGCATAGAATGCTTTGACAGTACCAATAGTATTCATTTTAGTTTTCCATCAAAGCACTGAGTGGAAACCAAATGGAAACATATTAAAATAACTTTCCACATGACTCTGAGTTGTGTAAAATTTGTTTCATGCCTCTACTCTGAACAACAAAAAAGTGGTTTTCTCAGTGCACTCAATGTTTTGACATTACCAATAGTATAAATTTCAGTTTTCCACCAAAATACTGAGTGGAAACCTAATGGAAACATTTTAAATTAACTTTTCCACCTGATTCTGAGTTGTAAAAAACTAGTTTCAACGCTCTGCTCAGGAAGACAACAATGTGGTTTTCTCAGTGCATACAATGCTATGACATTACGAATAGTTTACATTTCTATTTTACACCAAAGTACTGAGTGGAAACATAATGGAAACATCTTAAATTAAATTTCCACATGATTCTGAGTTGTTTGAAACTTGTTTCATGCCTCTGCTCAGCAAGACAACAAAGTGGTTTTCTCAGTGCATAAAATGCTTTGACATTACCAACAGTATACATTTCAGTTTTCCATCAAAGTACTGATTGCAAACTAATGGAAACATCTCAACTTAACTTTCCACATGATTCTGAGTTGTATAAAACTAGTTTCATGCATCTGTTCAGCAAGACAAAAAAGTGGTTTTCTCAGTGTCTACAATACTTTGACAAAAGCAATCGTATACATTTCAGTTTTCCACAAAAGAACTGAGTGCAAACCTGATGGAAACATTTTAAGTTAACTTCCACATGATTTTGATTTGTTTAAAACTTGTTTCATGCCTCTGCTCAGCAAGACAAAAAAGCGGTTGTCTCATTGCATACAATGCTTTGTCAATAGCAATAGTATATATTTCAGTTTTCCAGCAAAGTACTGAGTGCAAACCTAATGGAAACTTCTGAAGTTAACTTTCCACATGATTCTGAGTTGTTTAAAAGTTGTTTCATGGCTCTGCTCAGCAAGACAAAAAAGTGGTTTTCTCAGTGCATAAAATGCTTTGACAATAGCAATAGTATACATTTCAGTTTTCCAGCAAAGTACTAAGTGCAAACCTAATGGAAACATTTCAAATTAACTTTCTCCATGATTCTGAGTTGTCTAAAACTTGTTTCATGCCTCTGCTCAGCAAGACAAAAAAGTGGTTGTCTCATTGCAGACAATGCTTTGTCAATAGCAATAGTATACATTTCAGTTTTCCAGCAAAGTACTGAGTGCAAACCTAATGGAAACATTTTAAATCAACTTTCTCCATGATTCTGAGTTGTCAAAAACTTGTTTCATGCCTCTGCTCAGTAAGACAGCAAAGTGGTTTTCTCAGTGCATACAATGCTTTGACATTCCCAACAGTATACATTTCACTTTTCCATCAAAGTACTGATTGGAAACCTAATGGAAACATCTCAACTTAACTTTCCACATGATTCTGAGTTGTATAAAACTAGTTTCATGGCTCTGCTCAGCAAGACAAAAAAGTGGTTTTCTCAGTGCCTACAATGCTATGACAATAGCAATAGTATACATTTCAGTTTTCCACCAAAGTACTGAGTGCAAACCTAATGGAAACATTTCAAATTAACTTTCTCCATGATTCTGAGTTGTCTAAAACTTGTTTCATGCCTCTGCTCAGCAAGACAGCAAAGTGGTTTTCTCAGTGCATACAATGATTTGACATTCCCAACAGTATACATTTCACTTTTCCATCAAAGTACTGATTGCAAACCTAATGGAAACATCTCAACTTAACTTTCCACATGATTCTGAGTTGTATAAAACTAGTTTCATGCATTTGTTCAGCAAGACAAAAAAAGTGGTTTTCTCAGTGTCTACAATGCTTTGACAAAAGCAATCGTATACATTTCAGTTTTCCACAAAAGAACTGAGTGCAAACCTGATGGAAACATTTTAAGTTAACTTTCCACATGATTCTGAGTTCTTTCAAACTTGTTTCATGCCTCTGCTCAGCAAGACAAAAAAGTGGTTGTCTGATTGCAGACAATTCTTTGTCAATAGCAATAGTATGCATTTCAGTTTTCCAGCAAAGTACTGAGTGCAAACCTAATGGAAACTTCTAAAGTTAACTTTCCACATGATTCTGAGTTGTTTAAAAGTTGTTTCATGGCTCTGCTCAGCAAGACAAAAAAGTGGTTTTCTCAGTGCATAAAATGCTTTGACAATAGCAATAGTATACATTTCAGTTTTCCAGCAAAGTACTGAGTGCAAACCTAATGGAAACATTTTAAATCAACTTTCTCCATGATTCTGAGTTGTCTAAAACTTGTTTCATGCCTCTGCTCAGCAAGACAGCAAAGTGGTTTTCTCAGTGCCTACAATGCTATGACAGTAGCAATAGTATTCATTTCAGTTTTCCACCAAAGTACTGAGTGCAAACCTAATGCAAACATTTCAAATTAACTTTCTCCATGATTCTGAGTTGTCTAAAACTTGTTTCATGCCTCTGCTCAGCAAGAGAGCAAAGTGGTTTTCTCAGTGCATACAATGCTTTGACATTCCCAACAGTATACCTTTCAGTTTTCCATCAAAGTACTGATTGCAAACCTAATGCAAACATCTAAAGTTAACTTTCCACATGATTCTGAGTTGTATAAAACTAGTTTCATGCATCTGTTCAGCAAGACAAAAAAGTGGTTTTCTCAGAGTCTACAATGCTTTGACAAAAGCAATCGTATATATTTCAGTTTTCCACAAAAGAACTGAGTGCAAACCTGATGGAAACATTTTAAGTTAACTTTCCACATGATTCTGAGCTGTCTAAAACTTGTTTCATGCCTCTGCTCAGCAAGACAAAAAAGTGGTTGTCTCTTTGCAGACAATGCTTTGTCAATAGCAATAGTGTACATTTCAGTTTTCCAGCAAAGTACTGAGTGCAAACCTAATGGAAACATCTAAAGTGAACTTTCCACATGATTCTGAGTTGTATAAAACTAGTTTCATGCATCTGCTCAGCAAGACAAAAAAGTGGTTTTCTCAGTGCATACAATGCTTTGACATTACCAACAGTATACATTTAGGTTTTCCATCAAAGTACTGAGTGCAAACCTAATGGAAACATCTGAAGTTAACTTTCCATATGATTCTGAGTTGTATAAAACTAGTTTCATGGCTCTGCTCAGCAAGACAAAGAAGTGGTTTTCTCAGTGCCTACAATGCTATGACAATAGCAATAGCATACATTTCAGTTTTCCACCAAAGTACTGACTGCAAACCTAATGGAATCTTTTTAAATTAACTTTCCACATGATTCTGAGTTGTTTAAAACTTGTTTCATGCCATTCTGAGTTGTTTAAAACTTGTTTGATGGCTCTGCTCAGCAAGACAAAAAAGTCGTTTTCTCAGTGCATAAAATGCTTTGACAATAGCAATAGTATACATTTCAGTTTTCCACCAAAGTACTGAGTGCAAACCTAATGGAAACATTTTAAATTAACTTTCTCCATGATTCTGAGTTGTCTAAAACTTGTTTCATGCCTCTACTCAGCAAGACAGCAAAGTGGTTTTCTCACTGCATACAATACTTTGACATTCCCAACAGTATACATTTCAGTTTCCCATCAAAGTACTGATTGCAAACCTAATGGAAACATCTCAACTTTACTTTCCACATGATTCTGAGTTGTATAAAACTAGTTTCATGGCTCTGCTCAGCAAGACAAAAAAGTGGTTTTCTCAGTGCCTACAATGCTTTGACAATAGCAATAGTATACATTTCAGTTTTCCACAAAACAACTGAGTGCAAGCCTAATGGAAACATTTTAAGTTAAGTTTCCACATGATTCTGAATTGTATAAAACTAGTTTCATGCCTCTGCTCAGCAAGACAAAAAAGTGTTTTTCTCAGCGCATACAATGCTTTGACAATAGCAATAGAAAACATTTCAGTTTTTCACCAAAGTACTCATTGCAAACCTAACGGAAACATCTTAACTTAACTTTCCACATGATTCTGAGTTGTATAAAACTTGTTTACTGGCTCTGCTCAGCAAGAGAACAAAGTGGTTTTCTCAGTGCTTACAATGCTGTGACAATAGCAATAGTATACATTACAGTTTTCCAGCAAAGTACTGAGTGCAAACCTAATGGAAACATCTAAAGTTAACTTTCCACATGATTCTGAGTTGTATAAAACTAGTTTCATGGCTCTGCTCAGCAAGACAAAAAAGTGGTTTTCTCAGTGCCTACTATGCTTTGACAAAAGCAATCGTATACATTTCAGTTTTGCACAAAAGAACTGAGTGCAAACCTAATGGAAACATCTTAACTTAACTTTCCACATGATTCTGAGTTGTATAAAACTTGTTTTATTGCTCGCCTCAGCAAGACAAAAAAGTGGTTTTCTCAGTGCATACAATGCTTTGACATTACCAACAGTATACATTTAGGTTTTCCATCAAAGGACTGATTGCAAAACTAATGGAAACATCTAAAGTTAACTTTCCACATGATTCTGAGTTGTATAAAACTAGTTTCATGCCTCTGCTCAGCAAGACAAAAAAGTGGTTTTCTCAGTGCCTACAAGGCTTTGACAATAGCAATAGTATACATTTCAGTTTTCCACCAAAGTACAGAGTGCAAACCTAATGGAAACATCTAAAGTTAACTTTCCACATGATTCTGAGTTGTATAAAACTAGTTTCATGCCTCTCTGCTCAGCAACACGAAAAAGTGTTTTTCTCAGTGCTTACAATGGTTTTGACAATAGCAATAGTATACATTTCAGTTTTCCACCGAAGTACTGAGTGCAAACCTAATGGAAACATTTTAAATTAACTTTCTACATGATTCTGAGTTGTCTGAAACTTGTTTCATGCCTCTGCTCAGCAAGACAACTAAGTGGTTTTCTCAGTGCATACAATGCTTTGACATTACCAGCAGTATACATTTCAGTTTTCCATTAAAGTACTGATTGGAAACGAAATGGAAACGCCTTAAATTAACTTGCCACATGACTCTGAGTTGTGTAAAACTTGTTTCACGCCTCGACTCTGCAAGAGAAAAAAGTGGTTTTCTCAGTGCACTCAGTGATTGACATTACCAGCAGTATACATTTAGGTTTTCCATCAAAGTACTGAGGGCAAACCTCAAGGAAACATCTAAAGTTAACTTTCCACATGATTCTGAGTTGTTTAAAACTTGTTTCATGGCTCTGCTCAGCAAGACAAAAACGTGGATGTCTCAGTGCATAGAATGCTTTGACAGTACCAATAGTATACATTTCTGTTTTCCACCAAATTAATGAGTTCAAACCTAATGGAAACATCTACAGTTAACTTTCCACATGATTCTGAGTTGTTTAAAACTTGTTTCATGGCTCTGCTCAGCAAGACAAAAAAGTGGTTTTCTCAGTGCATACAATGGTTTCACATTAGCAATAAGTTACATTTCTATATTACACCAAAGTACTGAGTGAAAACCTAATGGAAACATCTAAATTTAACTTTCCACATGATTCTGAGTTGTATAAAACTATTTTCATGCGTCTGCTCAGCAAGACTAAAAAGTGCTTGTCTCATTGCTTACAATGGTTTGACAAAAGCAATAGTATAAATTTCAGTTTTCCACCAAAGTACTGAGTGCAAACCTAATGGAAACATTTTAAGTTAACTTTCCACATGATTCTGAGTTGTTTAAAACTTGTTTCATGCCTCTGCTCAGCAAGACAAAAAAGTGGTTTCCTCAGTGCATAGAATGCTTTGACAGTACCAATAGTATTCATTTTAGTTTTCCATCAAAGCACTGAGTGGAAACCAAATGGAAACATATTAAAATGACTTTCCACATGACTCTGAGTTGTGTAAAATTTGTTTCATGCCTCTACTCTGAACAACAAAAAAGTGGTTTTCTCAGTGCACTCAATGTTTTGACATTACCAATAGTATAAATTTCAGTTTTCCACCAAAATACTGAGTGCAAACCTAATGGAAACATTTTAAATTAACTTTTCCACCTGATTCTGAGTTGTAAAAAACTAGTTTCAACGCTCTGCTCAGGAAGACAACAATGTGGTTTTCTCAGTGCATACAATGCTATGACATTACGAATAGTTTACATTTCTATTTTACACCAAAGTACTGAGTGGAAACATAATGGAAACATCTTAAATTAAATTTCCACATGATTCTGAGTTGTTTGAAACTTGTTTCATGCCTCTGCTCTGAACAACAAAAAAGTGGTTTTCTCAGTGCACTCAATGTTTTGACATTACCAATAGTATAAATTTCAGTTTTCCACCAAAATACTGAGTGCAAACCTAATGGAAACATTTTAAATTAACTTTTCCACCTGATTCTGAGTTGTAAAAAACTATTTTCAACGCTCTGCTCAGGAAGACAACAATGTGGTTTTCTCAGTGCATACAATGCTATGACATTACGAATAGTTTACATTTCTATTTTACACCAAAGTACTGAGTGGAAACATAATGGAAACATCTTAAATTAAATTTCCACATGATTCTGAGTTGTTTGAAACTTGTTTCATGCCTCTGCTCAGCAAGACAACAAAGTGGTTTTCTCAGTGCATACAGTGCTTTGACATTACCAACAGTATACATTTCAGGTTTTCATCAAAGTACTGAGTGGAGACCAAATGGAAACATCTTAAATTAACTTTCCACATGACTCTGAGTTGTGTAAAACTTGTTTCATGCCTCTAATGTGCAAGACAAAAAAGTGGTTTTCTCAGTGCTCTCAAAGTTTTAACATTACCAGCAGTATACATTTCAGTTTTCCATCAAAGTAGTGAGTGCAAACCTAATGGAAATATCTAAAGATAAATTTCCAGATGATTCTGAGTTGTATAAAACTAGTTTCATGCCTCTCCTCAGCAAGACAAAAAAGTGGTTTTCTCAGTGCATACAAAGCTTTGACAATAGCAATCATATACATTTCAGTTTTCCACCAAAGTACTGAGTGCAAACCTAATGGAAACATTTTAAGTTAACTTTCCACATGATTCTGATTTGTGTAAAACTTGTTTCATGCCTCTACTCTGCAAGAGAAAAAAGTGGTTTTCTCAGTGCACTCAGTGTTTGACATTACCAGTAGTATACATTTCAGTTTTCCATCAAAGTACTGAGTGCAAACCTAATGGAAACATCTAAAGTTAACTTTCCACATGATTCTGAGTTGTATAAAACTAGTTTCATGCCTCTGCTCAGCAAGACAAAAAAGTGGTTTTCTCATTGCATACAATGCTTTGACAATGGCAAGAGTATACATTTCAGTTTTCCACCAAAGTAATGAGTTCAAACCTAATGGAAACATTTTAAATTAACTTTCCACATGATTCTGAGTTGTTTAAAACTTGTTTCATGCCTCTGCTCAGCAAGACAAAAAAGTGGTTTTCTCAGTTTATACAATACTTTGACAATAGCAATAGTATACATTTCAGTTTTCCACCAAAGTACTGAGTGCAAACCTAATGGAAACATTTTAAGTTAACTTTCCACATGATTCTGAGTTGTTTAAAACTTGTTTCATGGCTCTGCTCAGCAAGACACAAAAGTGGTTTACTCAGTGAATACAATGCTTTGACATTACCAACAGTATACATTTAGGTTTTCCATTAAAGTACTGAGTGCCAACATAATGGAAACATCTAAAGTTAACTTTCCACATGATTCTGAGTTGTATCAAACTAGTTTCATGGCTCTGCTCAGCAAGACAAAAAAGTGGTTTTCTCAGTGCCTACAATGCTTTCACAAAAGCAATCTTATACATTTCAGTTTTCAACAAAAGAACTCAGTGCAAACCTAATGGAAACATTTTAAGTTATCTTTCCACATGATTCTGAATTGTTTAAAACTTGTTTCATGCCTCTGCTCAGCAAGACAAAAAAGTGGTTTTCTCAGAGCATACAATGCTTTGACAATAGCAATAGTATACATTACAGATTTCCAGCAAAGTACTGAGTGCAAACCTAATGGAAACATCTGAAGTTAACTTTCCACATGATTCTGAGTTGTATAAAACTAGTTTCATGGCTCTGCTCAGCAAGACAAAAAAGTGGTTTTCTCAGTGCCTACAATGCTATGACAATAGCAATAGTATACATTTCAGTTTTCCACCCAAGTACTGAGTGCAAACCTAATGGAAACTTTTTAAATTAACTTTGCACATGATTCTGAGTTGTTTAAAACCTGTTTCATGCCATTCTGAGTTGTTTAAAACTTGTTTCATGCCTCTGCTCAGCAAGACCAAAAAGTGGTTCTCTCATTGCATACAATGCTTTGACAATAGCAATAGTATACATTTCAGTTTTCCACCAAACTACTGAGTGCAAAACTAATGGAAACATTTTAAATTAACTTTCCACATGATTCTGAGTTGTGTAAAACTTGTTTCATGCCTCTAGTCTGCAGGACAAAAAAGTGGTTTTCTCAGTGCACTCAGTGTTTGACATTACCAGCAGTATACATTTCAGTTTTCCATCAAAATATTGAGTGCAAACCTAATGGAAACATCTAAAGTTAACTTTCCACTTGATTATGAGTTGTTAAAAACTTGTTTCATGGCTCTGCTCAGCAAGACAAAAAAGTGGTTGTCTCATTGCATACAATGGTTTCACATTAGCAATAGTATAAATTTCAGTTTTCCACCAAAGTACTGAGTGCAAACCTAATGGAAACATTTTAAGTTAACTTTCCACATGATTCTGAGTTGTATAAAACTTGTTTCATGGCTCTGCTCAGCAAGACAAAAAACTGGTTGTCTCATTGCATACAATGCTTTGACAATAGCAATAGTATACACTTCAGTTTTCCAGCAAAGTGCTGAGTGCAAACCTAATGGAAACATTTTAAGTTAACTTTCCACATGATTCTGAGTTGTTTAAAACTTGTTTCATGCCTCTGCTCAGCAAGACAAAAAAGTGGTTTTCTCAGTGCTTAGAATGCTTCGACAGTACAATAGTATACATTTCAGTTTTCCACCAAAGTACTGAGTTGAAACCTAATGGAAACATTTTAAATTAACTTTCTACATGATTCTGAGTTGTCTAAAACTTGTTTCATGCGTCTGCCTAGCAAGACAACAAAGTAGTTTTCTCGGAGCATAAAATGCTTTGACATTACCAACAGTATACATTTCAGTTTTCCATCAAAGTACTGAGTGGAAACGAAATGGAAACATCTTAAATTAACTTTCCACATGACTCTGAGTTGTGTAAAACTTGTTTCATGCCTTTACTCTGCAAGACAAAAAAGTGGTTTTCTCAGTGCACTCTGTGTTTGACATTACCAGCAGTATACAATTCAGTTTTACATCAAAGTAGTGAGTGCACACCTTACGGAAATATCTAAATTTAACTTTCCACATGATTCTGAGCTGTATAAAACTATTTTCATGGGTCTGCTCAGCAAGACTAAAAAGTGCTTGTCTCATTGCTTACAATGGTTTGACAAAAGCAATAGTATAAATTTCAGTTTTCCACCAAAGTACTCAGTGCAAACCTAATGGAAACATTTTAAGTTAACTTTCCACATGATTCTGAGTTGTTTAAAACTTGTTTCATGCCTCTGCTCAGCAAGACAAAAAAGTGGTTTTCTCAGTGCATAGAATGCTTTGACAGTACCAATAGTATTCATTTTAGTTTTCCATCAAAGCACTGAGTGGAAACCAAATGGAAACATATTAAAATAACTTTCTAGATGACTCTGAGTTGTGTAAAATTTGTTTCATGCCTCTACTCTGAACAACAAAAAAGTGGTTTTCTCAGTGCACTCAATGTTTTGACATTACCAATAGTATAAATTTCAGTTTTCCACCAAAATACTGAGTGCAAACCTAATGGAAACATTTTAAATTAACTTTTCCACCTGATTCTGAGTTGTAAAAAACTAGTTTCAACGCTCTGCTCAGGAAGACAACAATGTGGTTTTCTCAGTGCATACAATGCTATGACATTACGAATAGTTTACATTTCTATTTTACACCAAAGTACTGAGTGGAAACCTAATGGAAACATCTTAAATTAAATTTCCACATGTTTCTGAGTTGTTTAAAACTTGTTTCATGCCTCTGCTCAGCACGACAACAAAGTGGTTTTCTCAGTGCATACAATGCTTTGACATTACCAACAGTATACATTTCAGTTTTCCATCAAAGTACTGAGTGGAAACCAAATGGAAACATCTTAAATTAACTTTCCACATGACTCTGAGTTGTGTAAAACTTGTTTCATGCCTTTACTCTGCAAGACAAAAAAGTGGTTTTCTCAGTGCACTCTGTGTTTGACATTACCAGCAGTATATAATTCAGTTTTACATCAAAGTAGTGAGTGCAAACCTTACGGAAATATCTAAAGATAACTTTCCACATGATTCTGACATGTATAAAACTAGTTTCATGGCTCTGCTCAGCAAGACAAAAAAGTGGTTTTCTCAGTGCATACAATGCTTTGACATTCCCAACAGTATACCTTTCAGTTTTCCATCAAAGTACTGATTGCAAACTAATGGAAACATCTCAACTTAACTTTCCACATGATTCTGAGTTGTATAAAACTAGTTTAATGCATCTGTTCAGCAAGACAAAAAAGTGGTTTTCTCAGTGTCTACAATGCTTTGACAAAAGCAATCGTATACATTTCAGTTTTCCACAAAAGAACTGAGTGCAAACCTGATGGAAACATTTTAAGTTAACTTTCCACATGATTTTGATTTGTTTAAAACTTGTTTCATGCCTCTGCTCAGCAAGACAAAAAAGTGGTTGTCTCATTGCATACAATGCTTTGTCAATAGCAATAGTATATATTTCAGTTTTCCATCAAAGTACTGATTGCAAACCTAATGCAAACATCTAAAGTTAACTTTCCACATGATTCTGAGTTGTATAAAACTAGTTTCATGCATTTGTTCAGCAAGACAAAAAAGTGGTTTTCTCAGTGTCTACAATGCTTTGACAAAAGCAATCGTATACATTTCAGTTTTCCACAAAAGAACTGAGTGCAAACCTGATGGAAACATTTTAAGTTAACTTTCCACATGATTCTGAGTTCTTTCAAACTTGTTTCATGCCTCTGCTCAGCAAGACAAAAAAGTGGTTGTCTGATTGCAGACAATTCTTTGTCAATAGCAATAGTATACATTTCAGTTTTCCAGCAAAGTACTGAGGGCAAACCTAATGGAAACTTCTAAAGTTAACTTTCCACATGATTCTGAGTTGTTTAAAAGTTGTTTCATGGCTCTGCTCAGCAAGACAAAAAAGTGGTTTTCTCAGTGCATAAAATGCTTTGACAATAGCAATAGTATAAATTTCATTTTTCCAGCAAAGTACTGAGTGCAAACCTAATGGAAACATTTTAAATCTACTTTCTCCATGATTCTGAGTTGTCTAAAACTTGTTTCATGCCTCTGCTCAGCAAGACAGCAAAGTGGTTTTCTCAGTGCCTACAATGCTATGACAATAGCAATAGTATACATTTCAGTTTTCCACCAAAGTACTGAGTGCAAACCTAATGGAAACATTTCAAATTAACTTTCTCCATGATTCTGAGTTGTCTAAAACTTGTTTCATGCCTCTGCTCAACAAGACAGCAAAGTGGTTTTCTCAGTGCATACAATGCTTTGACATTCCCAACAGTATACCTTTCAGTTTTCCATCAAAGCACTGATTGCAAACCTAATGCAAACATCTAAAGTTAACTTTCCACATGATTCTGAGTTGTATAAAACTAGTTTCATGCATCTGTTCAGCGACAAAAAAGTGGTTTTCTCAGAGTCTACAATGCTTTGACAAAAGCAATCGTATACATTTCAGTTTTCCACAAAAGAACTGAGTGCAAATCTGATGGAAACATTTTAAGTTAACTTTCCACATGATTCTGAGTTGTCTAAAACTTGTTTCATGCCTCTGCTCAGCAAGACAAAAAAGTGGTTGTCTCATTGCAGACAATGCTTTGTCAATAGCAATAGTATACATTTCAGTTTTCCAGCAAACTACTGAGTGCAAACCTAATGGAAACATCTAAAGTTAACTTTCCACATGATTCTGAGTTGTATAAAACTAGTTTCATGCATCTGCTCAGCAAGACAAAAAAGTGGTTTTCTCAGTGCATACAATGCTTTGACATTACCAACAGTATACATTTAGGTTTTCCATCGAAGTCCTGAGTGCAAACCTAATGGAAACATCTGAAGTTAACTTTCCACATGATTCTGAGTTGTATAAAACTAGTTTCATGGCTTTGCTCAGCAAGACAAAGAAGTGGTTTTCTCAGTGCCTACAATGCTATGACAATAGCAATAGTATACATTTCAGTTTTCCACCAAAGTACTGACTGCAAACCTAATGGAAACTTTTTAAATTAACTTTCCACATGATTCTGAGTTGTTTAAAACTTGTTTCATGCCATTCTGAGTTGTTTAAAACTTGTTTCATGGCTCTGCTCAGCAAGACAAAAAAGTGGTTTTCTCAGTGCCTACAATGCTTTCACAATAGCAATAGTATACATTTCAGTTTTCCACAAAAGAACTGAGTGCAAGCCTAATGCAAACATTTTAAGTTAACTTTCCACATGATTCTGAATTGTATAAAACTTGTTTCATGCCTCTACTCAGCAAGACAAAAAAGTTTTTGTCTCATTGCATAGAATGCTTTGTCAATAGCAATAGTATACATTTCAGTTTTCCACCAAAGTACTGAGTGCAAACCTAATGGAAACATCTACAGTTAACTTTCCACATGATTCTGAGTTGTATAAAACTAGTTTCATGCCTCTGCTCAGCAAGACAAAAAAGTGGTTTTCTCAGTGCATACAATGCTTTGACATTACCAACAGTATACATTTAGGTTTTCCATCAAAGTACTGAGTGCAAACCTAATGGAAACATCTGAAGTTAACTTTCCACATGATTCTGTTGTATAAAACTAGTTTCATGGCTCTGCTCAGCAAGACAAAAAAGTGGTTTTCTCAGTGCCTACAATGCTTTCACAAAAGCAATCTTATACAGTTCAGTTTTACACAAAAGAACTGAGTGCAAACCTAATGGAAACATTTTAATTTAACTTTCCACATGATTCTGAGTTGTATAAAACTTGTTTCATGGCTCTGCTCAGCAAGACAAAAAAGTGTTTTTCTCAGTGCATACAAAGCTTTGACAATAGCAATAGTATACATTTCAGTTTTTCACCAAAGTACTCAGTGCAAACCTAACGGAAACATCTTAACTTAACTTTCCACATGATTCTGAGTTGTATAAAACTTGTTTACTGGCTCTGCTCAGCAAGAGAACAAAGTGGTTTTCTCAGTGCTTACAATGCTTTGACATTACCAATAGTATACATTTCAGTTTTCCACCAAAGTACTGATTGCAAACCTAGTGGAAACATCTCAACTTAACTTTCCACATGATTCTGAGTTGTATAAAACTAGTTTCATAGCTCTGCTCAGAAAGAGAAAAAAGTGGTTTTCTCAGTGCCTACAATGCTATGACAATAGCAATAGTATACATTTCAGTTTTCCACCAAAGTACTGAGTGCAAACCTAATGGAAACTTTTTAAATTAACTTTCCACATGAGTCTGAGTTGTTTAAAACTTGTTTCATGCCTGTGCTCAGCAAGGCAAAAAAGTGGTTTTCTCAGAGTTTACAATGCTGTGACAATAGCAATAGTATACATTACAGTTTTCCAGCAAAGTACTGAGTGCAAACCTAATGGAAACATCTAAAGTTAACTTTCCACATGATTCTGAGTTGTATAAAACTAGTTTCATGGCTCTGCTCAGCAAGACAAAAAAGTGGTTTTCTCAGTGCCTACTATGCTTTGACAAAAGCAATCGTATACATTTCAGTTTTCCACAAAAGAACTGAGTGCAAACCTAATGGAAACATCTTAACTTAACTTTCCACATGATTCTGAGTTGTATAAAACTTGTTTTATTGCTCTGCTGAGCAAGACAAAAAAGTGGTTTTCTCAGTGCATACAATGCTTTGACATTAGCAACAGTATGCATTTAGGTTTTCCATCAAAGGACTGATTGCAAACCTAATGGAAACATCTAAAGTTAACTTTCCACATGATTCTGAGTTGTATAAAACTAGTTTCATGCCTCTGCTCAGCAAGACAAAAAAGTGGTTTTCTCAGTGCCTACAAGGCTTTGACAATAGCAATAGTATACATTTCAGTTTTCCAACGAAGTACTGAGTGCAAACCTAATGGAAACATTTTAAATTAACTTTCTCCATGATTCTGAGTTGTCTAAAACTTGTTTCATGCCTCTGCTCAACAAGACAGCAAAGTGGTTTTCTCAGTGCATACAATGCTTTGACATTCCCAACAGTATACCTTTCAGTTTTCCATCAAAGCACTGATTGCAAACCTAATGCAAACATCTAAAGTTAACTTTCCACATGATTCTGAGTTGTATAAAACTAGTTTCATGCATCTGTTCAGCAAGACAAAAAAGTGGTTTTCTCAGAGTCTACAATGCTTTGACAAAAGCAATCGTATACATTTCAGTTTTCCACAAAAGAACTGAGTGCAAATCTGATGGAAACATTTTAAGTTAACTTTCCACATGATTCTGAGTTGTCTAAAACTTGTTTCATGCCTCTGCTCAGCAAGACAAAAAAGTGGTTGTCTCATTGCAGACAATGCTTTGTCAATAGCAATAGTATACATTTCAGTTTTCCAGCAAACTACTGAGTGCAAACCTAATGGAAACATCTAAAGTTAACTTTCCACATGATTCTGAGTTGTATAAAACTAGTTTCATGCATCTGCTCAGCAAGACAAAAAAGTGGTTTTCTCAGTGCATACAATGCTTTGACATTACCAACAGTATACATTTAGGTTTTCCATCGAAGTCCTGAGTGCAAACCTAATGGAAACATCTGAAGTTAACTTTCCACATGATTCTGAGTTGTATAAAACTAGTTTCATGGCTTTGCTCAGCAAGACAAAGAAGTGGTTTTCTCAGTGCCTACAATGCTATGACAATAGCAATAGTATACATTTCAGTTTTCCACCAAAGTACTGACTGCAAACCTAATGGAAACTTTTTAAATTAACTTTCCACATGATTCTGAGTTGTTTAAAACTTGTTTCATGCCATTCTGAGTTGTTTAAAACTTGTTTCATGGCTCTGCTCAGCAAGACAAAAAAGTGGTTTTCTCAGTGCCTACAATGCTTTCACAATAGCAATAGTATACATTTCAGTTTTCCACAAAAGAACTGAGTGCAAGCCTAATGGAAACATTTTAAGTTAACTTTCCACATGATTCTGAATTGTATAAAACTTGTTTCATGCCTCTACTCAGCAAGACAAAAAAGTTTTTGTCTCATTGCATAGAATGCTTTGTCAATAGCAATAGTATACATTTCAGTTTTCCACCAAAGTACTGAGTGCAAACCTAATGGAAACATCTAAAGTTAACTTTCCACATGATTCTGAGTTGTATAAAACTAGTTTCATGCCTCTGCTCAGCAAGACAAAAAAGTGGTTTTCTCAGTGCATACAATGCTTTGACAACACCAACAGTATACATTTAGGTTTTCCATCAAAGTACTGAGTGCAAACCTAATGGAAACATCTGAAGTTAACTTTCCACATGATTCTGTTGTATAAAACTAGTTTCATGGCTCTGCTCAGCAAGACAAAAAAGTGGTTTTCTCAGTGCCTACAATGCTTTCACAAAAGCAATCTTATACATTTCAGTTTTACACAAAAGAACTGAGTGCAAACCTAATGGAAACATTTTAATTTAACTTTCCACATGATTCTGAGTTGTATAAAACTTGTTTCATGGCTCTGCTCAGCAAGACAAAAAAGTGTTTTTCTCAGTGCATGCAAAGCTTTGACAATAGCAATAGTATACATTTCAGTTTTTCACCAAAGTACTCAGTGCAAACCTAACGGAAACATCTTAACTTAACTTTCCACATGATTCTGAGTTGTATAAAACTTGTTTACTGGCTCTGCTCAGCAAGAGAACAAAGTGGTTTTCTCAGTGCTTACAATGCTTTGACATTACCAATAGTATACATTTCAGTTTTCCACCAAAGTACTGATTGCAAACCTAGTGGAAACATCTCAACTTAACTTTCCACATGATTCTGAGTTGTATAAAACTAGTTTCATAGCTCTGCTCAGAAAGAGAAAAAAGTGGTTTTCTCAGTGCCTACAATGCTATGACAATAGCAATAGTATACATTTCAGTTTTCCACCAAAGTACTGAGTGCAAACCTAATGGAAACTTTTTAAATTAACTTTCCACATGAGTCTGAGTTGTTTAAAACTTGTTTCATGCCTGTGCTCAGCAAGGCAAAAAAGTGGTTTTCTCAGAGTTTACAATGCTGTGACAATAGCAATAGTATACATTACAGTTTTCCAGCAAAGTACTGAGTGCAAACCTAATGGAAACATCTAAAGTTAACTTTCCACATGATTCTGAGTTGTATAAAACTAGTTTCATGGCTCTGCTCAGCAAGACAAAAAAGTGGTTTTCTCAGTGCCTACTATGCTTTGACAAAAGCAATCGTATACATTTCAGTTTTCCACAAAAGAACTGAGTGCAAACCTAATGGAAACATCTTAACTTAACTTTCCACATGATTCTGAGTTGTATAAAACTTGTTTTATTGCTCTGCTGAGCAAGACAAAAAAGTGGTTTTCTCAGTGCATACAATGCTTTGACATTAGCAACAGTATGCATTTAGGTTTTCCATCAAAGGACTGATTGCAAACCTAATGGAAACATCTAAAGTTAACTTTCCACATGATTCTGAGTTGTCTAAAACTTGTTTCATGCCTCTGCTCAACAAGACAGCAAAGTGGTTTTCTCAGTGCATACAATGCTTTGACATTCCCAACAGTATACCTTTCAGTTTTCCATCAAAGCACTGATTGCAAACCTAATGCAAACATCTAAAGTTAACTTTCCACATGATTCTGAGTTGTATAAAACTAGTTTCATGCATCTGTTCAGCAAGACAAAAAAGTGGTTTTCTCAGAGTCTACAATGCTTTGACAAAAGCAATCGTATACATTTCAGTTTTCCACAAAAGAACTGAGTGCAAATCTGATGGAAACATTTTAAGTTAACTTTCCACATGATTCTGAGTTGTCTAAAACTTGTTTCATGCCTCTGCTCAGCAAGACAAAAAAGTGGTTGTCTCATTGCAGACAATGCTTTGTCAATAGCAATAGTATACATTTCAGTTTTCCAGCAAACTACTGAGTGCAAACCTAATGGAAACATCTAAAGTTAACTTTCCACATGATTCTGAGTTGTATAAAACTAGTTTCATGCATCTGCTCAGCAAGACAAAAAAGTGGTTTTCTCAGTGCATACAATGCTTTGACATTACCAACAGTATACATTTAGGTTTTCCATCGAAGTACTGAGTGCAAACCTAATGGAAACATCTGAAGTTAACTTTCCACATGATTCTGAGTTGTATAAAACTAGTTTCATGGCTTTGCTCAGCAAGACAAAGAAGTGGTTTTCTCAGTGCCTACAATGCTATGACAATAGCAATAGTATACATTTCAGTTTTCCACCAAAGTACTGACTGCAAACCTAATGGAAACTTTTTAAATTAACTTTCCACATGATTCTGAGTTGTTTAAAACTTGTTTCATGCCATTCTGAGTTGTTTAAAACTTGTTTCATGGCTCTGCTCAGCAAGACAAAAAAGTGGTTTTCTCAGTGCCTACAATGCTTTCACAATAGCAATAGTATACATTTCAGTTTTCCACAAAAGAACTGAGTGCAAGCCTAATGGAAACATTTTAAGTTAACTTTCCACATGATTCTGAATTGTATAAAACTTGTTTCATGCCTCTACTCAGCAAGACAAAAAAGTTTTTGTCTCATTGCATAGAATGCTTTGTCAATAGCAATAGTATACATTTCAGTTTTCCACCAAAGTACTGAGTGCAAACCTAATGGAAACATCTAAAGTTAACTTTCCACATGATTCTGAGTTGTATAAAACTAGTTTCATGCCTCTGCTCAGCAAGACAAAAAAGTGGTTTTCTCAGTGCATACAATGCTTTGACAACACCAACAGTATACATTTAGGTTTTCCATCAAAGTACTGAGTGCAAACCTAATGGAAACATCTGAAGTTAACTTTCCACATGATTCTGTTGTATAAAACTAGTTTCATGGCTCTGCTCAGCAAGACAAAAAAGTGGTTTTCTCAGTGCCTACAATGCTTTCACAAAAGCAATCTTATACATTTCAGTTTTACACAAAAGAACTGAGTGCAAACCTAATGGAAACATTTTAATTTAACTTTCCACATGATTCTGAGTTGTATAAAACTTGTTTCATGGCTCTGCTCAGCAAGACAAAAAAGTGTTTTTCTCAGTGCATACAAAGCTTTGACAATAGCAATAGTATACATTTCAGTTTTTCACCAAAGTACTCAGTGCAAACCTAACGGAAACATCTTAACTTAACTTTCCACATGATTCTGAGTTGTATAAAACTTGTTTACTGGCTCTGCTCAGCAAGAGAACAAAGTGGTTTTCTCAGTGCTTACAATGCTTTGACATTACCAATAGTATACATTTCAGTTTTCCACCAAAGTACTGATTGCAAACCTAGTGGAAACATCTCAACTTAACTTTCCACATGATTCTGAGTTGTATAAAACTAGTTTCATAGCTCTGCTCAGAAAGAGAAAAAAGTGGTTTTCTCAGTGCCTACAATGCTATGACAATAGCAATAGTATACATTTCAGTTTTCCACCAAAGTACTGAGTGCAAACCTAATGGAAACTTTTTAAATTAACTTTCCACATGAGTCTGAGTTGTTTAAAACTTGTTTCATGCCTGTGCTCAGCAAGGCAAAAAAGTGGTTTTCTCAGAGTTTACAATGCTGTGACAATAGCAATAGTATACATTACAGTTTTCCAGCAAAGTACTGAGTGCAAACCTAATGGAAACATCTAAAGTTAACTTTCCACATGATTCTGAGTTGTATAAAACTAGTTTCATGGCTCTGCTCAGCAAGACAAAAAAGTGGTTTTCTCAGTGCCTACTATGCTTTGACAAAAGCAATCGTATACATTTCAGTTTTCCACAAAAGAACTGAGTGCAAACCTAATGGAAACATCTTAACTTAACTTTCCACATGATTCTGAGTTGTATAAAACTTGTTTTATTGCTCTGCTGAGCAAGACAAAAAAGTGGTTTTCTCAGTGCATACAATGCTTTGACATTAGCAACAGTATGCATTTAGGTTTTCCATCAAAGGACTGATTGCAAACCTAATGGAAACATCTAAAGTTAACTTTCCACATGATTCTGAGTTGTCTAAAACTTGTTTCATGCCTCTGCTCAACAAGACAGCAAAGTGGTTTTCTCAGTGCATACAATGCTTTGACATTCCCAACAGTATACCTTTCAGTTTTCCATCAAAGCACTGATTGCAAACCTAATGCAAACATCTAAAGTTAACTTTCCACATGATTCTGAGTTGTATAAAACTAGTTTCATGCATCTGTTCAGCAAGACAAAAAAGTGGTTTTCTCAGAGTCTACAATGCTTTGACAAAAGCAATCGTATACATTTCAGTTTTCCACAAAAGAACTGAGTGCAAATCTGATGGAAACATTTTAAGTTAACTTTCCACATGATTCTGAGTTGTCTAAAACTTGTTTCATGCCTCTGCTCAGCAAGACAAAAAAGTGGTTGTCTCATTGCAGACAATGCTTTGTCAATAGCAATAGTATACATTTCAGTTTTCCAGCAAACTACTGAGTGCAAACCTAATGGAAACATCTAAAGTTAACTTTCCACATGATTCTGAGTTGTATAAAACTAGTTTCATGCATCTGCTCAGCAAGACAAAAAAGTGGTTTTCTCAGTGCATACAATGCTTTGACATTACCAACAGTATACATTTAGGTTTTCCATCGAAGTACTGAGTGCAAACCTAATGGAAACATCTGAAGTTAACTTTCCACATGATTCTGAGTTGTATAAAACTAGTTTCATGGCTTTGCTCAGCAAGACAAAGAAGTGGTTTTCTCAGTGCCTACAATGCTATGACAATAGCAATAGTATACATTTCAGTTTTCCACCAAAGTACTGACTGCAAACCTAATGGAAACTTTTTAAATTAACTTTCCACATGATTCTGAGTTGTTTAAAACTTGTTTCATGCCATTCTGAGTTGTTTAAAACTTGTTTCATGGCTCTGCTCAGCAAGACAAAAAAGTGGTTTTCTCAGTGCCTACAATGCTTTCACAATAGCAATAGTATACATTTCAGTTTTCCACAAAAGAACTGAGTGCAAGCCTAATGGAAACATTTTAAGTTAACTTTCCACATGATTCTGAATTGTATAAAACTTGTTTCATGCCTCTACTCAGCAAGACAAAAAAGTTTTTGTCTCATTGCATAGAATGCTTTGTCAATAGCAATAGTATACATTTCAGTTTTCCACCAAAGTACTGAGTGCAAACCTAATGGAAACATCTAAAGTTAACTTTCCACATGATTCTGAGTTGTATAAAACTAGTTTCATGCCTCTGCTCAGCAAGACAAAAAAGTGGTTTTCTCAGTGCATACAATGCTTTGACAACACCAACAGTATACATTTAGGTTTTCCATCAAAGTACTGAGTGCAAACCTAATGGAAACATCTGAAGTTAACTTTCCACATGATTCTGTTGTATAAAACTAGTTTCATGGCTCTGCTCAGCAAGACAAAAAAGTGGTTTTCTCAGTGCCTACAATGCTTTCACAAAAGCAATCTTATACATTTCAGTTTTACACAAAAGAACTGAGTGCAAACCTAATGGAAACATTTTAATTTAACTTTCCACATGATTCTGAGTTGTATAAAACTTGTTTCATGGCTCTGCTCAGCAAGACAAAAAAGTGTTTTTCTCAGTGCATACAAAGCTTTGACAATAGCAATAGTATACATTTCAGTTTTTCACCAAAGTACTCAGTGCAAACCTAACGGAAACATCTTGACTTAACTTTCCACATGATTCTGAGTTGTATAAAACTTGTTTACTGGCTCTGCTCAGCAAGAGAACAAAGTGGTTTTCTCAGTGCTTACAATGCTTTGACATTACCAATAGTATACATTTCAGTTTTCCACCAAAGTACTGATTGCAAACCTAGTGGAAACATCTCAACTTAACTTTCCACATGATTCTGAGTTGTATAAAACTAGTTTCATAGCTCTGCTCAGAAAGAGAAAAAAGTGGTTTTCTCAGTGCCTACAATGCTATGACAATAGCAATAGTATACATTTCAGTTTTCCACCAAAGTACTGAGTGCAAACCTAATGGAAACTTTTTAAATTAACTTTCCACATGAGTCTGAGTTGTTTAAAACTTGTTTCATGCCTGTGCTCAGCAAGGCAAAAAAGTGGTTTTCTCAGAGTTTACAATGCTGTGACAATAGCAATAGTATACATTACAGTTTTCCAGCAAAGTACTGAGTGCAAACCTAATGGAAACATCTAAAGTTAACTTTCCACATGATTCTGAGTTGTATAAAACTAGTTTCATGGCTCTGCTCAGCAAGACAAAAAAGTGGTTTTCTCAGTGCCTACTATGCTTTGACAAAAGCAATCGTATACATTTCAGTTTTCCACAAAAGAACTGAGTGCAAACCTAATGGAAACATCTTAACTTAACTTTCCACATGATTCTGAGTTGTATAAAACTTGTTTTATTGCTCTGCTGAGCAAGACAAAAAAGTGGTTTTCTCAGTGCATACAATGCTTTGACATTAGCAACAGTATGCATTTAGGTTTTCCATCAAAGGACTGATTGCAAACCTAATGGAAACATCTAAAGTTAACTTTCCACATGATTCTGAGTTGTATAAAACTAGTTTCATGCCTCTGCTCAGCAAGACAAAAAAGTGGTTTTCTCAGTGCCTACAAGGCTTTGACAATAGCAATAGTATACATTTCAGTTTTCCACCAAAGTACTGAGTGCAAACCTAATGGAAACATTTTAAATTAACTTTCTACATGATTCTGAGTTGTCTAAAACTTGTTTCATGCCTCTGCTCAGCAAGACAACTAAGTGGTTTTCTCAGTGCATACAATGCTTTGACATTACCAACAGTATACATTTCAGTATTCCATTAAAGTACTGATTGGAAACGAAATGGAAACGCCTTAAATTAACTTGCCACATGACTCTGAGTTGTGTAAAACTTGTTTCACGCCTCGACTCTGCAAGAGAAAAAAGTGGTTTTCTCAGTGCACTCAGTGTTTGACATTACCAGCAGTATACATTTAGGTTTTCCATCAAAGTACTGAGGACAAACCTCAAGGAAACATCTAATGTTAACTTTCCACATGATTCTGAGTTGTTTAAAACTTGTTTCATGGCTCTGCTCAGCAAGACAAAAACGTGGATGTCTCAGTGCATAGAATGCTTTGACAGTACCAATAGTATACATTTCTGTTTTCCACCAAAGTACTGATTGCAAACCTAATGGAAACATTTTAAATTTACTTTCTAGATGATTCTGAGTTGTTTAAAACTTGTTTCATGTCTCTGCTCAGCAAGACAAAAAAGTGGATGTCCCAGTGCATAGAATGCTTTGACAGTACCAACAGTATACATTTCAGTTTTCCATCAAAGTACTGAGTGGAAACCAAATGGAAACTTCTTAAATTAAATTTCCACATGACTCTGAGTTGTGTAAAACTTGTTTCATGCCTCTACTCTGCAAGACAAAATAGTGGTTTTCTTATTGCCTAGAATGCTTTGACAATGGCAAGAGTATACATTTCAGTTTTCCACCAAATTAATGAGTTCAAACCTAATGGAAACATCTACAGTTAACTTTCCACATGATTCTGAGTTGTTTAAAACTTGTTTCATGCCTCTGCTCAGCACGAGAACAAAGTGGTTTTCTCAGTGCATACAATGCTTTGACATTACCAACAGTATACATTTCAGTTTTCCATCAAAGTACTGAGTGGAAACCAAATGGAAACATCTTAAATTAACTTTCCACATGACTCTGAGTTGTGTAAAACTTGTTTCATGCCTTTACTCTGCAAGACAAAAAAGTGGTTTTCTCAGTGCACTCTGTGTTTGACATTACCAACAGTATATAATTCAGTTTTACATCAAAGTAGTGAGTGCAAACCTTACGGAAATATCTAAAGATAACTTTCCACATGATTCTGAGTTGTATAAAACTTGATTCATGCCTCTGCTCAGCAAGACCAAAAAGTGGTTCTCTCATTGCATACAATGCTTTGACAATAGCAATAGCATACATTTCAGTTTTCTACCAAACTACTGAGTGCAAAACTAATGGAAACATTTTAAATTAACTTTCCACATGATTCTGAGTTGTGTAAAACTTGTTTCATGCCTCTAGTCTGCAAGACAAAAAAGTGGTTTTCTCAGTGCACTCAGTGTTTGACATTACCAGCAGTATACATTTCAGTTTTCCATCAAAGTACTGAGTGCAAACCTAATGGAAACATCTAAAGTTAACTTTCCACTTGATTATGAGTTGTTGAAAACTTGTTTCATGGCTCTGCTCAGCAAGACAAAAAAGTGGTTGTCTCATTGCATACAATGGTTTCACATTAGCAATAAGTTACATTTCTATTTTACACCAAAGTACTGAGTGGAAACCTAATGGAAACATCTAAATTTAACTTTCCACATGATTCTGAGTTGTATAAAACTATTTTCATGCGTCTGCTCAGCAAGACTAAAAAGTGCTTGTCTCATTGCATACAATGTTTTGACAAAAGCAATAGTATACATTTCAGTTTTCCACCAAAGTACTGAGTGCAAACCTAATGGAAACATTTTAAGTTAACTTTCCACATGATTCTGAGTTGTTTAAAACTAGTTTCATGGCTCTGGTCAGCAAGACAAAAAAGTGGTTTTCTCAGTGCATAGAATGCTTCGACAGTACAATAGTACGCATTTCAGTTTTCCACCAAAGTACTGAGTGCAAACCTAATGGAAACATTTTAAATTAACATTCCACATGGTTCGCAGTTGTAAAAAACTAGTTTCATGCCTCTGCTCAGCAAGACAAATAAGTGGTTTGCTCAGTGCATATACTGCTATGACATTATCAATAGTTTACATTTCTATTTTACACCGACGTACTGCGTGGAAACCTAATGGAAACATCTTAAGTTAACTTTCCACTTGATTCTGAGTTGTATAACACTTGTTTCAGGCTCTGCTCAGCAAGACAAAAAACTGGTTGGCTCATTGCATACAATGCTTTGACAATAGCAATAGTATACACTTCAGTTTTCCAGCAAAGTGCTGAGTGCAAACCTAATGGAAACATTTTAAGTTAACTTTCCACATGATTCTGAGTTGTTTAAAAACTTGTTTCATGCCTCTGCTCAGCAAGACAAAAAAGTGGTTTTTCTCAGTGCTTAGAATGCTTCGACAGTACAATAGTATACATTTCAGTTTTTCACCAAAGTACTGAGTTGAAACCTAATGGAAACATTTTAAATTAACTTTCTACATGATTCTGAGTTGTCTGAAACTTGTTTCATGCGTCTGCCTAGCAAGACAACAAAGTAGTTTTCTCAGAGCATAAAATGCTTTGACATTACCAACAGTATGCATTTCAGTTTTCCATCAAAGTACTGAGTGGAAACGAAATGGAAACATATTAAATTAACTTTCCACATGACTCTGAGTTGTGTAAAACTTGTTTCATGCCTTTACTCTGCAAGACAAAAAAGTGGCTTTCTCAGTGCACTCTGTGTTTGACATTACCAGCAGTATATAATTCAGTTTTACATCAAAGTAGTGAGTGCAAACCTTACGGAAATATCTAAAGATAACTTTCCACATGATTCTGAGTTGTATAAAACTTGATTCATGCCTCTGCTCAGGAAGACCAAAAAGGTTCTCTCATTGCATACAATGCTTTGACAATAGCAATAGTATACATTTCAGTTTTCCACCAAACTACTGAGTGCAAAACTAATGGAAACATTTTAAGTTAACTTTCCACATGATTCTGAGTTGTTTAAAACTTGTTTCATGCCTCTGCTCAGCAACACAAAAAAGTGGTTTTCTCAGTGCACTCTGTGTTTGACATTACCAGCAGTATATAATTCAGTTTTACATCAAAGTAGTGAGTGCAAACCTTACGGAAATATCTAAAGATAACTTTCCACATGATTCTGAGTTGTATAAAACTTGATTCATGCCTCTGCTCAGCAAGACCGAAAAGTGGTTCTCTCATTGCATACAATGCTTTGACAATAGCAATAGAATACATTTCAGTTTTCCACCAAACTACTGAGTGCAAAACTAATGGAAACATTTTAAATTAACTTTCCACATGATTCTGAGTTGTGTAAAACTTGTTTCATGCCTCTAGTCTGCAGGACAAAAAGGTGGTTTTCTCAGTGCACTCAGTGTTTGACATTACCAGCAGTATACATTTCAGTTTTCCATCAAAGTACTTAGTGCAAACCTAATGGATACTTCTAAAGTTAACTTTCCACTTGATTATGAGTTGTTAAAAACTTGTTTCATGGCTCTGCTCAGTAAGACAAAAAAGTGGTTGTCTCATTGCATACAATGGTTTCACATTAGCAATAAGTTACATTTCTATTTTACACCAAAGTACTGAGTGCAAACCTAATGGAAACATCTAAATTTAACTTTCCACATGATTCTGAGTTGTATAAAACTATTTTCACGGGTCTGCTCAGCAAGACTAAAAAGTGCTTGTCTCATTGCTTACAATGGTTTGACAAAAGCAATAGTATAAATTTCAGTTTTCCACCAAAGTACTGAGTGCAAACCTAATGGAAACATTTTAAGTTAACTTTCCACATGATTCTGAGTTGTTTGAAACTTGTTTCATGCCTCTGCTCAGCAAGACAACAAAGTGGTTTTCACAGTGCATACAGTGCTTTGACATTACCAACAGTATACATTTCAGTTTTTCATCAAAGTACTGAGTGGAGACCAAATGGAAACTTCTTAAATTAACTTTCCACATGACTCTGAGTTGTGTAAAACTTGTTTCATGCCTCTAATGTGCAAGACAAAAAAGTGGTTTTCTCAGTTTATACAATACTTTGACAATAGCAATAGTATACATTTCAGTTTTCCACCAAAGTACTGAGTGCAAACCTAATGGAAACATTTTAAGTTAACTTTCCACATGATTCTGAGTTGTTTAAAACTTGTTTCATGGCTCTGCTCAGCAAGACACAAAAGTGGTTTACTCACTGAATACAATGCTTTGACAATAGCAATAGTATACATTACAGATTTCCAGCAAAGTACTGAGTGCAAACCTAATGGAAACATCTAAAGTTAACTTTCCACATGATTCTGAGTTGTATAAAACTAGTTTCATGGCTCTGCTCAGCAAGACAAAAAAGTGGTTTTGTCAGTGCATACAATGCTTTGACATTACCAACAGTATACATTTAGGTTTTCCGTCAAAGTACTGAGTGCAAACCTAATGGAAACATCTGAAGTTAACTTTCCACATGATTCTGAGTTGTATAAAACTAGTTTCATGGCTCTGCTCAGCAAGACAAAAAAGTGGTTTTCTCAGTGCCTACAATGCTATGACAATAGCAATAGTATACATTTCAGTTTTCCACCAAAGTACTGAGTGCAAACCTAATGGAAACATTTTAAATTAACTTTGCACATGATTCTGAGTTGTTTAAAACTTGTTTCATGCCATTCTGAGTTGTTTAAAACTTGTTTCATGGCTCTGCTCAGCAAGACAAAAAAGTGGTTTTCTCAGTGCATAAAATGCTTTGACAATAGCAATAGTATACATTTCAGTTTTCCACCAAAGTACTGAGTGCAAACCTAATGGAAACATTTTAAATTAACTTTCTCCATGATTCTGAGTTGTCTAAAACTTGTTTCATGCCTCTGCTCAGCAAGACAAAAAAGTGGTTTTCTCAGTGCATACAATGCTTTGACAATAGCAATAGTATACATTTCAGTTTTCCACCAAAGTACTGATTGCAAACATAATGGAAACTTTTTATGTTAACTTTCCACATGATTCTGAGTTGTTTAAAACTTGTTTCATGCCTCTGCTCAGCAAGACAAAAAAGTGGTTTTCTCAGAGCATACAATGCTTTGACAATAGCAATAGTATACATTACAGTTTTCCAGCAAAGTACTGAGTGCAAACCTAATGGAAACATCTAAAGTTAACTTTCCACATGATTCTGAGTTGTATAAAACTTGTTTCATGGCTCTGCTCAGCAAGACAAAAAAGTGGTTTTCTCAGTGCATACAATGCTTTGACATTACCAACAGTATACATTGAGGTTTTCCATTAAAGTACTGAGTGCAAACCTAATGGAAACATCTAAAGTTAACTTTCCACATAATTCTGAGTTGTATAAAACTAGTTTCATAGCTCTGCTCAGCAAGACAAAAAAGTGGTTTTCTCAGTGCCTACAATGCTTTGACAATAGCAATTGTATACATTACAGTTTTCCAGCAAAGTACTGAGTGCAAACCTAATGGACACAACTAAAGTTAACAATCCACATGATTCTGAGTTGTATAAAACTAGTTTCATGGCTCTGCTCAGCAAGACAAAAAAGTGGTTTTCTCAGTGCCTACTATGCTTTGACAAACGCAATCGTATCGATTTCAGTTTTCCACAAAAGAACTGAGTGCAAACCTAATGGAAACATCTTAACTTAACTTTGCACATGATTCTGAGTTGTATAAAACCTGTTTCATGGCTCTGCTCAGCAAGACAAAAAAGTGGTTTTCTCAGTGCATATAATGCTTTGACGTTACCAACAGTATACATTTAGGTTTTCCATCAAAGTACTGAGTGCAAACCTAATGGAAACATCTGAAGTTAACTTTCCACATGATTCTGCGTTGTATAAAACTAGTTTCATGGCTCTGCTAGGCAAGAGAAAAAAGTGGTTTTCTCAGTGCCTACAATGCTTTCACAAAAGCAATCATATACATTTCAGTTTTCCACAAAAGAACTGAGTGCAAACCTAATGGAAACATTTTAATTTAACTTTCCACATGATTCTGAGCTGTATAAAACTTGTTTCATGGCTCTACTCAGCAAGACAAAAAAGTGTTTTTCTCAGTGCATACAATGCTTTGACATTAGCAATAGTTTACATTTCTATTTTACACCGACGTACTGCACTCAGTTCTTTTGGAAACATCTTAAGTTAACTTTCCACATGATTCTGAGTTGTATAAAACTGAGAAAACCACTTTTTTGTCTTGCTGAGCAGAGCCATGAAACAGGTTTTATACAACTCAGAATCATGTGCAAAGTTAAGTTAAGATGTTTCCATTAGGTTTGCACTCAGTTCTTTTGGAAACATCTTAAGTTAACTTTCCACATGATTCTGAGTTGTATAAAACTTGTTTCATGGCTCTGCTCAGCAAGACAAAAAACTGGTTGTCTCATTGCATACAATGCTTTGACAATAGCAATAGTATACACTTCAGTTTTCCAGCAAAGTGCTGAGTGCAAACCTAATGGAAACATTTTAAGTTAACTTTCCACATGATTCTGAGTGGTTTAAAACTTGTTTCATGGCTCTGCTCAGCAAGATAAAAAAGTGGTTTTCTCAGTGCATACAATGCTTTGACATTACCAACAGTATACATTTAGGTTTTCCATCGAAGTACTGAGTGGAAACCTAATGGAAACATCTGAAGTTAACTTTCCACATGATTCTGAGTTGTATAAAACTAGTTTCATGGCTCTGCTCAGCAAGAGAAAAAAGTGGTTTTCTCAGTGCATAACATGCTTTGACAGTGGCAATACTATACATTTCAGTTTTCCACCAAAGTACTGAGTGCAAACCTAATGGAAACATTTTAAATTAACTTTCTCCATGATTCTGAGTTGTCTAAAACTTGTTTCATGCCTCTGCTCAGCAAGACAGCAAAGTGGTTTTCTCAGTGCATACAATGCTTTGACATTCCCAACAGTATACCTTTCAGTTTTCCATCAAAGTACTGATTGCAAACCTAATGGAAACATCTAAAGGTAACTTTCCACATGATTCTGAGTGGTATAAAACTAGTTTCATGGCTCTGCTCAGCAAGACAAAAAAGTGGTTTTCTCAGTGCCTACAAAGCTTTGACAAAAGCAATAGTATACATTTCAGTTTTCCACAAAAGAACTGAGTGCATACCTAATGGAAATATTTTAAGTTAACTTTCCACATGATTCTGAGTTGTTTCAAACTTGTTTCATGCCTCTGCTCAGCAAGACAAAAAACTGGTTGTCTCATTGCGTACAATGCTTTGACAATAGCAATAGTATACACTTCAGTTTTCCAGCAAAGTGCTGAGTGCAAACCTAATGGAAACATTTTAAGTTAACTTTCCACATGATTCTGAGTGGTTTAAAACTTGTTTCATGGCTCTGCTCAGCAAGACAAAAAAGTGGTTTTCTCAGTGCATACAATGCTTTGACATTACCAACAGTATACATTTAGGTTTTGCATCGAAGTACTGAGTGCAAACCTAATGGAAACATCTGAAGTTAACTTTCCACATGATTCTGAGTTGTATAAAACTAGTTTCATGGCTCTGGTCAGCAAGACAAAAAAGTGGTTTTCTCAGAGCCTACTATGCTTTGACAAAAGCAATCGTATACATTTCAGTTTTCCACAAAAGAACTGAGTGCAAACCTAATGGAAACATCTAAAGTTAACTTTCCACATGATTCTGAGTTGTATCAAACTTGTTTCATGGCTCTGCTCAGCAAGACAAAAAAGTGGGTTTCTCAGTGCATACAATGCTTTGACATTACCGACAGTATACATTTAGGTTTTCCATTAAAGTACTGATTGCAAACCTAATGGAAAAATCTAAAGTTAACTTTCCACATAATTCTGAGTTGTATAAAACTAGTTTCATGGCTCTGCTCAGCAAGACAAAAAAGTGGTTTTCTCAGTGCCTACAATGATTTGAAAATAGCAATAGTATACATTTCAGTTTTCCTCAAAAGAACTGAGTGCAAACCTAATGGAAACATTTTAAGTTAACTTTCCACATGATTCTGAATTGTTTAAAACTTGTTTCATGCTTCTGCTCAGCAAGACAAAAAAGTGGTTGTCTCATTGCATACAATGCTTTGTCAATAGCAATAGTATACATTTCAGTTTTCCACCAAAGTACTGATTGCAAACCTAATGGAAACTTTTTAAGTTAACTTTCCACATGATTCTGAGTTGTTTAAAACTTGTTTCATGCCTCTGCTCAGCAAGACAAAAAAGTGGTTTTCTCAGAGCATAGAATGCTTTGACAATAGCGATTGTATACATTACAGTTTTCCAGCAAAGTACTGAGTGCAAACCTAATGGACACAACTGAAGTGAACTTTCCACATGATTCTGCGTTGTATAAAACTAGTTTCATGGCTCTGCTAGGCAAGAGAAAAAAGTGGTTTTCTCAGTGCCTACAATGCTTTCACAAAAGCAATCTTATACATTTCAGTTTTCCACAAAAGAACTGAGTGCAAACCTAATGGAAACATTTTAATTTAACTTTCCACATGATTCTGAGTTGTATAAAACTTGTTTCATGGCTCTACTCAGCAAGACAAAAAAGTGTTTTTCTCAGTGCATACAATGCTTTGACATTAGCAATAGTTTACATTTGTATTTTACACCGACGTACTGCACTCAGTTCTTTTGGAAACATCTTAAGTTAACTTTCCACATGATTCTGAGTTGTATAAAACTGAGAAAACCACTTTTTTGTCTTGCTGAGCAGAGCCATGAAACAGGTTTTATACAACTCAGAATCATGTGCAAAGTTAAGTTAAGATGTTTCCATTAGGTTTGCACTCAGTTCTTTTGGAAACATCTTAAGTTAACTTTCCACATGATTCTGAGTTGTATAAAACTTGTTTCATGGCTCTGCTCAGCAAGACAAAAAACTGGTTGTCTCATTGCATACAATGCTTTGACAATAGCAATAGTATACACTTCAGTTTTCCAGCAAAGTGCTGAGTGCAAACCTAATGGAAACATTTTAAGTTAACTTTCCACATGATTCTGAGTGGTTTAAAACTTGTTTCATGGCTCTGCTCAGCAAGACAAAAAAGTGGTTTTCTCAGTGCATACAATGCTTTGACATTACCAACAGTATACATTTAGGTTTTCCATCGAAGTACTGAGTGCAAACCTAATGGAAACATCTGAACTTAACTTTCCACATGATTCTGAGTTGTATAAAACTAGTTTCATGGCTCTGCTCAGCAAGAGAAAAAAGTGGTTTTCTCAGTGCATAAAATGCTTTGACAGTGGCAATACTATACATTTCAGTTTTCCACCAAAGTACTGAGTGCAAACCTAATGGAAACATTTTAAATTAACTTTCTCCATGATTCTGAGTTGTCTAAAACTTGTTTCATGCCTCTGCTCAGCAAGACAGCAAAGTGGTTTTCTCAGTGCATACAATGCTTTGACATTCCCAACAGTATATCTTTCAGTTTTCCATCAAAGTACTGATTGCAAACCTAATGGAAACATCTAAAGGTAACTTTCCACATGATTCTGAGTGGTATAAAACTAGTTTCATGGCTCTGCTCAGCAAGACAAAAAAGTGGTTTTCTCAGTGCCTACAAAGCTTTGACAAAAGCAATAGTATACATTTCAGTTTTCCACAAAAGAACTGAGTGCAAACCTAATGGAAACATTTTAAGTTAACTTTCCACATGATTCTGAGTTGTTTAAAACTTGTTTCATGGCTCTGTTCAGCAAGACAAAAAGTGGTTTTCTCAGTGCATACAATGCTTTGACAATAGCAATAGTATACATTTCAGTTTTCCACCAAAGTACTGATTGCAAACCTAATGGAAACTTTTTAAGTTAGCTTTCCACATGATTCTGAGTTGTTTAAAACTTGTTTCATGCCTCTGCTCAGCAAGACACAAAAGTGGTTTTCTCAGAGCAAACAATGCTTTGACAATAGCAATAGTATACATTACAGTTTTCCAGCAAAGTACTGAGTGCAAACCTAATGGAAACATCTAAAGTTAACTTTCGACTTGATTCTGAGTTGTATCAAACTTGTTTCATGGCTCTGCTCAGCAAGACAAAAAAGTGGTTTTCTCAGTGCATACAATGCTTTGACATTACCAACAGTATACATTTAGGTTTTCCATTAAAGTACTGATTGCAAACCTAATGGAAACATCTAAAGTTAACTTTCCACATAATTCTGAGTTGTATAAAACTAGTTTCATGGCTCTGCTCAGCAAGACAAAAAAGTGGTTTTCTCATTGCCTACAATGCTTTGAAAATAGCAATAGTATACATTTCAGTTTTCCTCAAAAGAACTGAGTGCAAACCTAATGGAAACATTTTAAGTTAACTTTCCACATGATTCTGAATTGTTTAAAACTTGTTTCATGCTTCTGCTCAGCAAGACAAAAAAGTGGTTGTCTCATTGCATACAATGCTTTGTCAATAGCAATAGTATACATTTCAGTTTTCCACCAAAGTACTGATTGCAAACCTAATGGAAACTTTTTAAGTTAACTTTCCACATGATTCTGAGTTGTTTAAAACTTGTTTCATGCCTCTGCTCAGCAAGACAAAAAAGTGGTTTTCTCAGAGCATAGAATGCTTTGACAATAGCGATTGTATACATTACAGTTTTCCAGCAAAGTACTGAGTGCAAACCTAATGGACACAACTAAAGTTAACATTCTACATGATTCTGAGTTGTATAAAACTAGTTTCATGGCTCTGCTCACCAAGACAAAAAAGTGGTTTTCTCAGTGCCTACTATGCTTTGACAAACGCAATCGTATAGATTTCAGTTTTCCACAAAAGAACTGAGTGCAAACCTAATGGAAACATCTTAACTTAACTTTGCACATGATTCTGAGTTGTATAAAACCTGTTTCATGGCTCTTCTCAGCAAGACAAAAAAGTGGTTTTCTCAGTGCATATAATGCTTTGACGTTACCAACAGTATACATTTAGGTTTTCCATCAAAGTACTGAGTGCAAACCTAATGGAAACATCTGAAGTTAACTTTCCACATGATTCTGCGTTGTATGAAACTAGTTTCATGGCTCTGTTAGGCAAGAGAAAAAAGTGGTTTTCTCAGTGCCTACAATGCTTTCACAAAAGCAATCTTATACATTTCAGTTTTCCACAAAAGAACTGAGTGCAAACCTAATGGAAACATTTTAATTTAACTTTCCACATGATTCTGAGTTGTATAAAACTTGTTTCATGGCTCTACTCAGCAAGACAAAATGGTGTTTTTCTCAGTGCATACAATGCTTTGACATTAGCAATAGTTTACATTTCTATTTTACACCGACGTACTGCACTCAGTTCTTTTGGAAACATCTTAAGTTAACTTTCCACATGATTCTGAGTTGTATAAAACTGAGGAAACCACTTTTTTGTCTTGCTGAGCAGAGCCATGAAACAGGTTTTATACAACTCAGAATCATGTGCAAAGTTAAGTTAAGATGTTTCCATTAGGTTTGCACTCAGTTCTTTTGGAAACATCTTAAGTTAACTTTCCACATGATTCTGAGTTGTATAAAACTTGTTTCATGGCTCTGCTCAGCAAGACAAAAAACTGGTTGTCTCATTGCATACAATGCTTTGACAATAGCAATAGTATACACTTCAGTTTTCCAGCAAAGTGCTGAGTGCAAACCTAATGGAAACATTTTAAGTTAACTTTCCACATGATTCTGAGTGGTTTAAAACTTGTTTCATGGCTCTGCTCAGCAAGACAAAAAAGTGGTTTTCTCAGTGCATACAATGCTTTGACATTACCAACAGTATACATTTAGGTTTTCCATCGAAGTACTGAGTGCAAACCTAATGGAAACATCTGAAGTTAACTTTCCACATGATTCTGAGTTGTATAAAACTAGTTTCATGGCTCTGCTCAGCAAGACAAAAAAGTGGTTTTCTCAGTGCATAAAATGCTTTGACAGAGGCAATACTATACATTTCAGTTTTCCACCAAAGTACTGAGTGCAAACCTAACGGAAACATTTTAAATTAACTTTCTCCATGATTCTGAGTTGTCTAAAACTTGTTTCATGCCTCTGCTCAGCAAGACAGCAAAGTGGTTTTCTCAGTGCATACAATGCTTTGACATTCCCAACAGTATACCTTTCAGTTTTCCATCAAAGTACTGATTGCAAACCTAATGGAAACATCTAAAGGTAACTTTCCACATAATTCTGAGTTGTATAAAACTAGTTTCATGGCTCTGCTCAGCAAGAGAAAAAAGTGGTTTTCTCAGTGCCTACAAAGCTTCGAAAATAGCAATAGTATACATTTCAGTTTTCCTCAAAAGAACTGAGTGCAAACCTAATGGAAACATTTTAAGTTAACTTTCCACATGATTCTGAATTGTTTAAAACTTGTTTCATGCTTTTGCTCAGCAAGACAAAAAAGTGGTTGTCTCATTGCATACAATGCTTTGTCAATAGCAATAGTATACATTTCAGTTTTCCACCAAAGTACTGATTGCAAACCTAATGGAAACTTTTTAAGTTAACTTTCCACATGATTCTGAGTTGTTTAAAACTTGTTTCATGCCTCTGCTCAGCAAGACAAAAAAGTGGTTTTCTCAGAGCATACAATGCTTTGACAATAGCGATTGTATACATTACAGTTTTCCAGCAAAGTACTGAGTGCAAACCTAATGGACACAACTAAAGTTAACATTCCACATGATTCTGAGTTGTATAAAACCTGTTTCATGGCTCTGCTCAGCAAGACAAAAAAGTGGTTTTCTCAGTGCATATAATGCTTTGACGTTACCAACAGTATACATTTAGGTTTTCCATCAAAGTACTGAGTGCAAACCTAATGCAAACATCTGAAGTTAACTTTCCACATGATTCTGCGTTGTATAAAACTAGTTTCATGGCTCTGCTAGGCAAGAGAAAAAAGTGGTTTTCTCAGTGCCTACAATGCTTTCACAAAAGCAATCTTATACATTTCAGTTTTCCACAAAAGAACTGAGTGCAAACCTAATGGAAACATTTTAATTTAACTTTCCACATGATTCTGAGTTGTATAAAACTTGTTTCATGGCTCTACTCAGCAAGACAAAAAAGTGTTTTTCTCAGTGCATACAATGCTTTGACATTAGCAATGGTTTACATTTCTATTTTACACCGACGTACTGCACTCAGTTCTTTTGGAAACATCCTAAGTTAACTTTCCACATGATTCTGAGTTGTATAAAACTGAGGAAACCACTTTATTGTCTTGCTGAGCAGAGCCATGAAACAGGTTTTATACAACTCAGAATCATGTGCAAAGTTAAGTTAAGATGTTTGCATTAGGTTTGCACTCAGTTCTTTTGGAAACATCTTAAGTTAACTTTCCACATGATTCTGAGTTGTATAAAACTTGTTTCATGGCTCTGCTCAGCAAGACAAAAAACTGGTTGTCTCATTGCATACAGTGCTTTGACAATAGCAATAGTATACACTTCAGTTTTCCAGCAAAGTGCTGAGTGCAAACCTAATGGAAACATTTTAAGTTAACTTTCCACATGATTCTGAGTGGTTTAAAACTTGTTTCATGCCTCTGCTCAGCAAGACAAAAAAGTGGTTTTCTCAGTGCATACAATGCTTTGACATTACCAACAGTATACATTTAGGTTTTCCATCGAAGTACTGAGTGCAAACCTAATGGAAACATCTGAAGTTAACTTTCCACATGATTCTGAGTTGTATAAAACTAGTTTCATGGCTCTGCTCAGCAAGACAAAAAAGTGGTTTTCTCAGTGCATAAAATGCTTTGACAGTGGCAATACTATACATTTCAGTTTTCCGCCAAAGTACTGAGTGCAAACCTAATGGAAACATTTTAAATTAACTTTCTCCATGATTCTGAGTTGTCTAAAACTTGTTTCATGCCTCTGCTCAGCAAGACAGCAAAGTGGTTTTCTCAGTGCATACAATGCTTTGACATTCCCAACAGTATACCTTTCAGTTTTCCATCAAAGTACTGATTGCAAACCTAATGGAAACATCTAAAGGTAACTTTCCACATGATTCTGAGTTGTATAAAACTAGTTTCATGGCTCTGCTCAGCAAGACAAAAAAGTGGTTTTCTCAGTGCCTACAAAGCTTTGACAAAAGCAATAGTATACATTTCAGTTTTCCACAAAAGAACTGAGTGCAAATCTAATGGAAACATTTTAAGTTAACTTTCCACATGATTCTGAGTTGTTTAAAACTTGTTTCATGGCTCTGTTCAGCAAGACAAAAAAGTGGTTTTCTCAGTGCATACAATGCTTTGACAATAGCAATAGTATACATTTCAGTTTTCCACCAAAGTACTGATTGCAAACCTAATGGAAACTTTTTAAGTTAACTTTCCACATGATTCTGGGTTGTTTAAAACTTGTTTCATGGCTCTGTTCAGCAAGACAAAAAAGTGGTTTTCTCATTGCATAAAATGCTTTGACAATAGCAATAGTATACATTGCAGTTTCCCACCAAAGTACTGATTGCAAACCTAATGGAAACATCTCAACTTTACTTTCCACATGATTCTGAGTTGTATAAAACTAGTTTCATGGCTCTGCTCAGCAAGACAAAAAAGTGGTTTTCTCAGTGCCTATAATGCTATGACAATAGCAATAGTATACATTTCAGTTTTCCACCAAAGTACTGAGTGCAAACCTAATGGAAGCATTTTAAGTTAACTTTCCACCTGATTCTGAGTGGTTTAAAACTTGTTTCATGCCTCTGCTCATCAAGACAAAAAAGTGGTTTTCTCAGTGCATGAAATGCTTTGACAATAGCAATACGATACATTTCAGTTTTCCACCAAAGTACTGAGTGCAAACCTAATGGAAACATTTTAAGTTAACTTTCCACATGATTCTGAGTGGTTTAAAACTAGTTTAATGGCTCTGCTCAGCATGACAAAAAAGTGGTTTTCTCAGTGCCTGCAATGCTTTCACAAAAGCAATCTTATACATTTCAGTTTTCAACAAAAGAACTCAGTGGAAACCTAATGGAAACATTTTAAGTTATCTTTCCACATGATTCTGAATTGTTTAAAACTTGTTTCATGCCTCTGCTCAGCAAGACAAAAAAGTTGTTGTCTCATTGCATACAATGCTTTGTCAATAACAATAGTATACATTTCAGTTTTCCAGCAAAGTACTGAGTGAAAACCTAATGGAAACATCTAAAGTTAACTTTCCACATGATTCTGAGTTGTATAAAACTAGTTTCATGGCTCTGCTCAGAAAGACAAAAAAGTGGTTTTCTCAGTGCATACAATGCTTTGACATTACCAACAGTATACATTTAGGTTTTCCATCAAAGGACTGAGTGCAAACCTAATGGAAACATCTGAAGTTAACTTTCCACATGATTCTGAGTTGTATAAAACTAGTTTCATGGCTCTGCTCAGCAAGACAAAAAAGTGGTTTTCTCAGTGCATAAAATGCTTTGACAGTGGCAATACTATACATTTCAGTTTTCCACCTAAGTACTGAGTGCAAACCTAATGGAAACATTTTAAATTAACTTTTTCCATGATTCTGAGTTGTCTAAAACTTGTTTCATGCCTCTGCTCAGCAAGACAGCCAAGTGGTTTTCTCAGTGCATACAATGCTTTGACATTCCCAACAGTATACCTTTCAGTTTTCCATCAAAGTACTGATTGCAAACCTAATGGAAACATCTAAAGGTAACTTTCCACATGATTCTGAGTTGTTTAAAAGTTGTTTCATGGCTCTGTTCAGCAAGACAAATAAGTGGTTTTCTCAGTGCATAAAATGCTTTGACAATAGCAATACTATAGATTTCAGTTTTCCACCAAAGTGCTGAGTGCAAACCTAATGGAAGCATTTTAAGTTAACTTTCCACCTGATTCTGAGTGGTTTAAAACTTGTTTCATGCCTCTGCTCAACAAGACAAAAAAGTGGTTTTCTCAGTGCATGAAATGCTTTGACAATAGCAATACGATACATTTCAGTTTTCCACCAAAGTACTGAGTGCAAACCTAATGGAAACATTTTAAGTTAACTTTCCACATGATTCTGAGTGGTTTAAAACTAGTTTAATGGCTCTGCTCAGCAAGAGAAAAAAGTGGTTTTCTCAGTGCCTACAATGCTTTGACAATAGCAATAGTATACATTTCAGTTTTCCACAAAAGAACTGAGTGCAAACCTAATGGAAACATTTTAAGTTAACTTTCCACATGATTCTGAATTATTTAAAACTTGTTTCATGGCTCTGCTCAGCAAGACAAAAAAGTGGTTTTCTCAGTGCATACAATGCTTTGACATTACCAACAGTATACATTTAGGTTTTCCATTAAAGTACTGAGTGCCAACCTAATGGAAACATCTAAAGTTAACTTTCCACATGATTCTGAGTTGTATAAAACTAGTTTCATGGCTCTGCTCAGCAAGACAAAAAAGTGGTTTTCTCAGTGCCTACATTGCTTTCACAAAAGCAATCTTATACATTTCAGTTTTCCACAAAAGAACTGAGTGCAAACCTAATGGAAACATTTTAAGTTAACTTTCCACATGATTCTGAATTGTTTAAAACTTGTTTCATGCCTCTGCTCAGCAAGACAAAAAAGTTGTTGTCTCATTGCATACAATGCTTTGTCAATAGCAATAGTATACATTTCAGTTTTCCAGCAAAGTACTGAGTGCAAACCTAATGGAAACATCTAAAGTTAACTTTCCACATGATTCTGAGTTGTTTAAAACTTGTTTCATGCATCTGCTCAGCAAGACAAAAAAGTGGTTTTCTCAGTGCATACAATGCTTTGACACTACCAACAGTATATATTTAGGTGTTCCATCAAAGTACTGAGTGCAAACCTAATGGAAACATCTGAAGTTAACTTTCCACATGATACTGAGTTGTATAAAACTAGTTTCATGGCTCTGCTCAGCAAGACAAAAAAGTGGTTTTCTCAGTGCCTACAATGCTATGACAATAGCAATAGTATACATTTCAGTTTTCCACCAAAGTACTGACTGCAAACGTAATGGAAGCATTTTAAGTTAACTTTCTCCATGATTCTGAGTTGTCTAAAACTTGTTTCATGCCTCTGCTCAGCAAGACAGCAAAGTGGTTTTCTCACTGCATACAATACTTTGACATTCCCAACAGTATACATTTCAGTTTTCCATCAAAGTACTGATTGCAAACCTAATGGAAACAACACAACTTTACTTTCCACATGATTCTGAGTTGTATAAAACTAGTTTCATGGCTCTGCTCAGCAAGACAAAAAAGTGGTTTTCTCAGTGCCTACAATGCTTTGACAATAGCAATAGTATACATTTCAGTTTTCCACAAAAGAACTGAGTGCAAGCCTAATGGAAACATTTTAAGTTAACTTTCCACATGATTCTGAATTGTTTAAAACTTGTTTCATGCCTCTGCTCAGCAAGACAAAAAAGTGGTTTTCTCAGTGCATAGAATGCTTTGACATTACCAACAGTATACATTTCAGTTTTCCATTAAAGGACTGATTGGAAACGAAATGGAAACGTCTTAAATTAACTTGCCACATGACTCTGAGTTGTGTAAAACTTGTTTCACGCCTCGACTCTGCAAGAGAAAAAAGTGATTTTCTCAGTGCACTCAGTGTTTGACATTACCAGCAGTATACATTTAGGTTTTCCATCAAAGTACTGAGGGCAAACCTCAAGGAAACATCTAAAGTTAACTTTCCACATGATTCTGAGTTGTTTAAAACTTGTTTCATGGCTCTGCTCAGCAAGACAAAAACGTGGATGTCTCAGTGCATAGAATGCTTTCACAGTACCAATAGTATACATTTCAGTTTTCCACCAAAGTACTGATTGCAAACCTAATGGAAACATTTTAAATTAACTTTCTACATGATTCTGAGTTGTTTAAAACTTGTTTCATGCCTCTGCTCAGCAAGACAACAAAGTGGTTTTCTCAGTGCATACAATGCTTTGACATTACCAACAGTATACATTTCAGTTTTCCATCAAAGTACTGAGTGGAAACCAAATGGAAACATCTTAAATTAAATTTCCACATGACTCTGAGTTGTGTAAAACTTGTTTCATGCCTCTACTCTGCAAGACAAAATAGTGGTTTTCTCAGTGCATAAAATGCTTTGACAATGGCAAGAGTATACATTTCAGTTTTCCACCAAATTAATGAGTTCAAAACTAATGGAAACATCTACAGTTAACTTTCCACATGATTCTGAGTTGTTTAAAACTTGTTTCATGCCTCTGCTCAGCACGACAACAAAGTGGTTTTCTCAGTGCATACAATGCTTTGAAATTACCAACAGTATACATTTCAGTTTTCCATCAAAGTACTGAGTGGAAACCAAATGGAAACATCTTAAATTAACTTTCCACAGGACTCTGAGTTGTGTAAAACTTGTTTCATGCCTTTACTCTGCAAGACAAAAAAGTGGTTTTCTCAGTGCACTCTGTGTTTGACATTACCAGCAGTATACAATTCAGTTTTACATCAAAGTAGTGAGTGCAAAGCTTACGGAAATATCTAAAGATAACTTTCCACATGATTCTGAGTTGTATAAAACTTGATTCATGCCGCTGCTCAGCAAGACCAAAAAGTGGTTCTCACATTGCATACAATGCTTTGACAATAGCAATAGTATACATTTCAGTTTTCCACCAAACTACTGAGTGCAAAACTAATGGAAACATTTTAAATTAACTTTCCACATGATTCTGAGTTGTGTAAAACTTGTTTCATGCCTCTAGTCTGCAAGACAAAAAAGTGGTTTTCTCAGTGCACTCAGTGTTTGACATTACCAGCAGTATACATTTCAGTTTTCCATCAAAGTACTCAGTGCAAACCTAATGGAAACATCTAAAGTTAACTTTCCACTTGATTATGAGTTGTTGAAAACTTGTTTCATGGCTCTGCTCAGCAAGACAAAAAAGTGGTTGTCTCATTGCATACAATGGTTTCACATTAGCAATAAGTTACATTTCTATTTTACACCAAAGTACTGAGTGGAAACCTAATGGAAACATCTAAATTTAACTTTCCACATGATTCTGAGTTGTATAAAACTAGTTTCATGGCTCTGGTCAGCAAGACAAAAAAGTGGTTTTCTCAGTGCATAGAATGCTTCGACAGTACAATAGTACGCATTTCAGTTTTCCACCAAAGTACTGAGTGCAAACCTAATGGAAACATTTTAGATTAACATTCCACATGGTTCGCAGTTGTAAAAAACTAGTTTCATGCCTCTGCTCAGCAAGACAAATAAGTGGTTTGCTCAGTGCATATACTGCTATGACATTATCAATAGTTTACATTTCTATTTTACACCGACGTACTGCGTGGAAACCTAATGGAAACATCTTAAGTTAACTTTCCACTTGATTCTGAGTTGTATAAAACTTGTTTCATGGCTCTGCTCAGCAAGACAAAAAACTGGTTGTCTCAGTGCATACAATGCTTTGACAATAGTAATAGTATACACTTCAGTTTTCCAGCAAAGTGCTGAGTGCAAACCTAATGGAAACATTTTAAGTTAACTTTCCACATGATTCTGAGTCGTTTAAAACTTGTTTCATGCCTCTGCTCAGCAAGAGAAAAAAGTGGTTTTCTCAGTGTTTTAGAATGCTTCGACAGTACAATAGTATACATTTCAGTTTTTCACCAAAGTACTGAGCTGAAACCTAATGGAAACATTTTAAATTGACTTTCTACATGATTCTGAGTTGTCTAAAACTTGTTTCATGCGTCTGCCTAGCAAGACAGCAAAGTAGTTTTCTCAGAGCATAAAATGCTTTGACATTACCAGCAGTATATAATTCAGTTTTACATCAAAGTAGTGAGTGCAAACCTTACGGAAATATCTAAAGATAACTTTCCACATGATTCTGAGTTGTATAAAACTTGATTCATGCCTCTGCTCAGCAAGACCAAAAAGTGGTTCTCTCATTGCATACAATGCTTTGACAATAGCAATAGTATACATTTCAGTTTTCCACCAAACTACTGAGTGCAAAACTAATGGAAACATTTTAAATTAACTTTCCACATGATTTTGAGTTGTGTAAAACTTGTTTCATGGCTCTGCTCAGCAAGACAAAAAAGTGGTTGTCTCATTGCATACAATGGTTTCACATTAGCAATAAGTTACATTTCTATTTTACACCAAAGTACTGAGTGCAAACCTAATGGAAACATCTAAATTTAACTTTCCACATGATTCTGAGTTGTATAAAACTATTTTCATGGGTCTGCTCAGCAAGACTAAAAAGTGCTTGTCTCATTGCTTACAATGGTTTGACAAAAGCAATAGTATAAATTTCAGTTTTCCACCAAAGTACTGAGTGCAAACCTAATGGAAACATTTTAAGTTAACTTTCCACATGATTCTGAGTTGTTTAAAACTTGTTTCATGCCTCTGCTCAGCAAGACAAAAAAGTGGTTTTCTCAGTGCATAGAATGCTTTGACAGTACCAATAGTATTCATTTTAGTTTTCCATCAAAGCACTGAGTGGAAACCAAATGGAAACATATTAAAATAACTTTCCACATGACTCTGAGTTGTGTAAAATTTGTTTCATGCCTCTACTCTGAACAACAAAAAAGTGGTTTTCTCAGTGCACTCAATGTTTTGACATTACCAATAGTATAAATTTCAGTTTTCCACCAAAAAACTGAGTGCAAACCTAATGGAAACATTTTAAATTAACTTTTCCACCTGATTCTGAGTTGTAAAAAACTAGTTTCAACGCTCTGCTCAGGAAGACAACAAAGTGGTTTTCTCAGTGCATACAGTGCTTTGACATTACCAACAGTATACATTTCAGTTTTTCATCAAAGTACTGAGTGGAGACCAAATGGAAACATCTTAAATTAACTTTCCACATGACTCTGAGTTGTATAAAACTAGTTTCATGGCTCTGCTCAGCAAGACAAAAAAGTGGTTTTCTCAGTGCCTACAATGCTATGACAATAGCAATAGTATACATTTCAGTTTTCCACCAAAGTACTGACTGCAAACGTAATGGAAGCATTTTAAGTTAACTTTCTCCATGATTCTGAGTTGTCTAAAACTTGTTTCATGCCTCTGCTCAGCAAGACAGCAAAGTGGTTTTCTCACTGCATACAATACTTTGACATTCCCAACAGTATACATTTCAGTTTTCCATCAAAGTACTGATTGCAAACCTAATGGAAACAACACAACTTTACTTTCCACATGATTCTGAGTTGTATAAAACTAGTTTCATGGCTCTGCTCAGCAAGACAAAAAAGTGGTTTTCTCAGTGCCTACAATGCTTTGACAATAGCAATAGTATACATTTCAGTTTTCCACAAAAGAACTGAGTGCAAGCCTAATGGAAACATTTTAAGTTAACTTTCCACATGATTCTGAATTGTTTAAAACTTGTTTCATGCCTCTGCTCAGCAAGACAAAAAAGTGGTTTTCTCAGTGCATAGAATGCTTTGACATTACCAACAGTATACATTTCAGTTTTCCATTAAAGGACTGATTGGAAACGAAATGGAAACGTCTTAAATTAACTTGCCACATGACTCTGAGTTGTGTAAAACTTGTTTCACGCCTCGACTCTGCAAGAGAAAAAAGTGATTTTCTCAGTGCACTCAGTGTTTGACATTACCAGCAGTATACATTTAGGTTTTCCATCAAAGTACTGAGGGCAAACCTCAAGGAAACATCTAAAGTTAACTTTCCACATGATTCTGAGTTGTTTAAAACTTGTTTCATGGCTCTGCTCAGCAAGACAAAAACGTGGATGTCTCAGTGCATAGAATGCTTTCACAGTACCAATAGTATACATTTCAGTTTTCCACCAAAGTACTGATTGCAAACCTAATGGAAACATTTTAAATTAACTTTCTACATGATTCTGAGTTGTTTAAAACTTGTTTCATGCCTCTGCTCAGCAAGACAACAAAGTGGTTTTCTCAGTGCATACAATGCTTTGACATTACCAACAGTATACATTTCAGTTTTCCATCAAAGTACTGAGTGGAAACCAAATGGAAACATCTTAAATTAAATTTCCACATGACTCTGAGTTGTGTAAAACTTGTTTCATGCCTCTACTCTGCAAGACAAAATAGTGGTTTTCTCAGTGCATAAAATGCTTTGACAATGGCAAGAGTATACATTTCAGTTTTCCACCAAATTAATGAGTTCAAAACTAATGGAAACATCTACAGTTAACTTTCCACATGATTCTGAGTTGTTTAAAACTTGTTTCATGCCTCTGCTCAGCACGACAACAAAGTGGTTTTCTCAGTGCATACAATGCTTTGAAATTACCAACAGTATACATTTCAGTTTTCCATCAAAGTACTGAGTGGAAACCAAATGGAAACATCTTAAATTAACTTTCCACAGGACTCTGAGTTGTGTAAAACTTGTTTCATGCCTTTACTCTGCAAGACAAAAAAGTGGTTTTCTCAGTGCACTCTGTGTTTGACATTACCAGCAGTATACAATTCAGTTTTACATCAAAGTAGTGAGTGCAAAGCTTACGGAAATATCTAAAGATAACTTTCCACATGATTCTGAGTTGTATAAAACTTGATTCATGCCGCTGCTCAGCAAGACCAAAAAGTGGTTCTCACATTGCATACAATGCTTTGACAATAGCAATAGTATACATTTCAGTTTTCCACCAAACTACTGAGTGCAAAACTAATGGAAACATTTTAAATTAACTTTCCACATGATTCTGAGTTGTGTAAAACTTGTTTCATGCCTCTAGTCTGCAAGACAAAAAAGTGGTTTTCTCAGTGCACTCAGTGTTTGACATTACCAGCAGTATACATTTCAGTTTTCCATCAAAGTACTCAGTGCAAACCTAATGGAAACATCTAAAGTTAACTTTCCACTTGATTATGAGTTGTTGAAAACTTGTTTCATGGCTCTGCTCAGCAAGACAAAAAAGTGGTTGTCTCATTGCATACAATGGTTTCACATTAGCAATAAGTTACATTTCTATTTTACACCAAAGTACTGAGTGGAAACCTAATGGAAACATCTAAATTTAACTTTCCACATGATTCTGAGTTGTATAAAACTAGTTTCATGGCTCTGGTCAGCAAGACAAAAAAGTGGTTTTCTCAGTGCATAGAATGCTTCGACAGTACAATAGTACGCATTTCAGTTTTCCACCAAAGTACTGAGTGCAAACCTAATGGAAACATTTTAGATTAACATTCCACATGGTTCGCAGTTGTAAAAAACTAGTTTCATGCCTCTGCTCAGCAAGACAAATAAGTGGTTTGCTCAGTGCATATACTGCTATGACATTATCAATAGTTTACATTTCTATTTTACACCGACGTACTGCGTGGAAACCTAATGGAAACATCTTAAGTTAACTTTCCACTTGATTCTGAGTTGTATAAAACTTGTTTCATGGCTCTGCTCAGCAAGACAAAAAACTGGTTGTCTCAGTGCATACAATGCTTTGACAATAGTAATAGTATACACTTCAGTTTTCCAGCAAAGTGCTGAGTGCAAACCTAATGGAAACATTTTAAGTTAACTTTCCACATGATTCTGAGTCGTTTAAAACTTGTTTCATGCCTCTGCTCAGCAAGAGAAAAAAGTGGTTTTCTCAGTGTTTTAGAATGCTTCGACAGTACAATAGTATACATTTCAGTTTTTCACCAAAGTACTGAGCTGAAACCTAATGGAAACATTTTAAATTGACTTTCTACATGATTCTGAGTTGTCTAAAACTTGTTTCATGCGTCTGCCTAGCAAGACAGCAAAGTAGTTTTCTCAGAGCATAAAATGCTTTGACATTACCAGCAGTATATAATTCAGTTTTACATCAAAGTAGTGAGTGCAAACCTTACGGAAATATCTAAAGATAACTTTCCACATGATTCTGAGTTGTATAAAACTTGATTCATGCCTCTGCTCAGCAAGACCAAAAAGTGGTTCTCTCATTGCATACAATGCTTTGACAATAGCAATAGTATACATTTCAGTTTTCCACCAAACTACTGAGTGCAAAACTAATGGAAACATTTTAAATTAACTTTCCACATGATTTTGAGTTGTGTAAAACTTGTTTCATGGCTCTGCTCAGCAAGACAAAAAAGTGGTTGTCTCATTGCATACAATGGTTTCACATTAGCAATAAGTTACATTTCTATTTTACACCAAAGTACTGAGTGCAAACCTAATGGAAACATCTAAATTTAACTTTCCACATGATTCTGAGTTGTATAAAACTATTTTCATGGGTCTGCTCAGCAAGACTAAAAAGTGCTTGTCTCATTGCTTACAATGGTTTGACAAAAGCAATAGTATAAATTTCAGTTTTCCACCAAAGTACTGAGTGCAAACCTAATGGAAACATTTTAAGTTAACTTTCCACATGATTCTGAGTTGTTTAAAACTTGTTTCATGCCTCTGCTCAGCAAGACAAAAAAGTGGTTTTCTCAGTGCATAGAATGCTTTGACAGTACCAATAGTATTCATTTTAGTTTTCCATCAAAGCACTGAGTGGAAACCAAATGGAAACATATTAAAATAACTTTCCACATGACTCTGAGTTGTGTAAAATTTGTTTCATGCCTCTACTCTGAACAACAAAAAAGTGGTTTTCTCAGTGCACTCAATGTTTTGACATTACCAATAGTATAAATTTCAGTTTTCCACCAAAAAACTGAGTGCAAACCTAATGGAAACATTTTAAATTAACTTTTCCACCTGATTCTGAGTTGTAAAAAACTAGTTTCAACGCTCTGCTCAGGAAGACAACAAAGTGGTTTTCTCAGTGCATACAGTGCTTTGACATTACCAACAGTATACATTTCAGTTTTTCATCAAAGTACTGAGTGGAGACCAAATGGAAACATCTTAAATTAACTTTCCACATGACTCTGAGTTGTGTAAAACTTGTTTCATGCCTCTAATGTGCAAGACAAAAAAGTAGTTTTCTCAGTGCTCTCAAAGTTTTAACATTACCAGCAGTATACATTTCAGTTTTCCATCAAAGTAGTGAGTGCAAACCTAATGGAAATATCTAAAGATAAATTTCCACATGATTCTGAGTTGTATAAAACTAGTTTCATGCCTCTCCTCAGCAAGACAAAAAAGTGGTTTTCTCAGTGCATACAAAGCTTTGACAATAGCAATCATATACATTTCAGTTTTCCACCAAAGTACTGAGTGCAAACCTAATGGAAACATTTTAAGTTAACTTTCCACATGATTCTGATTTGTGTAAAACTTGTTTCATGCCTCTACTCTGCAAGAGAAAAAAGTGGTTTTCTCAGTGCCCTCAGTGTTTGACATTACCAGCAGTATACATTTCAGTTTTCCATCAAAGTACTGAGTGCAAACCTAATGGAAACATCTAAAGTTAACTTTCCACATGATTCTCAGTTGTATAAAACTAGTTTCATGCCTCTGCTCAGCAAGACAAAAAAGTGGTTTTCTCAGTGCATACAATGCTTTGACATTACCAACAGTATACCTTTCAGTTTTCCATCAAAGTACTGATTGCAAACCTAAAGGAAACATCTAAAGGTAACTTTCCACATGATTCTGAGTGGTATAAAACTAGTTTCATGGCTCTGCTCCGCAAGACAAAAAAGTGGTTTTCTCAGTGCCTACAAAGCTTTGACAAAAGCAATAGTATACATTTCAGTTTTCCACAATAGAACTGAGTGCAAACCTAATGGAAACATTTTAAGTTAACTTTCCACATGATTCTGAGTTGTTTAAAACTTGTTTCATGGCTCTGTTCAGCAAGACAAAAAAGTGGTTTTCTCATTGCATAAAATGCTTTGTCAATAGCAATAGTATACATTGCAGTTTTCCACCAAAGTACTGATTGCAAACCTAATGGAAACATCTCAACTTTACTTTCCACATGATTCTGAGTTGTATAAAACTAGTTTCATGGCTCTGCTCAGCAAGACAAAAAAGTGGTTGTCTCATTGCATACAATGGTTTCACATTAGCAATAAGTTACATTTCTATTTTACACCAAAGTACTGAGTGGATACCTAATGGAAACATCTAAATTTAACTTTCCACATGATTCTGAGTTGTATAAAACTATTTTCATGGGTCTGCTCAGCAAGACTAAAAAGTGCTTGTCTCATTGCATACAATGTTTTGACAAAAGCAATAGTATACATTTCAGTTTTCCACCAAAGTACTGAGTGCAAACCTAATGGAAACATTTTAAGTTAACTTTCCACATGATTCTGAGTTGTTTAAAACTAGTTTCATGGCTCTGGTCAGCAAGACAAAAAAGTGGTTTTCTCAGTGCATAGAATGCTTCGACAGTACAATAGTACGCATTTCAGTTTTCCACCAAAGTACTGAGTGCAAACCTAATGGAAACATTTTAAATTAACATTCCACATGGTTCGCAGTTGTAAAAAACTAGTTTCATACCTCTGCTCAGCAAGACAAATAAGTGGTTTGCTCAGTGCATATACTGCTATGACATTATCAATAGTTTACATTTCTATTTTACACCGACGTACTGCGTGGAAACCTAATGGAAACATCTTAAGTTAACTTTCCACTTGATTGTGAGTTGTATAAAACTTGTTTCATGGCTCTGCTCAGCAAGACAAAAAACTGGTTGTCTCATTGCATACAATGCTTTGACAATAGCAATAGTATACACTTCAGTTTTCCAGCAAAGTGCTGAGTGCAAACCTAATGGAAACATTTTAAGTTAACTTTCCACATGATTCTGAGTAGTTTAAAACTTGTTTCATGCCTCTGCTCAGCAAGAGAAAAAAGTGGTTTTCTCAGTGCTTAGAATGCTTCGAGAGTACAATAGTATACATTTCAGTTTTTCACCAAAGTACTGAGCTGAAACCTAATGGAAACATTTTAAATTAACTTTCTACATGATTCTGAGTTGTCTAAAACTTGTTTCATGCGTCTGCCTAGCAAGACAACAAAGTAGTTTTCTCAGAGCATAAAATGCTTTGACATTACCAACAGTATACATTTCAGTTTTCCATCAAAGTACTGAGTGGAAACGAAATGGAAACATCTTAAATTAACTTTCCACATGACTCTGAGTTGTGTAAAACTTGTTTCATGCCTTTACTCTGCAAGACAAAAAAGTGGTTTTCTCAGTGCACTCTGTGTTTGACATTACCAGCAGTATATAATTCAGTTTTACATCAAAGTAGTGAGTGCAAACCTTACGGAAATATCTAAAGATAACTTTCCACATGATTCAGAGTTGTATAAAACTTGATTCATGCCTCTGCTCAGCAAGACCAAAAAGTGGTTCTCTCATTGCATACAATGCTTTGACAAAAGCAATAGTATTCATTTCAGTTTTCCACCAAATTACTGAGTGCAAAACTAATGGAAACATTTTAAATTAACTTTCCACATGATTTTGAGTTGTGTAAAACTTGTTTCATGCCTCTAGTCTGCAGGACAAAAAAGTGGTTTTCTCAGTGCACTCAGTGTTTGACATTACCAGCAGTATACATTTCAGTTTTCCATCAAAGTACTGAGTGCAAACCTAATGGAAACATCTAAAGTTAACTTTCCACTTGATTATGAGTTGTTAAAAACTTGTTTCATGGCTCTGCTCAGCAAGACAAAAAAGTGGTTGTCTCATTGCATACAATGGTTTCACATTAGCAATAAGTTACATTTCTATTTTACACCAAAGTACTGAGTGCAAACCTAATGGAAACATCTAAATTTAACTTTCCACATGATTCTGAGTTGTATAAAACTATTTTCATGGGTCTGCTCAGCAAGACTAAAAAGTGCTTGTCTCATTGCTTACAATGGTTTGACAAAAGCAATAGTATAAATTTCAGTTTTCCACCAAAGTACTGAGTGCAAACCTGATGGAAACATTTTAAGTTAACTTTCCACATGATTCTGAGTTGTTTAAAACTTGTTTCATGCCTCTGCTCAGCAAGACAAAAAAGTGGTTTTCTCAGTGCATAGAATGCTTTGACAGTACCAATAGTATTCATTTTAGTTTTCCATCAAAGCACTGAGTGGAAACCAAATGGAAACATATTAAAATAACTTTCCACATGACTCTGAGTTGTGTAAAATTTGTTTCATGCCTCTACTCTGAACAACAAAAAAGTGGTTTTCTCAGTGCACTCAATGTTTTGACATTACCAATAGTATAAATTTCAGTTTTCCACCAAAAAACTGAGTGCAAACCTAATGGAAACATTTTAAATTAACTTTTCCACCTGATTCTGAGTTGTAAAAAACTAGTTTCAACGCTCTGCTCAGGAAGACAACAATGTGGTTTTCTCAGTGCATACAATGCTATGACATTACGAATAGTTTACATTTCTATTTTACACCAAAGTACTGAGCGGAAACCTAATGGAAACATCTTAAATTAAATTTCCACATGATTCTGAGTTGTTTGAAACTTGTTTCATGCCTCTGCTCAGCAAGACAACAAAGTGGTTTTCTCAGTGCATACAGTGCTTTGACATTACCAACAGTATACATTTCAGTTTTTCATCAAAGTACTGAGTGGAGACCAAATGGAAACATCTTAAATTAACTTTCCACATGACTCTGAGTTGTGTAAAACTTGTTTCATGCCTCTAATGTGCAAGACAAAAAAGTGGTTTTCTCAGTGCTCTCAAAGTTTTAACATTACCAGCAGTATACATTTCAGTTTTCCATCAAAGTAGTGAGTGCAAACCTAATGGAAATATCTAAAGATAAATTTCCACATGATTCTGAGTTGTATAAAACTAGTTTCATGCCTCTCCTCAGCAAGACAAAAAAGTGGTTTTCTCAGTGCATACAAAGCTTTGACAATAGCAATCATATACATTTCAGTTTTCCACCAAAGTACTGAGTGCAAACCTAATGGAAACATTTTAAGTTAACTTTTCACATGATTCTGATTTGTGTAAAACTTCTTTCATGCCTCTACTCTGCAAGAGAAAAAAGTGGTTTTCTCAGTGCACTCAGTGTTTGACAATACCAGCAGTATACATTTCAGTTTTCCATCAAAGTACTGAGTGCAATCCTAATGGAAACATCTAAAGTTAACTTTCCACATGATTCTGAGTTGTATAAAACTAGTTTCATGCCTCTGCTCAGCAAGACAAAAAAGTGGTTTTCTCAATGCATACAATGCTTTGACAATAGCAATCGTATACATTTCAGTTATCCACCAAAGTACTGAGTGCAAACCTAATGGAAACATTTTAATTTAAGTTTCCACATGTTTCTGAGTTGTTTAAAACTTGTTTCATGCCTCTGCTCAGCGAGACAAAAAAGTGGTTTTCTCAGTTTATACAATACTTTGACAATAGCAATAGTATACATTTCAGTTTTCCACCAAAGTACTGAGTGCAAACCTAATGGAAACATTTTAAGTTAACTTTCCACATGATTCTGAGTTGTTTAAAACTTGTTTCATGGCTCAGCTCAGCAAGATCAAAAGTGGTTTACTCAGTGAATACAATGCTTTGACATTACCAACAGTATACATTTAGGTTTTCCATTAAAGTACTGAGTGCCAACCTAATGGAAACATCTAAAGTTAACTTTCCACATGATTCTGAGTTGTATAAAACTAGTTTCATGGCTCTGGTCAGCAAGACAAAAAAGTGGTTTTCTCAGTGCCTACTATGCTTTGACAAAAGCAATCGTATACATTTCAGTTTTCCACAAAAGAACTGAGTGCAAACCTAATGGAAACATCTTAACTTAACTTTCCACATGATTCTGAGTTGTATAAAACTAGTTTCATGGCTCTGCTCAGCAAGACAAAAAAGTGGTTTTCTCAGTGCATACAATGCTTTGACATTACCAACAGTATACATTTAGGTTTTCCGTCAAAGTACTGAGTGTAAACCTAATGGAAACTTTTTAAATTAACTTTGCACATGATTCTGAGTTGTTTAAAACTTGTTTCATGCCATTCTGAGTTGTTTAAAACTTGTTTCATGGCTCTGCTCAGCCAGACAAAAAAGTGGTTTTCTCAGTGCATAAAATGCTTTGACAATAGCAATAGTATACATTTCAGTTTTCCACCAAAGTACTGAGTGCAAACCTAATGGAAACATTTTAAATTAACTTTCTCCATGATTCTGAGTTGTCTAAAACTTGTTTCATGCCTCTGCTCAGCAAGACAGCAAAGTGGTTTTCTCACTGCATACAATACTTTGACATTTTCAACAGTATACATTTCAGTTTTCCATCAAAGTACTGATTGCAAACCTAATGGAAACATCTCAACTTTACTTTCCACATGATTCTGAGTTGTATAAAACTAGTTTCATGGCTCTGCTCAGCAAGACAAAAAAGTGGTTTTCTCAGTGCCTACAATGCTATGACAATAGCAATAGTATACATTTCACTTTTCCACCAAAGTATTGAGTGGAAACCTAATGGAAACATTTTAAGTTAACTTTCCACAAGATTGTGAGTGGTTTAAAACTTGTTCCATGCCTCTGTTCAGCAAGATAAAAAAGTGGTTTTCTCAGTGCATAAAATGCTTTGACAGTGGCAATACTATACATTTCAGTTTTCCACCAAAGTACTGAGTGCAAACCTAATGGAAACATTTTAAGTTAACTTTCCACATGATTCTGAGTTGTATAAAACTAGTTTCATGCCTCTGCTCAGCAAGACAAAAAAGTGGTTTTCTCAGTGCATACAATGCTTTGACATTACCAACAGTATACATTTAGGTTTCCCATTAAAGTACTGAGTGCAAACGTAATGGAAACATCTAAAGTTAACTTTCCACATAATTCTGAGTTGTATAAAACTAGTTTCATGGCTCTGCTCAGCAAGACAAAAAAGTGGTTTTCTCAGTGCCTACAATGCTTTGACAATAGCAATAGTATACATTTCAGTTTTCCTCAAAAGAACTGAGTGCAAACCTAATGGAAACATTTTAAGTTAACTTTCCACATGATTCTGAATTGTTTAAAACTTGTTTCATGCTTCTGCTCAGCAAGACAAAAAAGTGGTTGTCTCATTGCGTACAATGCTTTGTCAATAGCAATAGTATACATTTCAGTTTTCCACCAAAGTACTGATTGCAAACCTAATGGAAACTTTTTAAGTGAACTTTCCACATGATTCTGAGTTGTTTAAAACTTGTTTCATGCCTCTGCTCAGCAAGACAGCAAAGTGGTTTTCTCACTGCATACAATACTTTGACATTTTCAACAGTATACATTTCAGTTTTCCATCAAAGTACTGATTGCAAACCTAATGGAAACATCTCAACTTTACTTTCCACATGATTCTGAGTTGTATAAAACTAGTTTCATGGCTCTGCTCAGCAAGACAAAAAAGTGGTTTTCTCAGTGCCTACAATGCTATGACAACAGCAATAGTATACATTTCACTTTTCCACCAAAGTATTGAGTGGAAACCTAATGGAAACATTTTAAGTTAACTTTCCACATGATTCTGAGTGGTTTAAAACTTGTTTCATGCCTCTGCTCAGCAAGACAAAAATGTGGTTTTCTCAGTGCATGAAATGCTTTGACAATAGAAATACGATAATTTCAGTTTTCCACCAAAGTACTGTGTGCAAACCTAATGGAAACATTTTAAGTTAACTTTCCACAAGATTGTGAGTGGTTTAAAACTTGTTCCATGCCTCTGTTCAGCAAGATAAAAAAGTGGTTTTCTCAGTGCATAAAATGCTTTGACAGTGGCAATACTATACATTTCAGTTTTCCACCAAAGTACTGAGTGCAAACCTAATGGAAACATTTTAAGTTAACTTTCCACATGATTCTGAGTTGTATAAAACTAGTTTCATGCCTCTGCTCAGCAAGACAAAAAAGTGGTTTTCTCAGTGCATACAATGCTTTGACAATAGCAATAGTATACATTTCAGTTTTCCACCAAAGTACTGATTGCAAACCTAATGGAAACTTTTTAAGTTAACTTTCCACATGATTCTGAGTTGTTTAAAACTTGTTTCATGCCTCTGCTCAGCAAGACAAAAAGTGGTTTTCTCAGAGCATACAATGCTTTGACAATAGCAATAGCATACATTACAGTTTTCCAGCAAAGTACTGAGTGCAAACCTAATGGAAACATCTAAAGTTAACTTTCCACATGATTCTGAGTTGTATAAAACTAGTTTCATGGCTCTGGTCAGCAAGACAAAAAAGTGGTTTTCTCAGAGCCTACTGTGCTTTGACAAAAGCAATCGTATACATTTCAGTTTTCCACAAAAGAACTGAGTGCAAACCTAATGGAAACATCTAAAGTTAACTTTCCACATGATTCTGAGTTGTATAAAACTTGTTTCATGGCTCTGCTCAGCAAGACAAAAAAGTGGTTTTCTCAGTGCATAGAATGCTTCGACAGTACAATAGTACGCATTTCAGTTTTCCACCAAAGTACTGAGTGCAAACCTAATGGAAACATTTTAAATTAACATTCCACATGGTTCGCAGTTGTAAAAAACTAGTTTCATACCTCTGCTCAGCAAGACAAATAAGTGGTTTGCTCAGTGCATATACTGCTATGACATTATCAATAGTTTACATTTCTATTTTACACCGACGTACTGCGTGGAAACCTAATGGAAACATCTTAAGTTAACTTTCCACTTGATTGTGAGTTGTATAAAACTTGTTTCATGGCTCTGCTCAGCAAGACAAAAAACTGGTTGTCTCATTGCATACAATGCTTTGACAATAGCAATAGTATACACTTCAGTTTTCCAGCAAAGTGCTGAGTGCAAACCTAATGGAAACATTTTAAGTTAACTTTCCACATGATTCTGAGTAGTTTAAAACTTGTTTCATGCCTCTGCTCAGCAAGAGAAAAAAGTGGTTTTCTCAGTGCTTAGAATGCTTCGAGAGTACAATAGTATACATTTCAGTTTTTCACCAAAGTACTGAGCTGAAACCTAATGGAAACATTTTAAATTAACTTTCTACATGATTCTGAGTTGTCTAAAACTTGTTTCATGCGTCTGCCTAGCAAGACAACAAAGTAGTTTTCTCAGAGCATAAAATGCTTTGACATTACCAACAGTATACATTTCAGTTTTCCATCAAAGTACTGAGTGGAAACGAAATGGAAACATCTTAAATTAACTTTCCACATGACTCTGAGTTGTGTAAAACTTGTTTCATGCCTTTACTCTGCAAGACAAAAAAGTGGTTTTCTCAGTGCACTCTGTGTTTGACATTACCAGCAGTATATAATTCAGTTTTACATCAAAGTAGTGAGTGCAAACCTTACGGAAATATCTAAAGATAACTTTCCACATGATTCAGAGTTGTATAAAACTTGATTCATGCCTCTGCTCAGCAAGACCAAAAAGTGGTTCTCTCATTGCATACAATGCTTTGACAAAAGCAATAGTATTCATTTCAGTTTTCCACCAAATTACTGAGTGCAAAACTAATGGAAACATTTTAAATTAACTTTCCACATGATTTTGAGTTGTGTAAAACTTGTTTCATGCCTCTAGTCTGCAGGACAAAAAAGTGGTTTTCTCAGTGCACTCAGTGTTTGACATTACCAGCAGTATACATTTCAGTTTTCCATCAAAGTACTGAGTGCAAACCTAATGGAAACATCTAAAGTTAACTTTCCACTTGATTATGAGTTGTATAAAACTATTTTCATGGCTCTGCTCAGCAAGACAAAAAAGTGGTTGTCTCATTGCATACAATGGTTTCACATTAGCAATAAGTTACATTTCTATTTTACACCAAAGTACTGAGTGCAAACCTAATGGAAACATCTAAATTTAACTTTCCACATGATTCTGAGTTGTATAAAACTATTTTCATGGGTCTGCTCAGCAAGACTAAAAAGTGCTTGTCTCATTGCTTACAATGGTTTGACAAAAGCAATAGTATAAATTTCAGTTTTCCACCAAAGTACTGAGTGCAAACCTGATGGAAACATTTTAAGTTAACTTTCCACATGATTCTGAGTTGTTTAAAACTTGTTTCATGCCTCTGCTCAGCAAGACAAAAAAGTGGTTTTCTCAGTGCATAGAATGCTTTGACAGTACCAATAGTATTCATTTTAGTTTTCCATCAAAGCACTGAGTGGAAACCAAATGGAAACATATTAAAATAACTTTCCACATGACTCTGAGTTGTGTAAAATTTGTTTCATGCCTCTACTCTGAACAACAAAAAAGTGGTTTTCTCAGTGCACTCAATGTTTTGACATTACCAATAGTATAAATTTCAGTTTTCCACCAAAAAACTGAGTGCAAACCTAATGGAAACATTTTAAATTAACTTTTCCACCTGATTCTGAGTTGTAAAAAACTAGTTTCAACGCTCTGCTCAGGAAGACAACAATGTGGTTTTCTCAGTGCATACAATGCTATGACATTACGAATAGTTTACATTTCTATTTTACACCAAAGTACTGAGCGGAAACCTAATGGAAACATCTTAAATTAAATTTCCACATGATTCTGAGTTGTTTGAAACTTGTTTCATGCCTCTGCTCAGCAAGACAACAAAGTGGTTTTCTCAGTGCATACAGTGCTTTGACATTACCAACAGTATACATTTCAGTTTTTCATCAAAGTACTGAGTGGAGACCAAATGGAAACATCTTAAATTAACTTTCCACATGACTCTGAGTTGTGTAAAACTTGTTTCATGCCTCTAATGTGCAAGACAAAAAAGTGGTTTTCTCAGTGCTCTCAAAGTTTTAACATTACCAGCAGTATACATTTCAGTTTTCCATCAAAGTAGTGAGTGCAAACCTAATGGAAATATCTAAAGATAAATTTCCACATGATTCTGAGTTGTATAAAACTAGTTTCATGCCTCTCCTCAGCAAGACAAAAAAGTGGTTTTCTCAGTGCATACAAAGCTTTGACAATAGCAATCATATACATTTCAGTTTTCCACCAAAGTACTGAGTGCAAACCTAATGGAAACATTTTAAGTTAACTTTTCACATGATTCTGATTTGTGTAAAACTTCTTTCATGCCTCTACTCTGCAAGAGAAAAAAGTGGTTTTCTCAGTGCACTCAGTGTTTGACAATACCAGCAGTATACATTTCAGTTTTCCATCAAAGTACTGAGTGCAAACCTAATGGAAACATCTAAAGTTAACTTTCCACATGATTCTGAGTTGTATAAAACTAGTTTCATGCCTCTGCTCAGCAAGACAAAAAAGTGGTTTTCTCAATGCATACAATGCTTTGACAATAGCAATCGTATACATTTCAGTTATCCACCAAAGTACTGAGTGCAAACCTAATGGAAACATTTTAATTTAAGTTTCCACATGTTTCTGAGTTGTTTAAAACTTGTTTCATGCCTCTGCTCAGCGAGACAAAAAAGTGGTTTTCTCAGTTTATACAATACTTTGACAATAGCAATAGTATACATTTCAGTTTTCCACCAAAGTACTGAGTGCAAACCTAATGGAAACATTTTAAGTTAACTTTCCACATGATTCTGAGTTGTTTAAAACTTGTTTCATGGCTCAGCTCAGCAAGATCAAAAGTGGTTTACTCAGTGAATACAATGCTTTGACATTACCAACAGTATACATTTAGGTTTTCCATTAAAGTACTGAGTGCCAACCTAATGGAAACATCTAAAGTTAACTTTCCACATGATTCTGAGTTGTATAAAACTAGTTTCATGGCTCTGGTCAGCAAGACAAAAAAGTGGTTTTCTCAGTGCCTACTATGCTTTGACAAAAGCAATCGTATACATTTCAGTTTTCCACAAAAGAACTGAGTGCAAACCTAATGGAAACATCTTAACTTAACTTTCCACATGATTCTGAGTTGTATAAAACTAGTTTCATGGCTCTGCTCAGCAAGACAAAAAAGTGGTTTTCTCAGTGCATACAATGCTTTGACATTACCAACAGTATACATTTAGGTTTTCCGTCAAAGTACTGAGTGTAAACCTAATGGAAACTTTTTAAATTAACTTTGCACATGATTCTGAGTTGTTTAAAACTTGTTTCATGCCATTCTGAGTTGTTTAAAACTTGTTTCATGGCTCTGCTCAGCCAGACAAAAAAGTGGTTTTCTCAGTGCATAAAATGCTTTGACAATAGCAATAGTATACATTTCAGTTTTCCACCAAAGTACTGAGTGCAAACCTAATGGAAACATTTTAAATTAACTTTCTCCATGATTCTGAGTTGTCTAAAACTTGTTTCATGCCTCTGCTCAGCAAGACAGCAAAGTGGTTTTCTCACTGCATACAATACTTTGACATTTTCAACAGTATACATTTCAGTTTTCCATCAAAGTACTGATTGCAAACCTAATGGAAACATCTCAACTTTACTTTCCACATGATTCTGAGTTGTATAAAACTAGTTTCATGGCTCTGCTCAGCAAGAGAAAAAAGTGGTTTTCTCAGTGCCTACAATGCTATGACAATAGCAATAGTATACATTTCACTTTTCCACCAAAGTATTGAGTGGAAACCTAATGGAAACATTTTAATTTAACTTTCCACATGATTCTGAGTGGTTTAAAACTTGTTTCATGCCTCTGCTCAGCAAGACAAAAATGTGGTTTTCTCAGTGCATGAAATGCTTTGACAATAGAAATACGATAATTTCATTTTTCCACCAAAGTACTGTGTGCAAACCTAATGGAAACATTTTAAGTTAACTTTCCACAAGATTGTGAGTGGTTTAAAACTTGTTCCATGCCTCTGTTCAGCAAGATAAAAAAGTGGTTTTCTCAGTGCATAAAATGCTTTGACAGTGGCAATACTATACATTTCAGTTTTCCACCAAAGTACTGAGTGCAAACCTAATGGAAACATTTTAAGTTAACTTTCCACATGATTCTGAGTTGTATAAAACTAGTTTCATGCCTCTGCTCAGCAAGACAAAAAAGTGGTTTTCTCAGTGCATACAATGCTTTGACAATAGCAATAGTATACATTTCAGTTTTCCACCAAAGTACTGATTGCAAACCTAATGGAAACTTTTTAAGTTAACTTTCCACATGATTCTGAGTTGTTTAAAACTTGTTTCATGCCTCTGCTCAGCAAGACAAAAAGTGGTTTTCTCAGAGCATACAATGCTTTGACAATAGCAATAGCATACATTACAGTTTTCCAGCAAAGTACTGAGTGCAAACCTAATGGAAACATCTAAAGTTAACTTTCCACATGATTCTGAGTTGTATAAAACTAGTTTCATGGCTCTGGTCAGCAAGACAAAAAAGTGGTTTTCTCAGAGCCTACTATGCTTTGACAAAAGCAATCGTATACATTTCAGTTTTCCACAAAAGAACTGAGTGCAAACCTAATGGAAACATCTAAAGTTCACTTTCCACATGATTCTGAGTTGTATAAAACTTGTTTCATGGCTCTGCTCAGCAAGACAAAAAAGTGGTTTTCTCAGTGCATACAATGCTTTGACATTACCAACAGTATACATTTAGGTTTCCCATTAAAGTACTGAGTGCAAACGTAATGGAAACATCTAAAGTTAACTTTCCACATAATTCTGAGTTGTATAAAACTAGTTTCATGGCTCTGCTCAGCAAGACAAAAAAGTGGTTTTCTCAGTGCCTACAATGCTTTGACAATAGCAATAGTATACATTTCAGTTTTCCTCAAAAGAACTGAGTGCAAACCTAATGGAAACATTTTAAGTTAACTTTCCACATGATTCTGAATTGTTTAAAACTTGTTTCATGCTTCTGCTCAGCAAGACAAAAAAGTGGTTGTCTCATTGCGTACAATGCTTTGTCAATAGCAATAGTATACATTTCAGTTTTCCACCAAAGTACTGATTGCAAACCTAATGGAAACTTTTTAAGTGAACTTTCCACATGATTCTGAGTTGTTTAAAACTTGTTTCATGCCTCTGCTCAGCAAGACAGCAAAGTGGTTTTCTCACTGCATACAATACTTTGACATTTTCAACAGTATACATTTCAGTTTTCCATCAAAGTACTGATTGCAAACCTAATGGAAACATCTCAACTTTACTTTCCACATGATTCTGAGTTGTATAAAACTAGTTTCATGGCTCTGCTCAGCAAGACAAAAAAGTGGTTTTCTCAGTGCCTACAATGCTATGACAACAGCAATAGTATACATTTCACTTTTCCACCAAAGTATTGAGTGGAAACCTAATGGAAACATTTTAAGTTAACTTTCCACATGATTCTGAGTGGTTTAAAACTTGTTTCATGCCTCTGCTCAGCAAGACAAAAATGTGGTTTTCTCAGTGCATGAAATGCTTTGACAATAGAAATACGATAATTTCAGTTTTCCACCAAAGTACTGTGTGCAAACCTAATGGAAACATTTTAAGTTAACTTTCCACAAGATTGTGAGTGGTTTAAAACTTGTTCCATGCCTCTGTTCAGCAAGATAAAAAAGTGGTTTTCTCAGTGCATAAAATGCTTTGACAGTGGCAATACTATACATTTCAGTTTTCCACCAAAGTACTGAGTGCAAACCTAATGGAAACATTTTAAGTTAACTTTCCACATGATTCTGAGTTGTATAAAACTAGTTTCATGCCTCTGCTCAGCAAGACAAAAAAGTGGTTTTCTCAGTGCATACAATGCTTTGACAATAGCAATAGTATACATTTCAGTTTTCCACCAAAGTACTGATTGCAAACCTAATGGAAACTTTTTAAGTTAACTTTCCACATGATTCTGAGTTGTTTAAAACTTGTTTCATGCCTCTGCTCAGCAAGACAAAAAGTGGTTTTCTCAGAGCATACAATGCTTTGACAATAGCAATAGCATACATTACAGTTTTCCAGCAAAGTACTGAGTGCAAACCTAATGGAAACATCTAAAGTTAACTTTCCACATGATTCTGAGTTGTATAAAACTAGTTTCATGGCTCTGGTCAGCAAGACAAAAAAGTGGTTTTCTCAGAGCCTACTGTGCTTTGACAAAAGCAATCGTATACATTTCAGTTTTCCACAAAAGAACTGAGTGCAAACCTAATGGAAACATCTAAAGTTACCTTTCCACATGATTCTGAGTTGTATAAAACTTGTTGCATGGCTCTGCTCAGCAAGACAAAAAAGTGGTTTTCTCAGTGCATACAATGCTTTGACATTACCAACAGTATACATTTCAGTTTTCCACCAAACTACTGAGTGCAAAACTAATGGAAACATTTTAAATTAACTTTCCACATGATTCTGAGTTGTGTAAAACTTGTTTCATGCCTCTAGTCTGCAAGACAAAAAAGTGGTTTTCTCAGTGCACTCAGTGTTTGACATTACCAGCAATATACATTTCAGTTTTCCATCAAAATACTCAGTGCAAACCTAATGGAAACATCTAAAGTTAACTTTCCACTTGATTATGAGTTGTTGAAAACTTGTTTCATGGCTCTGCTCAGCAAGACAAAAAAGTGGTTGTCTCATTGCATACAATGGTTTCACATTAGCAATAAGTTACATTTCTATTTTACACCAAAGTACTGAGTGGAAACCTAATGGAAACATCTAAATTTAACTTTCCACATGATTCTGAGTTGTATAAAACTAGTTTCATGGCTCTGGTCAGCAAGACAAAAAAGTGGTTTTCTCAGTGCATAGAATGCTTCGACAGTACAATAGTACGCATTTCAGTTTTCCACCAAAGTACTGAGTGCAAACCTAATGGAAACATTTTAGATTAACATTCCACATGGTTCGCAGTTGTCAAAAACTAGTTTCATGCCTCTGCTCAGCAAGACAAATAAGTGGTTTGCTCAGTGCATATACTGCTATGACATTATCAATAGTTTACATTTCTATTTTACACTGACGTACTGCGTGGAAACCTAATGGAAACATCTTAAGTTAACTTTCCACTTGATTCTGAGTTGTATAAAACTTGTTTCATGGCTCTGCTCAGCAAGACAAAAAAGTGGTTGTCTCATTGCATACAATGGTTTCACATTAGCAATAAGTTACATTTCTATTTTACACCAAAGTACTGAGTGGAAACCTAATGGAAACATCTAAATTTAACTTTCCACATGATTCTGAGTTGTATAAAACTAGTTTCATGGCTCTGGTCAGCAAGACAAAAAAGTGGTTTTCTCAGTGCATAGAATGCTTCGACAGTACAATAGTACGCATTTCAGTTTTCAACCAAAGTACTGAGTGCAAACCTAATGGAAACATTTTAGATTAACATTCCACATGGTTCGCAGTTGTAAAAAACTAGTTTCATGCCTCTGCTCAGCAAGACAAATAAGTGGTTTGCTCAGTGCATATACTGCTATGACATTATCAATAGTTTACATTTCTATTTTACACCGACGTACTGCGTGGAAACCTAATGGAAACATCTTAAGTTAACTTTCCACTTGATTCTGAGTTGTATAAAACTTGTTTCATGGCTCTGCTCAGCAAGACAAAAAACTGGTTGTCTCAGTGCATACAATGCTTTGACAATAGCAATAGTATACACTTCAGTTTTCCAGCAAAGTGCTGAGTGCAAACCTAATGGAAACATTTTAAGTTAACTTTCCACATGATTCTGAGTGGTTTAAAACTTGTTTCATGCCTCTGCTCAGCAAGAGAAAAAAGTGGTTTTCTCAGTGCTTAGAATGCTTCGACAGTACAATAGTATACATTTCAGTTTTTCACCAAAGTACTGAGCTGAAACCTAATGGAAACATTTTAAATTAACTTTCTACATGATTCTGAGTTGTCTAAAACTTGTTTCATGCGTCTGCCTAGCAAGACAACAAAGTAGTTTTCTCAGAGCATAAAATGCTTTGACATTACCAGCAGTATATAATTCAGTTTTACATCAAAGTAGTGAGTGCAAACCTTACGGAAATATCTAAAGATAACTTTCCACATGATTCTGAGTTGTATAAAACTTGATTCATGCCTCTGCTCAGCAAGACCAAAAAGTGGTTCTCTCATTGCATACAATGCTTTGACAATAGCAATAGTATACATTTCAGTTTTCCACCAAACTACTGAGTGCAAAACTAATGGAAACATTTTAAATTAACTTTCCACATGATTCTGAGTTGTGTAAAACTTGTTTCATGCCTCTAGTCTGCAGGACAAAAAAGTGGTTTTCTCAGTGCACTCAGTGTTTGACATTACCAGCAGTATACATTTCAGTTTTCCATCAAAGTACTGAGTGCAAACCTAATGGAAACATCTAAAGTTAACTTTCCACTTGATTATGAGTTGTTAAAAACTTGTTTCATGGCTCTGCTCAGCAAGACAAAAAAGTGGTTGTCTCATTGCATACAATGGTTTCACATTAGCAATAAGTTACATTTCTATTTTACACCAAAGTACTGAGTGCAAACCTAATGGAAACATCTAAATTTAACTTTCCACATGATTCTGAGTTGTATAAAACTATTTTCATGGGTCTGCTCAGCAAGACTAAAAAGTGCTTGTCTCATTGCTTACAATGGTTTGACAAAAGCAATAGTATAAATTTCAGTTTTCCACCAAAGTACTGAGTGCAAACCTAATGGAAACATTTTAAGTTAACTTTCCACATGATTCTGAGTTGTTTAAAACTTGTTTCATGCCTCTGCTCAGCAAGACAAAAAAGTGGTTTTCTCAGTGCATAGAATGCTTTGACAGTACCAATAGTATTCATTTTAGTTTTCCATCAAAGCACTGAGTGGAAACCAAATGGAAACATATTAAAATAACTTTCCACATGACTCTGAGTTGTGTAAAATTTGTTTCATGCCTCTACTCTGAACAACAAAAAAGTGGTTTTCTCAGTGCACTCAATGTTTTGACATTACCAATAGTATAAATTTCAGTTTTCCACCAAAAAACTGAGTGCAAACCTAATGGAAACATTTTAAATTAACTTTTCCACCTGATTCTGAGTTGTAAAAAACTAGTTTCAACGCTCTGCTCAGGAAGACAACAATGTGGTTTTCTCAGAGCATACAATGCTATGACATTACGAATAGTTTACATTTCTATTTTACACCAAAGTACTGAGTGGAAACCTAATGGAAACATCTTAAATTAAATTTCCACATGATTCTGAGTTGTTTGAAACTTGTTTCATGCCTCTGCTCAGCAAGACAACAAAGTGGTTTTCTCAGTGCATACAGTGCTTTGACATTACCAACAGTATACATTTCAGTTTTTCATCAAAGTACTGAGTGGAGACCAAATGGAAACATCTTAAATTAACTTTCCACATGACTCTGAGTTGTGTAAAACTTGTTTCATGCCTCTAATGTGCAAGACAAAAAAGTGGTTTTCTCAGTGCTCTCAAAGTTTTAACATTACCAGCAGTATACATTTCAGTTTTCCATCAAAGTAGTGAGTGCAAACCTAATGGAAATATCTAAAGATAAATTTCCACATGATTCTGAGTTGTATAAAACTAGTTTCATGCCTCTCCTCAGCAAGACAAAAAAGTGGTTTTCTCAGTGCATACAAAGCTTTGACAATAGCAATCATATACATTTCAGTTTTCCACCAAAGTACTGAGTGCAAACCTAATGGAAACATTTTAAGTTAACTGTCCACATGATTCTGATTTGTGTAAAACTTGTTTCATGCCTCTACTCTGCAAGAGAAAAAAGTGGTTTTCTCAGTGCACTCAGTGTTTGACATTACCAGTAGTATACATTTCAGTTTTCCATCAAAGTACTGAGTGCAAACCTAATGGAAACATCTAAAGTTAACTTTCCACATGATTCTGAGTTGTATAAAACTAGTTTCATGGCTCTGGTCAGCAAGACAAAAAAGTGGTTTTCTCAGTGCCTACTATGCTTTGACAATAGCAATAGTATACATTACAGATTTCCAGCAAAGTACTGAGTGCAAACCTAATGGAAACATCTAAAGTTAACTTTCCACATGATTCTGAGTTGTATAAAACTAGTTTCATGGCTCTGGTCAGCAAGACAAAAATGTGGTTTTCTCAGTGCCTACTATGCTTTGACAAAAGCAATCGTATACATTTCAGTTTTCCACAAAAGAACTGAGTGCAAACCTAATGGAAACATCTTAACTTAACTTTCCACATGATTCTGAGTTGTATAAAACTAGTTTCATGGCTCTGCTCAGCAAGACAAAAAAGTGGTTTTCTCAGTGCATACAATGCTTTGACATTACCAACAGTATACATTTAGGTTTTCCGTCAAAGTACTGAGTGCAAACCTAATGGAAACTTTTTAAATTAACTTTGCACATGATTCTGAGTTGTTTAAAACTTGTTTCATGCCATTCTGAGTTGTTTAAAACTTGTTTCATGGCTCTGCTCAGCCAGACAAAAAAGTGGTTTTCTCAGTGCATAAAATGCTTTGACAATAGCAATAGTATACATTTCAGTTTTCCAGCAAAGTACTGAGTGCAAACCTAATGGAAACATTTTAAATTAACTTTCTCCATGATTGTGAGTTGTCTAAAACTTGTTTCATGCCTCTGCTCAGCAAGACAGCAAAGTGGTTTTCTCACTGCATACAATACTTTGACATTTTCAACAGTATACATTTCAGTTTTCCATCAAAGTACTGATTGCAAACCTAATGGAAACATCTCAACTTTACTTTCCACATGATTCTGAGTTGTATAGAACTAGTTTCATGGCTCTGCTCAGCAAGACAAAAAAGTGGTTTTCTCAGTGCCTACAATGCTATGACAATAGCAATAGTATACATTTCACTTTTCCACCAAAGTATTGAGTGGAAACCTAATGGAAACATTTTAAGTTAACTTTCCACATGATTCTGAGTGGTTTAAAACTTGTTTCATGCCTCTGCTCAGCAAGACAAAAATGTGGTTTTCTCAGTGCATGAAATGCTTTGACAATAGAAATACAATAATTTCAGTTTTCCACCAAAGTACTGAGTGCAAACCTAATGGAAACATTTTAAGTTAACTTTCCACAAGATTGCGAGTGGTTTAAAACTTGTTCCATGCCTCTGTTCAGCAAGATAAAAAAGTGGTTTTCTCAGTGCATAAAATGCTTTGACAGTGGCAATACTATACATTTCAGTTTTCCACCAAAGTACTGAGTGCAAACCTAATGGAAACATTTTAAGTTAACTTTCCACATGATTCTGAGTTGTATAAAACTAGTTTCATGCCTCTGCTCAGCAAGACAAAAAAGTGGTTTTCTCAGTGCATACAATGCTTTGACAATAGCAATAGTATACATTTCAGTTTTCCACCAAAGTACTGATTGCAAACCTAATGGAAACTTTTTAAGTTAACTTTCCACATGATTCTGAGTTGTTTAAAACTTGTTTCATGCCTCTGCTCAGCAAGACAAAAAAGTGGTTTTCTCAGAGCATACAATGCTTTGACAATAGCAATAGTATACATTACAGTTTTCCAGCAAAGTACTGAGTGCAAACCTAATGGACACAACTAAAGTTAACATTCCACATGATTCTGAGTTGTATAAAACTAGTTTCATGGCTCTGCTCAGCAAGACAAAAAAGTGGTTTTCTCAGTGCCTACTAAGCTTTGACAAACGCAATCGTATAGATTTCAGTTTTCCACAAAAGAACTGAGTGCAAACCTAATGGAAACATCTTAACTTAACTTTGCACATGATTCTGAGTTGTATAAAACCTGTTTCATGGCTCTGCTCAGCAAGACAAAAAAGTGGTTTTCTCAGTGCATATAATGCTTTGACATTACCAACAGTATACATTTAGGTTTTCCATCAAAGTACTGAGTGCAAACCTAATGGAAGCATCTGAAGTTAACTTTCTACATGATTCTGCGTTGTATAAAACTAGTTTCATGGCTCTGCTCAGCAAGAGAAAAAAGTGGATTTTTCAGTGCCTACAATGCTTTCACAAAAGCAATCTTATACATTTCAGTTTTCCACAAAAGAACTGAGTGCAAACCTAATGGAAACATTTTAATTTAACTTTCCACATGATTCTGAGTTGTATAAAACTTGTTTCATGGCTCTGCTCAGCAAGACAAAAACGTGGATGTCTCAGTGCATAGAATGCTTTGACAGTACCAATAGTATACATTTCAGTTTTCCACCAAAGTACTGATTGCAAACCTAATGGAAACATTTTAAATTAACTTTCTACATGATTCTGAGTTGTTTAAAACTTGTTTCATGGCTCTGCTCAGCAAGACAAAAAAGTGGTTTTCTCAGTGCCTACAATGCTTTCACAAAAGCAATATTATACATTTCAGTTTTCAACAAAAGAACTCAGTGCAAACCAAATGGAAACATTTTAAGTTATCTTTCCACATGATTCTGAGTTGTTTAAAACTTGTTTCATGCCATTCTGAGTTGTTTAAAACTTGTTTCATGGCTCTGCTCAGCCAGACAAAAAAGTGGTTTTCTCAGTGCATAAAATGCTTTGACAATAGCAATAGTATACATTTCAGTTTTCCACCAAAGTACTGAGTGCAAACCTAATGGAAACATTTTAAATTAACTTTCTCCATGATTCTGAGTTGTCTAAAACTTGTTTCATGCCTCTGCTCAGCAAGACAGCAAAGTGGTTTTCTCACTGCATACAATACTTTGACATTTCCAACAGTATACATTTCAGTTTTCCATCAAAGTACTGATTGCAAACCTAATGGAAACATCTCAACTTTACTTTCCACATGATTCTGAGTTGTATAAAACTAGTTTCATGGCTCTGCTCAGCAAGACAAAAAAGTGGTTTTCTCAGTGCCTACAATGCTATGACAATAGCAATAGTATACATTTCACTTTTCCACCAAAGTATTGAGTGGAAACCTAATGGAAACATTTTAAGTTAACTTTCCACATGATTCTGAGTGGTTTAAAACTTGTTTCATGCCTCTGCTCAGCAAGACAAAAATGTGGTTTTCTCAGTGCATGAAATGCTTTGACAATAGAAATACGATAATTTCAGTTTTCCACCAAAGTACTGAGTGCAAACCTAATGGAAACATTTTAAGTTAACTTTCCACATGATTCTGAGTTGTATAAAACTAGTTTCATGCCTCTGCTCAGCAAGACAAAAAAGTGGTTTTCTCAGTGCATACAATGCTTTGACAATAGCAATAGTATACATTTCAGTTTTCCACCAAAGTACTGATTGCAAACCTAATGGAAACATTTTAAGTTAACTTTCCACATGATTCTGAGTTGTTTAAAACTTGTTTCATGCCTCTGCTCAGCAAGACAAAAAAGTGGTTTTCTCAGAGCATACAATGCTTTGACAATAGCAATAGTATACATTACAGTTTTCCAGCAAAGTACTGAGTGCAAACCTAATGGAAACATCTAAAGTTAACTTTCCACATGATTCTGAGTTGTATAAAACTAGTTTCATGGCTCTGGTCAGCAAGACAAAAAAGTGGTTTTCTCAGAGCCTACTATGCTTTGACAAAAGCAATCGTATACATTTCAGTTTTCCACAAAAGAACTGAGTGCAAACCTAATGGAAACATCTAAAGTTAACTTTCCACATGATTCTGAGTTGTATAAAACTTGTTTCATGGCTCTGCTCAGCAAGACAAAAAAGTGGTTTTCTCAGTGCATACAATGCTTTGACAATAGCAATAGTATACATTTCAGTTTTCCACCAAAGTACTGAGTGCAAACCTAATGGAAACATTTTAAATTAACTTTCTCCATGATTCTGAGTTGTCTAAAACTTGTTTCATGCCTCTGCTCAGCAAGACAGCAAAGTGGTTTTCTCACTGCATACAATACTTTGACATTTCCAACAGTATACATTTCAGTTTTCCATCAAAGTACTGATTGCAAACCTAATGGAAACATCTCAACTTTACTTTCCACATGATTCTGAGTTGTATAAAACTAGTTTCATGGCTCTGCTCAGCAAGACAAAAAAGTGGTTTTCTCAGTGCCTACAATGCTATGACAATAGCAATAGTATACATTTCACTTTTCCACCAAAGTATTGAGTGGAAACCTAATGGAAACATTTTAAGTTAACTTTCCACATGATTCTGAGTGGTTTAAAACTTGTTTCATGCCTCTGCTCAGCAAGACAAAAATGTGGTTTTCTCAGTGCATGAAATGCTTTGACAATAGAAATACGATAATTTCAGTTTTCCACCAAAGTACTGAGTGCAAACCTAATGGAAACATTTTAAGTTAACTTTCCACATGATTCTGAGTTGTATAAAACTAGTTTCATGCCTCTGCTCAGCAAGACAAAAAAGTGGTTTTCTCAGTGCATACAATGCTTTGACAATAGCAATAGTATACATTTCAGTTTTCCACCAAAGTACTGATTGCAAACCTAATGGAAACATTTTAAGTTAACTTTCCACATGATTCTGAGTTGTTTAAAACTTGTTTCATGCCTCTGCTCAGCAAGACAAAAAAGTGGTTTTCTCAGAGCATACAATGCTTTGACAATAGCAATAGTATACATTACAGTTTTCCAGCAAAGTACTGAGTGCAAACCTAATGGAAACATCTAAAGTTAACTTTCCACATGATTCTGAGTTGTATAAAACTAGTTTCATGGCTCTGGTCAGCAAGACAAAAAAGTGGTTTTCTCAGAGCCTACTATGCTTTGACAAAAGCAATCGTATACATTTCAGTTTTCCACAAAAGAACTGAGTGCAAACCTAATGGAAACATCTAAAGTTAACTTTCCACATGATTCTGAGTTGTATAAAACTTGTTTCATGGCTCTGCTCAGCAAGACAAAAAAGTGGTTTTCTCAGTGCCTACAATGCTATGACAATAGCAATAGTATACATTTCACTTTTCCACCAAAGTATTGAGTGGAAACCTAATGGAAACATTTTAAGTTAACTTTCCACATGATTCTGAGTGGTTTAAAACTTGTTTCATGCCTCTGCTCAGCAAGACAAAAATGTGGTTTTCTCAGTGCATGAAATGCTTTGACAATAGAAATACAATAATTTCAGTTTTCCACCAAAGTACTGAGTGCAAACCTAATGGAAACATTTTAAGTTAACTTTCCACAAGATTGCGAGTGGTTTAAAACTTGTTCCATGCCTCTGTTCAGCAAGATAAAAAAGTGGTTTTCTCAGTGCATAAAATGCTTTGACAGTGGCAATACTATACATTTCAGTTTTCCACCAAAGTACTGAGTGCAAACCTAATGGAAACATTTTAAGTTAACTTTCCACATGATTCTGAGTTGTATAAAACTAGTTTCATGCCTCTGCTCAGCAAGACAAAAAAGTGGTTTTCTCAGTGCATACAATGCTTTGACAATAGCAATAGTATACATTTCAGTTTTCCACCAAAGTACTGATTGCAAACCTAATGGAAACTTTTTAAGTTAACTTTCCACATGATTCTGAGTTGTTTAAAACTTGTTTCATGCCTCTGCTCAGCAAGACAAAAAAGTGGTTTTCTCAGAGCATACAATGCTTTGACAATAGCAATAGTATACATTACAGTTTTCCAGCAAAGTACTGAGTGCAAACCTAATGGAAACATCTAAAGTTAACTTTCCACATGATTCTGAGTTGTATAAAACTAGTTTCATGGCTCTGGTCAGCAAGACAAAAAAGTGGTTTTCTCAGAGCCTACTATGCTTTGACAAAAGCAATCGTATACATTTCAGTTTTCCACAAAAGAACTGAGTGCAAACCTAATGGAAACATCTAAAGTTAACTTTCCACATGATTCTGAGTTGTATAAAACTTGTTTCATGGCTCTGCTCAGCAAGACAAAAAAGTGGTTTTCTCAGTGCATACAATGCTTTGACAATAGCAATAGTATACATTTCAGTTTTCCACCAAAGTACTGAGTGCAAACCTAATGGAAACATTTTAAATTAACTTTCTCCATGATTCTGAGTTGTCTAAAACTTGTTTCATGCCTCTGCTCAGCAAGACAGCAAAGTGGTTTTCTCACTGCATACAATACTTTGACATTTCCAACAGTATACATTTCAGTTTTCCATCAAAGTACTGATTGCAAACCTAATGGAAACATCTCAACTTTACTTTCCACATGATTCTGAGTTGTATAAAACTAGTTTCATGGCTCTGCTCAGCAAGACAAAAAAGTGGTTTTCTCAGTGCCTACAATGCTATGACAATAGCAATAGTATACATTTCACTTTTCCACCAAAGTATTGAGTGGAAACCTAATGGAAACATTTTAAGTTAACTTTCCACATGATTCTGAGTGGTTTAAAACTTGTTTCATGCCTCTGCTCAGCAAGACAAAAATGTGGTTTTCTCAGTGCATGAAATGCTTTGACAATAGAAATACGATAATTTCAGTTTTCCACCAAAGTACTGAGTGCAAACCTAATGGAAACATTTTAAGTTAACTTTCCACATGATTCTGAGTTGTATAAAACTAGTTTCATGCCTCTGCTCAGCAAGACAAAAAAGTGGTTTTCTCAGTGCATACAATGCTTTGACAATAGCAATAGTATACATTTCAGTTTTCCACCAAAGTACTGATTGCAAACCTAATGGAAACATTTTAAGTTAACTTTCCACATGATTCTGAGTTGTTTAAAACTTGTTTCATGCCTCTGCTCAGCAAGACAAAAAAGTGGTTTTCTCAGAGCATACAATGCTTTGACAATAGCAATAGTATACATTACAGTTTTCCAGCAAAGTACTGAGTGCAAACCTAATGGAAACATCTAAAGTTAACTTTCCACATGATTCTGAGTTGTATAAAACTAGTTTCATGGCTCTGGTCAGCAAGACAAAAAAGTGGTTTTCTCAGAGCCTACTATGCTTTGACAAAAGCAATCGTATACATTTCAGTTTTCCACAAAAGAACTGAGTGCAAACCTAATGGAAACATCTAAAGTTAACTTTCCACATGATTCTGAGTTGTATAAAACTTGTTTCATGGCTCTGCTCAGCAAGACAAAAAAGTGGTTTTCTCAGTGCATACAATGCTTTGACATTACCAACAGTATACATTTCGGTTTTCCACTAAAGTACTGAGTGCAAACGTAATGGAAACATCTAAAGTTAGCTTTCCACATAATTCTGAGTTGTATAAAACTAGTTTCATGGCTCTGCTCAGCAAGACAAAAAAGTGGTTTTCTCAGTGCCTACAATGCTTTGACAATAGCAATAGTATACATTTCAGTTTTCCTCAAAAGAACTGAGTGCAAACCTAATGGAAACATTTTAAGTTAACTTTCCACATGATTCTGAATTATTTAAAACTTGTTTCATGCTTCTGCTCAGCAAGACAAAAAAGTGGTTGTCTCATTGCATACAATGCTTTGTCAATAGCAATAGTATACATTTCAGTTTTCCACCAAAGTACTGATTGCAAACCTAATGGAAACTTTTTAAGTGAACTTTCCACATGATTCTCAGTTGTTTAAAACTTGTTTCATGCCTCTGCTCAGGAAGACAAAAAAGTGGTTTTCTCAGAGCATACAATGCTTTGACAATAGCAATTGTATACATTACAGTTTTCCAGCAAAGTACTGAGTGCAAACCTAATGGACACAACTAAAGTTAACATTCCACATGATTCTGAGTTGTATAAAACTAGTTTCATGGCTCTGCTCAGCAAGACAAAAAAGTGGTTTTCTCAGTGCCTACTATGCTTTGACAAACGCAATCGTATAGATTTCAGTTTTCCACAAAAGAACTGAGTGCAAACCTAATGGAAACATCTTAACTTAACTTTGCACATGATTCTGAGTTGTATAAAACCTGTTTCATGGCTCTGCTCAGCAAGACAAAAAAGTGGTTTTCTCAGTGCATATAATGCTTTGACGTTACCAACAGTATACATTTAGGTTTTCCATCAAAGTACTGAGTGCAAACCTAATGGAAACATCTGAAGTTAACTTTCCACATGATTCTGCGTTGTATAAAACTAGTTTCATGGCTCTGCTCAGCAAGAGAAAAAAGTGGTTTTCTCAGTGCCTACAATGCTTTCACAAAAGCAATCTTATACATTTCAGTTTTCCACAAAAGAACTGAGTGCAAACCTAATGGAAACATTTTAATTTAACTTTCCACATGATTCTGAGTTGTATAAAACTTGTTTCATGGCTCTGCTCAGCAAGACAAAAAAGTGTTTTTCTCAGTGCAGACAATGCTTTGACATTAGCAATAGTTTACATTTCTATTTTACACCGACGTACTGCACTCAGTTCTTTTGGAAACATCTTAAGTTAACTTTCCACATGATTCTGAGTTGTATAAAACTGAGAAAACCACTTTTTTGTCTTGCTGAGCAGAGCCATGAAACAGGTTTTATACAACTCAGAATCATGTGCAAAGTTAAGTTAAGATGTTTCCATTAGGTTTGCACTCAGTTCTTTTGGAAACATCTTAAGTTAACTTTCCACATGATTCTGAGTTGTATAAAACTTGTTTCATGGCTCTGCTCAACAAGACAAAAAACTGGTTGTCTCATTGCATACAATGCTTTGCCAATAGCAATAGTATACACTTCAGTTTTCCAGCAAAGTGCTGAGTGCAAACCTAATGGAAACATTTTAAGTTAACTTTCCACATGATTCTGAGTGGTTTAAAACTTGTTTCACGGCTCTGCTCAGCAAGACAAAAAAGTGGTTTTCTCAGTGCATACAATGCTTTGACATTACCAACAGTATACATTTAGGTTTTCCATCGAAGTACTGAGTGCAAACCTAATGGAAACATCTGAAGATAACTTTCCACATGATTCTGAGTTGTATAAAACTAGTTTCATGGCTCTGCTCAGCAAGACAAAAAAGTGGTTTTCTCAGTGCATAAAATGCTTTGACAGTGGCAATACTATACATTTCAGTTTTCCACCAAAGTACTGAGTGCAAACCTAATGGAAACATTTTAAATTAACTTTCTCCATGATTCTGAGTTCTCTAAAACTTGTTTCATGCCTCTGCTCAGCAAGACAGCAAAGTGGTTTTCTCAGTGCATACAATGCTTTGACATTCCCAACAGTATACCTTTCAGTTTTCCATCAAAGTACTGATTGCAAACCTAATGGAAACATCTAAAGGTAACTTTCCACATGATTCTGAGTGGTATAAAACTAGTTTCATGGCTCTGCTCAGCAAGACAAAAAAGTGGTTTTCTCAGTGCCTACAAAGCTTTGACAAAAGCAATAGTATACATTTCAGTTTTCCACAAAAGAACTGAGTGCAAACCTAATGGAAACATTTTAAGTTAACTTTCCACATGATTCTGAGTTGTTTAAAACTTGTTTCATGGCTCTGTTCAGCAAGACAAAAAAGTGGTTTTCTCATTGCATAAAATGCTTTGTCAATAGAAATAGTATACATTGCAGTTTTCCACCAAAGTACTGATTGCAAACCTAATGGAAACATCTCAACTTTACTTTCCACATGATTCTGAGTTGTATAAAACTAGTTTCATGGCTCTGCTCAGCAAGACAAAAAAGTGGTTTTCTCAGTGCCTATAATGCTATGACAATAGCAATAGTATACATTTCAGTTTTCCACCAAAGTACTGAGTGCAAACCTAATGGAAGCATTTTAAGTTATCTTTCCACCTGATTCTGAGTGGTTTAAAACTTGTTTCATGCCTCTGCTCATCAAGACAAAAAAGTGGTTTTCTCAGTGCATGAAATGCTTTGACAATAGCAATACGATGCATTTCAGTTTTCCACCAAAGTACTGAGTGCAAACCTAATGGAAACATTTTAAGTTAACTTTCCACATGATTCTGAGTGGTTTAAAACTAGTTTAATGGCTCTGCTCAGCAAGACAAAAAAGTGGTTTTCTCAGTGCCTACAATGCTTTGACAATAGCAATCTTATACATTTCAGTTTTCAACAAAAGAACTCAGTGCAAACCTAATGGAAACATTTTAAGTTATCTTTCCACATGATTCTGAATTGTTTAAAACTTGTTTCATGGCTCTGCTCAGCAAGACAAAAAAGTGGTTTTCTCAGTGCATACAATGCTTTGACATTACCAACAGTATACATTTAGGTTTTCCATTAAAGTACTGAGTGCCAACCTAATGGAAACATCTAAAGTTAACTTTCCACATGATTCTGAGTTGTATAAAACTAGTTTCATGGCTCTGGTCAGCAAGACAAAAAAGTGGTTTTCTCAGTGCCTACTATGCTTTGACAAAAGCAATCGTATACATTTCAGTTTTCCAGAAAAGAAATGAGTGCATACCTAATGGAAACATCTAAAGTTAACTTTCCACATGATTCTGAGTTGTATAAAACTTGTTTCATGGCTCTGCTCGGCAAGACAAAAAAGTGTTTTTCTCAGTGCAGACAATGCTTTGACAAAAGGAATCGTATACATTTCAGTTTTCCACCAGAGTACTCAGTGCAAACCTAACGGAAACATCTTAACTTAACTTTCGACATGATTCTGAGTTGTATAAAACTAGTTTCATGGCTCTGCTCAGCAAGACAAAAAAGTGGTTTTCTCAGTGGATACAATGCTTTGACATTACCAACAGTATACATTTAGGTTTTCCGTTAAAGTTCTGAGTGCAAACCTAATGGAAACTTTTTAAATTAACTTTCCACATGATTCTGAGTTGTTTAAAACTTGTTTCATGCCATTCTGAGTTGTTTAAAACTTGTTTCATGGCTCTGCTCAGCAAGACTAAAAAGTGCTTGTCTCATTGTTTACAATGGTTTGACAAAAGCAATAGTATAAATTTCAGTTTTCCACCAAAGTACTGAGTGCAAACCTGATGGAAACATTTTAAATTAACTTTCTCCATAATTCTGAGTTGTCTAAAACTTATTTCATGCCTCTGCTCAGCAAGACAGCAAAGTGGTTTTCTCACTGCATACAATACTTTGACATTCCCAGCAGTATACATTTCAGTTTTCCATCAAAGTACTGATTGCAAACCTAATGGAAACATCTCAACTTTACTTTCCACATGATTCTGAGTTGTATAAAACTAGTTTCATGGCTCTGCTCAGCAAGACAAAAAAGTGGTTTTCTCAGTGCCTACTATGCTTTGACAAAAGCAATCGTATACATTTCAGTTTTCCACAAAAGAACTGAGTGCAAACCTAATGGAAACATCTTAACTTAACTTTCCACATGATTCTGAGTTGTATAAAACTTGTTTTATTGCTCTGCTCAGCAAGACAAAAAAGTGGTTTTCTCAGTGCATACAATGCTTTGACATTACCAACAGTATACATTTCAGTTTTCCATCAAAGTACTGATTGCAAACCTAATGGAAACATCTCAACTTTACTTTCCACATGATTCTGAGTTGTATAAAACTAGTTTCATGGCTCTGCTCAGCAAGACAAAAAAGTGGTTTTCTCAGTGCCTACTATGCTTTGACAAAAGCAATCGTATACATTTCAGTTTTCCACAAAAGAACTGAGTGCAAACCTAATGGAAACATCTTAACTTAACTTTCCACATGATTCTGAGTTGTATAAAACTTGTTTTATTGCTCTGCTCAGCAAGACAAAAAAGTGGTTTTCTCAGTGCATACAATGCTTTGACATTACCAACAGTATACATTTAGGTTTTCCATCAAAGGACTGATTGCAAACCTAATGGAAACATCTAAAGTTAACTTTCCACATGATTCTGAGTTGTATAAAACTAGTTTCATGCCTCTGCTCAGCAAGACAAAAAAGTGGTTTTCTCAGTGCATGCAAGGCTTTGACAATAGGAATAGTCTACATTTCAGTTTTCCACCAAAGTACTGAGTGCAAACCTAATGGAAACATTTTAAATTAACTTTCCACATGATTCTAAGTTCTTTAAAACTTGTTTCATGCTCTGCTCAGCTAGACAAAAAAGTGGTTCTCTGATTGCATACAATGCTTTGACAACAGCAATAATATACATTTCAGTTTTCCACCAAAGTACTGAGTGCAAACCTGATGGAAACATCTAAAGTTAACTTTCCACATGATTCTGAGTTGTATAAAACTAGTTTCATGCCTGTCTGTTCAGCAAGACGAAAAAGTGTTTTTCTCAGTGCATACAATGGTTTGACAATAGCAATAGTATACATTTCAGTTTTCCACCGAAGTACTGAGTGCAAACCTAATGGAAACATTTTAAATTAACTTTCTACATGATTCTGAGTTGTCTAAAACTTGTTTCATGCCTCTGCTCAGCAAGACAACTAAGTGGTTTTCTCAGTGCATAGAATGCTTTGACATTACCAACAGTATACATTTCAGTTTTCCATTAAAGTACTGATTGGAAACGAAATGGAAACGTCTTAAATTAACTTGCCACATGACTCTGAGTTGTGTAAAACTTGTTTCACGCCTCGACTCTGCAAGAGAAAAAAGTGGTTTTCTCAGTGCACTCAGTGTTTGACATTACCAGCAGTATACATTTAGGTTTTCCATCAAAGTACTGAGGGCAAACCTCAAGGAAACATCTAAAGTTAACTTTCCACATGATTCTGAGTTGTTTAAAACTTGTTTCATGGCTCTGCTCAGCAAGACAAAAACGTGGATGTCTCAGTGCATAGAATGCTTTGACAGTACCAATAGTATACATTTCAGTTTTCCACCAAAGTACTGATTGCAAACCTAATGGAAACATTTTAAATTAACTTTCTACATGATTCTGAGTTGTTTAAAACTTGTTTCATGTCTCTGCTCAGCAAGACAAAAAAGTGGATGTCTCAGTGCATAGAATGCTTTGACAGCACCAATAGTATACATTTCAGTTTTCCACCAAAGTACTGAGTGGAAACCTAATGGAAACATCTTAAATTAAATTTCCACATGACTCTGAGTTGTGTAAAACTTGTTTCATGCCTCTACTCTGCAAGACAAAATAGTGGTTTTCTTATTGCCTAGAATGCTTTGACAATGGCAAGAGTGTACATTTCAGTTTTCCACCAAAGTACTGAGTGCAAACCTAATGGAAACATTTTAAGTTACCTTTCCACATGATTCTGAGTTGTTTAAAACTTGTTTCATGCCTCTGCTCAGCACGACAACAAAGTGGTTTTCTCAGTGCATACAATGCTTTGACATTACCAACAGTATACATTTCACTTTTCCATCAAAGTACTGAGTGGAAACCAAATGGAAACATTTTAAATTAACTTTCCACTTGATTCTGAGTTGTATAAAACTTGTTTCATGGCTCTGCTCAGCAAGACAAAAAACTGGTTGTCTCATTGCATACAATGCTTTGACAATAGCAATAGTATACACTTCAGTTTTCCAGCAAAGTGCTGAGTGCAAACCTAATGGAAACATTTTAAGTTAACTTTCCACATGATTCTGAGTTGTTTAAAACTTGTTTCATGCCTCTGCTCAGCAAGAGAAAAAAGAGGTTTTCTCAATGCTTAGAATGCTTCGACAGTAGAATAGTATACATTTCAGTTTTTCACCAAAGTACTGAGTTGAAACCTAATGGAAACATTTTAAATTAACTTTCTACATGATTCTGAGTTGTCTAAAACTTGTTTCATGCGTCTGCCTAGCAAGACAACAAAGTAGTTTTCTCAGAGCATAAAATGCTTTGACATTAGCAGCAGTATACATTTCAGTTTTCCATCAAAGTACTGAGTGGAAACGAAATGGAAACATCTTAAATTAACTTTCCACATGACTCTGAGTTGTGTAAAACTTGTTTCATGCCTTTACTCTGCAAGACAAAAAAGTGGTTTTCTCAGTGCACTCTGTGTTTGACATTACCAGCAGTATATAATTCAGTTTTACATCAAAGTAGTGAGTGCAAACCTTACGGAAATATCTAAAGATAACTTTCCACATGATTCTGAGTTGTATAAAACTTGATTCATGCCTCTGCTCAGCAAGACCAAAAAGTGGTTCTCTCATTGCATACAATGCTTTGACAATGGCAATAGTATACATTTCAGTTTTCCACCAAACTACTGAGTGCAAAACTAATGGAAACATTTTAAATTAACTTTCCACATGATTTTGAGTTGTGTAAAACTTGTTTCATGCCTCTAGTCTGCAGGACAAAAAAGTGGTTTTCTCAGTGCACTCAGTGTTTGACATTACCAGCAGTACACATTTCAGTTTTCCATCAAAGTACTGAGTGCAAACCTAATGGAAACATCTAAAGTTAACTTTCCACTTGATTATGAGTTGTTAAAAACTTGTTTCATGGCTCTGCTCAGCAAGACAAAAAAGTGATTGTCTCATTGCATACAATGGTTTCACATTAGCAATAAGTTACATTTCTATTTTACACCAAAGTACTGAGTGCAAACCTAATGGAAACATTTTAAATTAACTTTTCCACCTGATTCTGAGTTGTAAAAAACTAGTTTCAACGCTCTGCTCAGGAAGACAACAATGTGGTGTTCTCAGTGCATACAATGCTATGACATTACGAATAGTTTACATTTTTATTTTACACCAAAGTACTGAGTGGAAACCTAATGGCAACATCTTAAATTAAATTTCCACATGATTCTGAGTTGTTTGAAACTTGTTTCATGCCTCTGCTCAGCAAGACAACAAACTGGTTTTCTCAGTGCATACAGTGCTTTGACATTACCAACAGTATACATTTCAGTTTTTCATCAAAGTACTGAGTGGAGACCAAATGGAAACATCTTAAATTAACTTTCCACATGACTCTGAGTTGTGTAAAACTTGTTTCATGCCTCTAATGTGCAAGACAAAAAAGTGGTTTTCTCAGTGCTCTCAAAGTTTTAACATTACCAGCAGTTTCCATTTCAGTTTTCCATCAAAGTAGTGAGTGCAAACCTAATGGAAATATCTAAAGATAAATTTCCACATGATTCTGAGTTGTATAAAACTAGTTTCATGCCTCTCCTCAGCAAGACAAAAAAGTGGTTTTCTCAGTGCATACAAAGCTTTGACAATAGCAATCATATACATTTCAGTTTTCCACCAAAGTACTGAGTGCAAACCTAATGGAAACATTTTAAGTTAACTTTCCACATGATTCAGATTTGTGTAAAACTTGTTTCATGCCTCTACTCTGCAAGAGAAAAAAGTGGTTTTCTCAGTGCACTCAGTGTTTGACATTACCAGCAGTATACATTTCAGTTTTCCATCAAAGTACTGAGCGCAAACCTAATGGAAACATCTAAAGATAACTTTCCACATGATTCTGTGTTGTATAAAACTAGTTTCATGCCTCTGCTCAGCAAGACAAAAAAGTGGTTTTCTCATTGCATACAATGCTTTGACAATGGCAAGAGTATACATTTCAGTTTTCCACCAAAGTAATGAGTTCAAACCTAATGGAAACATTTTAAATTAACTTTCCACATGATTCTGAGTTGTTTAAAACCTGTTTCATGCATCTGCTCAGCAAGATAAAAAAGTGGTTCTCTCAATGCATACAATGCTTTGACAATAGCAATCGTATACATTTCAGTTATCCACCAAAGTACTGAGCGCAAACCTAATGGAAACATTTTAATTTAAGTTTCCACATGTTTCTGAGTTGTTTAAAACTTGTTTCATGGCTCTGCTCAGCAAGACAAAAAAGTGGTTTTCTCAGTGCATACAATGCTTTGACATTACCAACAGTATACATTTAGGTTTTCCATTAAAGTACTGAGTGCCAACCTAATGGAAACATCTAAAGTTAACTTTCCACATGATTCTGAGTTGTATAAAACTAGTTTCATGGCTCTGCTCAGCAAGACAAAAAGTGGTTTTCTCAGTGCCTACATTGCTTTCACAAAAGCAATCTTATACATTTCAGTTTTCCACAAAAGAACTGAGTGCAAACCTAATGGAAACATTTTAAGTTAACTTTCCACATGATTCTGAATTGTTTAAAACTTGTTTCATGCCTCTGCTCAGCAAGACAAAAAAGTTGTTGTCTCATTGCATACAATGCATTGTCAATAGCAATAGTATACATTTCAGTTTTCCAGCAAAGTACTGAGTGCAAACCTAATGGAAACATCTAAAGTTAACTTTCCACATGATTCTGAGTTGTTTAAAACTTGTTTCATGCATCTGCTCAGCAAGACAAAAAAGTGGTTTTCTCAGTGCATACAATGCTTTGACATTACCAACAGTATACATTTAGGTGTTCCATCAAAGTACTGAGTGCAAACCTAATGGAAACATCTGAAGTTAACTTTCCACATGATACTGAGTTGTATAAAACTAGTTTCATGGCTCTGCTCAGCAAGACAAAAAAGTGGTTTTCTCAGTGCCTACAATGCTATGACAATAGCAATAGAATACATTTCAGTTTTCCACCAAAGTACTGACTGCAAACCTAATGGAAGCATTTTAAGTTAACTTTCCACATGATTCTGAGTTGTTTAAAACTTGTTTCATGCCTCTGCTCAGCAAGACAAAAAAGTGGTTTTCTGATTGCATACAATGCTTTGACAACAGCAATAATATACATTTCAGTTTTCCACCAAAGTACTGAGTGCAAACCTAATGGAAACATCTAAAGTTAACTTTCCACATGATTCTGAGTTGTATAAAACTAGTTTCATGCCTCTCTGTTCAGCAAGACGAAAAAGTGTTTTTCTCAGTGCATACAATGGTTTGACAATAGCAATAGTATACATTTCAGTTTTCCACCAAAGTACTGAGTGCAAACCTAATGGAAACATTTTAAATTAACTTTCTACATGATTCTGAGTTGTCTAAAACTTGTTTCATGCCTCTGCTCAGCAAGACAACTAAGTGGTTTTCTCAGTGCATAGAATGCTTTGACATTACCAACAGTATACATTTCAGTTTTCCATTAAAGTACTGATTGGAAACGAAATGGAAACGTCTTAAATTAACTTGCCACATGACTCTGAGTTGTGTAAAACTTGTTTCACGCCTCGACTCTGCAAGAGAAAAAAGTGGTTTTCTCAGTGCACTCAGTGTTTGACATTACCAGCAATATACATTTAGGTTTTCCATCAAAGTACTGAGGGCAAACCTCAAGGAAACATCTAAAGTTAACTTTCCACATGATTCTGAGTTGTTTAAAACTTGTTTCATGGCTCTGCTCAGCAAGACAAAAACGTGGATGTCTCAGTGCATAGAATGCTTTGACAGTACCAATAGTATACATTTCAGTTTTCCACCAAAGTACTGAGTGGAAACCTAATGGAAACATCTTAAATTAAATTTCCACATGACTCTGAGTTGTGTAAAACTTGTTTCATGCCTCTACTCTGCAAGACAAAATAGTGGTTTTCTTATTGCCTAGAATGCTTTGACAATGGCAAGAGTGTACATTTCAGTTTTCCACCAAATTAATGAGTTCAAACCTAATGGAAACATCTCCAGTTAACTTTCCACATGATTCTGAGTTGTTTAAAACTTGTTTCATGCCATTCTGAGTTGTTTAAAACTTGCTTCATGGCTCTGCTCAGCAAGACAAAAAAGTGGTTTTCTCAGTGCATAAAATGCTTTGACAATAGCAATAGTATACATTTCAGTTTTCCACCAAAGTACTGAGTGCAAACCTGATGGAAACATTTTAAATTAACTTTCTCCATAATTCTGAGTTGTCTAAAACTTGTTTCATGCCTCTGCTCAGCAAGACAGCAAAGTGGTTTTCTCACTGCATACAATACTTTGACATTCCCAGCAGTATACATTTCAGTTTTCCATCAAAGTACTGATTGCAAACCTAATGGAAACATCTCAACTTTACTTTCCACATGATTCTGAGTTGTATAAAACTAGTTTCATGGCTCTGCTCAGCAAGACAAAAAAGTGGTTTTCTCAGTGCCTACTATGCTTTGACAAAAGCAATCGTATACATTTCAGTTTTCCACAAAAGAACTGAGTGCAAACCTAATGGAAACATCTTAACTTAACTTTCCACATGATTCTGAGTTGTATAAAACTTGTTTTATTGCTCTGCTCAGCAAGACAAAAAAGTGGTTTTCTCAGTGCATACAATGCTTTGACATTACCCACAGTATACATTTAGGTTTTCCATCAAAGGACTGATTGCAAACCTAATGGAAACATCTAAAGTTAACTTTCCACATGATTCTGAGTTGTATAAAACTAGTTTCCTGCCTCTGCTCAGCAAGACAAAAAAGTGGTTTTCTCAGTGCATACAAGGCTTTGACAATAGGAATAGTATACATTTCAGTTTTCCACCAAAGTACTGAGTGCAAACCTAATGGAAACATTTTAAATTAACTTTCCACATGATTCTAAGTTCTTTAAAACTTGTTTCATGCTCTGCTCAGCAAGACAAAAAAGTGGTTCTCTGATTGCATACAATGCTTTGACAACAGCAATAATATACATTTCAGTTTTCCACCAAAGTACTGAGTGCAAACCTAATGGAAACATCTAAAGTTAACTTTCCACATGATTCTGAGTTGTATAAAACTAGTTTCATGCCTCTCTGTTCAGCAAGACGAAAAAGTGTTTTTCTCAGTGCATACAATGGTTTGACAATAGCAATAGTATACATTTCAGTTTTCCACCAAAGTACTGAGTGCAAACCTAATGGAAACATTTTAAATTAACTTTCTACATGATTCTGAGTTGTCTAAAACTTGTTTCATGCCTCTGCTCAGCAAGACAACTAAGTGGTTTTCTCAGTGCATAGAATGCTTTGACATTACCAACAGTATACATTTCAGTTTTCCATTAAAGTACTGATTGGAAACGAAATGGAAACGCCTTAAATTAACTTGCCACATGACTCTGAGTTGTGTAAAACTTGTTTCACGCCTCGACTCTGCAAGAGAAAAAAGTGGTTTTCTCAGTGCACTCAGTGTTTGACATTACCAGCAATATACATTTAGGTTTTCCATCAAAGTACTGAGGGCAAACCTCAAGGAAACATCTAAAGTTAACTTTCCACATGATTCTGAGTTGTTTAAAACTTGTTTCATGGCTCTGCTCAGCAAGACAAAAACGTGGATGTCTCAGTGCATAGAATGCTTTGACAGTACCAATAGTATACATTTCAGTTTTCCACCAAAGTACTGATTGCAAACCTAATGGAAACATTTTAAATTAACTTTCTACATGATTCTGAGTTGTTTAAAACTTGTTTCATGTCTCTGCTCAGCAAGACAAAAAAGTGGATGTCTCAGTGCATAGAATGCTTTGACAGTACCAATAGTATACATTTCAGTTTTCCACCAAAGTACTGAGTGGAAACCTAATGGAAACATCTTAAATTAAATTTCCACATGACTCTGAGTTGTGTAAAACTTGTTTCATGCCTCTACTCTGCAAGACAAAATAGTGGTTTTCTTATTGCCTAGAATGCTTTGACAATGGCAAGAGTGTACATTTCAGTTTTCCACCAAATTAATGAGTTCAAACCTAATGGAAACATCTCCAGTTAACTTTCCACATGATTCTGAGTTGTTTAAAACTTGTTTCATGCCTCTGCTCAGCACGACAACAAAGTGGTTTTCTCAGTGCATACAATGCTTTGACATTACCAACAGTATACATTTCACTTTTCCATCAAAGTACTGAGTGGAAACCAAATGGAAACATCTTAAATTAACTTTCCACATGACTCTGAGTTGTGTAAAACTTGTTTCATGCCTTTACTCTGCAAGACAAAAAAGTGGTTTTCTCAGGGCACTCTGTGTTTGACATTACCAGCAGTATATAATTCAGTTTTACATCAAAGTAGTGAGTGCAAACCTTACGGAAATATCTAAAGATAACTTTCCACATGATTCTGAGTTGTATAAAACTTGATTCATGACTCTGCTCAGCAAGACCAAAAAGTGGTTCTCTCATTGCATACAATGCTTTGACAATAGCAATAGCATACATTTCAGTTTTCCACCAAACTACTGAGTGCAAAACTAATGGAAACATTTTAAATTAACTTTCCACATGATTCTGAGTTGTGTAAAACTTGTTTCATGCCTCTAGTCTGCAAGACAAAAAAGTGGTTTTCTCAGTGCACTCAGTGTTTGACATTACCAGCAGTATACATTTCAGTTTTCCATCAAAGTACTGAGTGCAAACCTAATGGAAACATCTAAAGTTAACTTTCCACTTGATTATGAGTTGTTGAAAACTTGTTTCATGGCTCTGCTCAGCAAGACAAAAAAGTGCTTGTCTCATTGCATACAATGTTTTGACAAAAGCAATAGTATACATTTCAGTTTTCCACCAAAGTAATGAGTGCAAACCTAATGGAAACATTTTAAGTTACCTTTCCACATGATTCTGAGTTGTTTAAAACTAGTTTCATGCCTCTGCTCAGCAAGACAAATAAGTGGTTTGCTCAGTGCATATACTGCTATGACATTATCAATAGTTTACATTTCTATTTTACACCGACGTACTGCGTGGAAACCTAATGGAAACATCTTAAGTTAACTTTCCACTTGATTCTGAGTTGTATAAAACTTGTTTCATGGCTCTGCTCAGCAAGACAAAAAACTGGTTGTCTCATTGCATACAATGCTTTGACAATAGCAATAGTATACACCAGTTTTCCAGCAAAGTGCTGAGTGCAAACCTAATGGAAACATTTTAAGTTAACTTTCCACATGATTCTGAGTTGTTTAAAACTTGTTTCATGCCTCTGCTCAGCAAGAGAAAAAAGAGGTTTTCTCAATGCTTAGAATGCTTCGACTGTACAATAGTATACATTTCAGTTTTTCACCAAAGTACTGAGTTGAAACCTAATGGAAACATTTTAAATTAACTTTCTACATGATTCTGAGTTGTCTAAAACTTGTTTCATGCGTCTGCCTAGCAAGACAACAAAGTAGTTTTCTCAGAGCATAAAATGCTTTGACATTACCAACAGTATACATTTCAGTTTTCCATCAAAGTACTGAGTGGAAACGAAATGGAAACATCTTAAATTAACTTTCCACATGACTCTGAGTTGTGTAAAACTTGTTTCATGCCTTTACTCTGCAAGACAAAAAAGTGGTTTTCTCAGTGCACTCTGTGTTTGACATTACCAGCAGCATATAATTCAGTTTTACATCAAAGTAGTGAGTGCAAACCTTACGGAAATATCTAAAGATAACTTTCCACATGATTCTGAGTTGTATAAAACTTGATTCATGCCTCTGCTCAGCAAGACCAAAAAGTGATTCTCTCATTGCATACAATGCTTTGACAATAGCAATAGTATACATTTCAGTTTTCCACCAAACTACTGAGTGCAAAACTAATGGAAACATTTTAAATTAACTTTCCACATTATTTTGAGTTGTGTAAAACTTGTTTCATGCCTCTAGTCTGCAGGACAAAAAAGTGGTTTTCTCAGTGCACTCAGTGTTTGACATTACCAGCAGTACACATTTCAGTTTTCCATCAAAGTACTGAGTGCAAACCTAATGGAAACATCTAAAGTTAACTTTCCACTTGATTATGAGTTGTTAAAAACTTGTTTCATGGCTCTGCTCAGCAAGACAAAAAAGTGGTTGTCTCATTGCATACAATGGTTTCACATTAGCAATAAGTTACATTTCTATTTTACACCAAAGTACTGAGTGCAAACCTAATGGAAACATTTTAAATTAACTTTTCCACCTGATTCTGAGTTGTAAAAAACTAGTTTCAACGCTCTGCTCAGGAAGACAACAATGTGGTGTTCTCAGTGCATACAATGCTATGACATTACGAATAGTTTACATTTCTATTTTACACCAAAGTACTGAGTGGAAACCTAATGGCAACATCTTAAATTAAATTTCCACATGATTCTGAGTTGTTTGAAACTTGTTTCATGCCTCTGCTCAGCAAGACAACAAAGTGGTTTTCTCAGTGCATACAGTGCTTTGACATTACCAACAGTATACATTTCAGTTTTTCATCAAAGTACTGAGTGGAGACCAAATGGAAACATCTTAAATTAACTTTCCACATGACTCTGAGTTGTGTAAAACTTGTTTCATGCCTCTAATGTGCAAGACAAAAAAGTGGTTTTCTCAGTGCTCTCAAAGTTTTAACATTACCAGCAGTTTCCATTTCAGTTTTCCATCAAAGTAGTGAGTGCAAACCTAATGGAAATATCTAAAGATAAATTTCCACATGATTCTGAGTTGTATAAAACTAGTTTCATGCCTCTCCTCAGCAAGACAAAAAAGTGGTTTTCTCAGTGCATACAAAGCTTTGACAATAGCAATCATATACATTTCAGTTTTCCACCAAAGTACTGAGTGCAAACCTAATGGAAACATTTTAAGTTAACTTTCCACATGATTCTGATTTGTGTAAAACTTGTTTCATGTCTCTACTCTGCAAGAGAAAAAAGTGGTTTTCTCAGTGCACTCAGTGTTTGACATTACCAGCAGTATACATTTCAGTTTTCCATCAAAGTACTGAGCGCAAACCTAATGGAAACATCTAAAGATAATTTTCCAGATGATTCTGTGTTGTATAAAACTAGTTTCATGCCTCTGCTCAGCAAGACAAAAAAGTGGTTTTCTCATTGCATACAATGCTTTGACAATGGCAAGAGTATACATTTCAGTTTTCCACCAAAGTAATGAGTTCAAACCTAATGGAAACATTTTAAATTAACTTTCCACATGATTCTGAGTTGTTTAAAACCTGTTTCATGCATCTGCTCAGCAAGATAAAAAAGTGGTTCTCTCAATGCATACAATGCTTTGACAATAGCAATCGTATACATTTCAGTTATCCACCAAAGTACTGAGTGCAAACCTAATGGAAACATTTTAATTTAAGTTTCCACATGTTTCTGAGTTGTTTAAAACTTGTTTCATGCCTCTGCTCAGCAAGACAAAAAAGTGGTTTTCTCAGTTTATACAATACTTTGACAATAGCAATAGTATACATTTCAGTTTTCCACCAAAGTACTGAGTGCAAACCTAATGGAAACATTTTAAGTTAACTTTCCACATGATTCTGAGTTGTTTAAAACTTGTTTCATGGCTCTGCTCAGCAAGACACAAAAGTGGTTTACTCAGTGAATACAATGCTTTGACATTACCAACAGTATACATTTAGGTTTTCCATTAAAGTACTGAGTGCCAACCTAATGGAAACATCTAAAGTTAACTTTCCACATGATTCTGAGTTGTATAAAACTAGTTTCATGGCTCTGCTCAGCAAGACAAAAAAGTGGTTTTCTCAGTGCCTACAATGCTTTCTCAAAAGCAATCTTATACATTTCAGTTTTCAACAAAAGAACTCAGTGCAAACCTAATGGAAACATTTTAAGTTATCTTTCCACATGATTCTGAATTGTTTAAAACTTGTTTCATGCCTCTGCTCAGCAAGACAAAAAAGTTGTTGTCTCATTGCATAAAATGCTTTGACAATAGCAATAGTATACATTACAGTTTTCCACCAAAGTACTGATTGCAAACCTAATGGAAACTTTTTAAGTTAACTTTCCACATGATTCTGAGTTGTTTAAAACTTGTTTCATGCCTCTGCTCAGCAAGACAAAAAAGTGGTTTTCTCAGAGCATACAATGCTTTGACAATAGCAATAGTATACATTACAGATTTCCAGCAAAGTACTGAGTGCAAACCTAATGGAAACATCAAAAGTTAACTTTCCACATGATTCTGAGTTGTATAAAACTAGTTTCATGGCTCTGGTCAGCAAGACAAAAAAGTGGTTTTCTCAGTGCCTAGTATGCTTTGACAAAAGCAATCGTATACATTTCAGTTTTCCACAAAAGAACTGAGTGCAAACCTAATGGAAACATCTTAACTTAACTTTCCACATGATTCTGAGTTGTATAAAACTAGTTTCATGGCTCTGCTCAGCAAGACAAAAAAGTGGTTTTCTCAGTGCATACAATGCTTTGACATTACCAACAGTATACATTTAGGTTTTCCGTCAAAGTACCGAGTGCAAACCTAATGGAAACATCTGAAGTTAACTTTCCACATGATTCTGAGTTGTATAAAACTAGTTTCATGGCTCTGCTCAGCAAGACAAAAAAGTGGTTTTCTCAGTGCCTACAATGCTATGACAATAGCAATAGTATACATTTTAGTTTTCCACCAAAGTACTGAGTGCAAACCTAATGGAAACTTTTTAAATTAACTTTGCACATGATTCTGAGTTGTTTAAAACTTGTTTCATGCCATTCTGAGTTGTTTGAAACTTGTTTCATGGCTCTGCTCAGCAAGACAAAAAAGTGGTTTTCTCAGTGCATAAAATGCTTTGACAATAGCAATAGTATACATTTCAGTTTTCCACCAAAGCACTGAGTGCAAACCTAATGCAAACATTTTAAATTAACTTTCTCCATGATTCTGAGTTGTCTAAAACTTGTTTCATGCCTCTGCTCAGCAAGACAACAAACTGGTTTTCTCAGTGCATACAGTGCTTTGACATTACCAACAGTATACATTTCAGTTTTTCATCAAAGTACTGAGTGGAGACCAAATGGAAACATCTTAAATTAACTTTCCACATGACTCTGAGTTGTGTAAAACTTGTTTCATGCCTCTAATGTGCAAGACAAAAAAGTGGTTTTCTCAGTGCTCTCAAAGTTTTAACATTACCAGCAGTTTCCATTTCAGTTTTCCATCAAAGTAGTGAGTGCAAACCTAATGGAAATATCTAAAGATAAATTTCCACATGATTCTGAGCTGTATAAAACTAGTTTCATGCCTCTCCTCAGCAAGACAAAAAAGTGGTTTTCTCAGTGCACTCTGTGTTTGACATTACCAGCAGTATATAATTCAGTTTTACATCAAAGTAGTGAGTGCAAACCTTACGGAAATATCTAAAGATAACTTTCCACATGATTCTGAGTTGTATAAAACTTGATTCATGCCTCTGCTCAGCAAGACCAAAAAGTGGTTCTCTCATTGCATACAATGCTTTGACAATAGCAATAGTATACATTTCAGTTTTCCACCAAACTACTGAGTGCAAAACTAATGGAAACATTTTAAATTAACTTTCCACATGATTCTGAGTTGTGTAAAACTTGTTTCATGCCTCTACTCTGCAGGACAAAAAAGTGGTTTTCTCAGTGCACTCAGTGTTTGACATTACCAGCAGTATACATTTCAGTTTTCCATCAAAGTACTGAGTGCAAACCTAATGGAAACATCTAAAGTTAACTTTCCACTTGATTATGAGTTGTTAAAAACTTGTTTCATGGCTCTGCTCAGCAAGACAAAAAAGTGGTTGTCTCATTGCATACAATGGTTTCACATTAGCAATAAGTTACATTTCTATTTTACACCAAAGTACTGAGTGCAAACCTAATGGAAACATCTAAATTTAACTTTCCACATGATTCTGAGTTGTATAAAACTATTTTCATGGGTCTGCTCAGCAAGACTAAAAAGTGTTTGTCTCATTGCTTACAATGGTTTGACAAAAGCAATAGTATAAATTTCAGTTTTCCACCAAAGTACTGAGTGCAAACCTAATGGAAACATTTTAAGTTAACTTCCACATGATTCTGAGTTGTTTAAAACTTGTTTCATGCCTCTGCTCAGCAAGACAAAAAAGTGGTTTTCTCAGTGCATAGAATGCTTTGACAGTACCAATAGTATTCATTTTAGTTTTCCATCAAAGCACTGAGTGGAAACGAAATGGAAACATATTAAAATAACTTTCCACATGACTCTGAGTTGTGTAAAACTTGTTTCATGCCTCTAATGTGCAAGACAAAAAAGTGGTTTTCTCAGTGCTCTCAAAGTTTTAACATTACCAGCAGTATACATTTCAGTTTTCCATCAAAGTAGTGAGTGCAAACCTAATGGAAATATCTAAAGATAAATTTCCACATGATTCTGAGTTGTATAAAACTAGTTTCATGCCTCTCCTCAGCAAGACAAAAAAGTGGTTTTCTCAGTGCATACAAAGCTTTGACAATAGCAATCATATACATTTCAGTTTTCCACCAAAGTACTGAGTGCAAACCTAATGGAAACATTTTAAGTTAACTTTCCACATGATTCTGATTTGTGTAAAACTTGTTTCATGCCTCTACTCTGCAAGAGAAAAAAGAGGTTTTCTCAGTGCACTCAGTGTTTGACATTACCAGCAGTATACATTTCAGTTTTCCATCAAAGTACTGAGTGCAAACCTAATGGAAACATCTAAAGTTAACTTTCCACATGATTCTGAGTTGTATAAAACTAGTTTCATGCCTCTGCTCAGCAAGACAAAAAAGTGGTTTTCTCATTGCATACAATGCTTTGACAATGGCAAGAGTATACATTTCAGTTTTCCACCAAAGTAATGAGTTCAAACCTAATGGAAACATTTTAAATTAACTTTCCACATGATTCTGAGTTGTTTAAAACCTGTTTCATGCATCTGCTCAGCAAGATAAAAAAGTGGTTCTCTCAATGCATACAATGCTTTGACAATAGCAATCGTATACATTTCAGTTATCCACCAAAGTACTGAGTGCAAACCTAATGGAAACATTTTAATTTAAGTTTCCACATGTTTCTGAGTTGTTTAAAACTTGTTTCATGCCTGCTCAGCAAGACAAAAAAGTGGTTTTCTCAGTTTATACAATACTTTGACAATAGCAATAGTATACATTTCAGTTTTCCACCAAAGTACTGAGTGCAAACCTAATGGAAACATTTTAAGTTAACTTTCCACATGATTCTGAGTTGTTTAAAACTTGTTTCATGGCTCTGCTCAGCAAGACACAAAAGTGGTTTACTCAGTGAATACAATGCTTTGACATTACCAACAGTATACATTTAGGTTTTCCATTAAAGTACTGAGTGCCAACCTAATGGAAACATCTAAAGTTAACTTTCCACATGATTCTGAGTTGTATAAAACTAGTTTCATGGCTCTGCTCAGCAAGACAAAAAAGTGGTTTTCTCAGTGCCTACAATGCTTTCACAAAAGCAATCTTATACATTTCAGTTTTCAACAAAAGAACTCAGTGCAAACCTAATGGAAACATTTTAAGTTATCTTTCCACATGATTCTGAATTGTTTAAAACTTGTTTCATGCCTCTGCTCAGCAAGACAAAAAAGTTGTTGTCTCATTGCATACAATGCTTTGACAATAGCAATAGTATACATTACAGTTTTCCACCAAAGTACTGATTGCAAACCTAATGGAAACTTTTTAAGTTAACTGTCCACATGATTCTGAGTTGTTTAAAACTTGTTTCATGCCTCTGCTCAGCAAGACAAAAAAGTGGTTTTCTCAGAGCATACAATGCTTTGACAATAGCAATAGTATACATTACAGATTTCCAGCAAAGTACTGAGTGCAAACCTAATGGAAACATCTGAAGTTAACTTTCCACATGATTCTGAGTTGTATAAAACTAGATTCATGGCTCTGGTCAGCAAGACAAAAAAGTGGTTTTCTCAGTGCCTACAATGCTATGACAATAGCAATAGTATACATTTCAGTTTTCCACCAAAGTACTGAGTGCAAACCTAATGGAAACTTTTTAAATTAACTTTGCACATGATTCTGAGTTGTTTAAAACTTGTTTCATGCCATTCTGAGTTGTTTAAAACTTGTTTCATGGCTCTGCTCAGCAAGACAAAAAAGTGGTTTTCTCAGTGCATAAAATGCTTTGACAATAGCAATAGTATACATTTCAGTCTTCCACCAAAGTACTGAGTGCAAACCTAATGGAAACATTTTAAATTAACTTTCTCCATGATTCTGAGTTGTCTAAAACTTGTTTCATGCCTCTGCTCAGCAAGACAGCAAAGTGGTTTTCTCACTGAATACAATACTTTGACATTCCCAACAGTATACATTTCAATTTTCCATCAAAGTACTGATTGCAAACCTAATGGAAACATTTCAGCTTTACTTTCCACATGATTCTGAGTTGTATAAAACTAGTTTCATGGCTCTGCTCAGCAAGACAAAAAAGTGGTTTTCTCAGTGCCTACAATGCTATGACAATAGCAATAGTATACATTTCACTTTTCCACCAAAGTATTGAGTGGAAACATAATGGAAACATTTTAAGTTAACTTTCCACATGATTCTGAGTGGTTTAAAACTTGTTTTATGCCTCTGCTCAGCAAGACAAAAATGTGGTTTTCTCAGTGCATGAAATGCTTTGACAATAGCAATACGATAATTTCAGTTTTCCACCAAAGTACTGAGTGCAAACCTAATGGAAACATTTTAAGTTAACTTTCCACAAGATTCTGAGTGGTTTAAAACTTGTTCCATGCCTCTGTTCAGCAAGACAAAAAAGTGGTTTTCTCAGTGCATAAAATGCTTTGACAGTGGCAATACTCTACATTTCAGTTTTCCACCAAAGTACTGAGTGCAAACCTAATGGAAACATTTTAAGTTAACTTTCCAGATGATTCTGAGTTGTATAAAACTAGTTTCATGCCTCTGCTCAGCAAGACAAAAAAGTGGATTTCTCAGTGCATACAATGCTTTGACAATAGCAATAGTATACATTTCAGTTTTCCACCAAAGTACTGATTGCAAACCTAATGGAAACTTTTTAAGTTAACTTTCCACATGATTCTGAGTTGTTTAAAACCTGTTTCATGCATCTGCTCAGCAAGATAAAAAAGTGGTTCTCTCAATGCACACAATGCTTTGACAATAGCAATCGTATACATTTCAGTTATCCACCAAAGTACTGAGTGCAAACCTAATGGAAACATTTTAATTTAAGTTTCCACATGTTTCTGAGTTGTTTAAAACTTGTTTCATGCCTCTGCTCAGCAAGAGAAAAAAGTGGTTTTCTCAGTGCTTAGAATGCTTCGACAGTACAATAGTATACATTTCAGTTTTTCACCAAAGTACTGAGTTGAAACCTAATGGAAACATTTTAAATTAACTTTCTACATGATTCTGAGTTGTCTAAAACTTGTTTCATGCGTCTGCCTAGCAAAACAACAAAGTAGTTTTCTCAGAGCATAAAATGCTTTGAAATTACCAACAGTATACATTTCAGTTTTCCATCAAAGTACTGATTGGAAACGAAATGGAAACATCTTAAATTAACTTTCCACATGACTCTGAGTTGTGTAAAACTTGTTTCATGCCTTTACTCTGCAAGACAAAAAAGTGGTTTTCTCAGTGCACTCTGTGTTTGACATTACCAGCAGTATATAATTCAGTTTTACATCAAAGTAGTGAGTGCAAACCTTACGGAAATATCTAAAGATAACTTTCCACATGATTCTGAGTTGTATAAAACTTGATTCATGCCTCTGCTCAGCAAGACCAAAAAGTGGTTCTCTCATTGCATACAATGCTTTGACAATAGCAATAGTATACATTTCAGTTTTCCACCAAACTACTGAGTGCAAAACTAATGGAAACATTTTAAATTAACTTTCCACATGATTCTGAGTTGTGTAAAACTTGTTTCATGCCTCTAGTCTGCAGGACAAAAAAGTGGTTTTCTCAGTGCACTCAGTGTTTGACATTACCAGCAGTATACATTTCAGTTTTCCATCAAAGTACTGAGTGCAAACCTAATGGAAACATCTAAAGTTAACTTTCCACTTGATTATGAGTTGTTAAAAACTTGTTTCATGGCTCTGCTCAGCAAGACAAAAAAGTGGTTGTCTCATTGCATACAATGGTTTCACATTAGCAATAAGTTACATTTCTATTTTACACCAAAGTACTGAGTGCAAACCTAATGGAAACATCTAAATTTAACTTTCCACATGATTCTGAGTTGTATAAAACTATTTTCATGGGTCTGCTCAGCAAGACTAAAAAGTGCTTGTCTCATTGCTTACAATGGTTTGACAAAAGCAATAGTATAAATTTCAGTTTTCCACCAAAGTACTGAGTGCAAACCTAATGGAAACATTTTAAGTTAACTTTCCACATGATTCTGAGTTGTTTAAAACTTGTTTCATGCCTCTGCTCAGCAAGACAAAAAAGTGGTTTTCTCAGTGCATAGAATGCTTTGACAGTACCAATAGTATTCATTTTAGTTTTCCATCAAAGCACTGAGTGGAAACCAAATGGAAACATATTAAAATAACTTTCCACATGACTCTGAGTTGTGTAAAATTTGTTTCATGCCTCTACTCTGAACAACAAAAAAGTGGTTTTCTCAGTGCACTCAATGTTTTGACATTACCAATAGTATAAATTTCAGTTTTCCACCAAAAAACTGAGTGCAAACCTAATGGAAACATTTTAAATTAACTTTTCCACCTGATTCTGAGTTGTAAAAAACTAGTTTCAACGCTCTGCTCAGGAAGACAACAATGTGGTTTTCTCAGTGCATACAATGCTATGACATTACGAATAGTTTACATTTCTATTTTACACCAAAGTACTGAGTGGAAACCTAATGGAAACATCTTAAATTAAATTTCCACATGATTCTGAGTTGTTTGAAACTTGTTTCATGCCTCTGCTCAGCAAGACAACACAGTGGTTTTCTCAGTGCATACAGTGCTTTGACATTACCAACAGTATACATTTCAGTTTTTCATCAAAGTACTGAGTGGAGACCAAATGGAAACATCTTAAATTAACTTTCCACATGACTCTGAGTTGTGTAAAACTTGTTTCATGCCTCTAATGTGCAAGACCAAAAAGTGGTTTTCTCATTGCATACAATGCTTTGACAATGGCAAGAGTATACATTTCAGATTTCCACCAAAGTAATGAGTTCAAACCTAATGGAAACATTTTAAATTAACTTTCCACATGATTCTGAGTTGTTTAAAACCTGTTTCATGCATCTGCTCAGCAAGATAAAAAAGTGGTTCTCTCAATGCATACAATGCTTTGACAATAGCAATCGTATACATTTCAGTTATCCACCAAAGTACTGAGTGCAAACCTAATGGAAACATTTTAATTTAAGTTTCCACATGTTTCTGAGTTGTTTAAAACTTGTTTCATGCCTCTGCTCAGCTAGACAAAAAAGTGGTTTTCTCAGTTTATACAATAATTTGACAATAGCAATAGTATACATTTCAGTTTTCCACCAAAGTACTGAGTGGAAACCTAATGGAAACATTTTAAGTTAACTTTCCACATGATTCTGAGTTGTTTAAAACTTGTTTCATGGCTCTGCTCAGCAAGAGACAAAAGTGGTTTACTCAGTGAATACAATGCTTTGACATTACCAACAGTATACATTTAGGTTTTCCATTAAAGTACTGAGTGCCAACCTAATGGAAACATCTAAAGTTAACTTTCCACATGATTCTGAGTTGTATAAAACTAGTTTCATGGCTCTGCTCAGCAAGACAAAAAAGTGGTTTTCTCAGTGCCTACAATGCTTTCACAAAAGCAATCTTATACATTTCAGTTTTCAACAAAAGAACTCAGTGCAAACCTAATGGAAACATTTTAAGTTATCTTTCCACATGATTCTGAATTGTTTAAAACTTGTTTCATGCCTCTGCTCAGCAAGACAAAAAAGTTGTTGTCTCATTGCATACAATGCTTTGACAATAGCAATAGTATACATTACAGTTTTCCACCAAAGTACTGATTGCAAACCTAATGGAAACTTCTTAACCTAACTTTCCACATGATTCTGAGTTGTATAAAACTAGTTTCATTCCTCTGCTCAGCAAGAGAAAAAAGTGGTTTTCTCAGTGCATACAATGCTTTGACAATAGCAATAGTATTCATTTCAGTTTTCCACCATAGTACTGATTGCAAACCTAATGGAAACTTTTTAAGTTAACTTTCCACATGATTCTGAGTTGTTTAAAACTTGTTTCATGCCTCTGCTCAGCAAGACAAAAAAGTGGTTTTCTCAGAGCATACAATGCTTTGACAATAGCAATAGTATACATTACAGTTTTCCAGCAAAGTACTGAGTGCAAACCTAATGGAAACATCTAAAGTTAACTTTCCACATGATTCTGAGTTGTATAAAACTAGTTTCATGGCTCTGGTCAGCAAGTCAAAAAAGTGGTTTTCTCAGAGCCTACTATGCTTTGACAAAAGCAATCGTATACATTTCAGTTTTCCACAAAAGAACTGAGTGCAAACCTAATGGAAACATCTTAACTTAACTTTCCACATGATTCTGAGTTGTATAAAACTAGTTTCATGGCTCTGCTCAGCAAGACATAAAAGTGGTTTTCTCAGTGCATACAATGCTTTGACATTACCAACAGTATACATTTAGGTTTTCCATTAAAGTACTGAGTGCAAACCTAATGGAAACTTCTAAAGTTAACTTTCCACATAATTCTGAGTTGTATAAAACTAGTTTCATGGCTCTGCTCAGCAAGACAAAAAAGTGGTTTTCTCAGTGCCTACAATGCTTTGACAATAGCAATAGTATACATTTCAGTTTTCCTCAAAAGAACTGAGTGCAAACCTAATGGAAACATTTTAAGTTAACTTTCCACATGATTCTGAGTTCTATAAAACTTGTTTCATGGCTCTGCTCAGCAAGACAAAAAACTGGTTGTCTCATTGCATACAATGCTTTGACAATAGCAATAGTATACACTTCAGTTTTCCAGCAAAGTGCTGAGTGCAAACCTAATGGAAACATTTTAAGTTAACTTTCCACATGATTCTGAGTTGTTTAAAACTTGTTTCATGCCTCTGCTCAGCAAGAGAAAAAAGTGGTTTTCTCAGTGCTTAGAATGCTTCGACAGTACAATAGTACGCATTTCAGTTTTTCACCAAAGTACTGAGTTGAAACCTAATGGAAACATTTTAAATTAACTTTCTACATGATTCTGAGTTGTCTAAAAACTTGTTTCATGCGTCTGCCTAGCAAGACAACAAAGTAGTTTTCTCAGAGCATAAAATGCTTTGACATTACCAACAGTATACATTTCAGTTTTCCATCAAAGTACTGAGTGGAAACGAAATGGAAACATCTTAAATTAACTTTCCACATGACTCTGAGTTGTGTAAAACTTGTTTCATGCCTTTACTCTGCAAGACAAAAAAGTGGTTTTCTCAGTGCACTCTGTGTTTGACATTACCAGCAGTATATAATTCAGTTTTACATCAAAGTAGTGAGTGCAAACCTTACGGAAATATCTAAAGATAACTTTCCACATGATTCTGAGTTGTATAAAACTTGATTCATGCCTCTGCTCAGCAAGACCAAAAAGTGGTTCTCTCATTGCATACAATGCTTTGACAATAGCAATAGTATACATTTCAGTTTTCCACCAAACTACTGAGTACAAAACTAATGGAAACATTTTAAATTAACTTTCCACATGATTCTGAGTGTGTAAAACTTGTTTCATGCCTCTGCTCAGCAAGACAACACAGTGGTTTTCTCAGTGCATACAGTGCTTTGACATTACCAACAGTATACATTTCAGTTTTTCATCAAAGTACTGAGTGGAGACCAAATGGAAACATCTTAAATTAACTTTCCACATGACTCTGAGTTGTGTAAAACTTGTTTCATGCCTCTAATGTGCAAGACCAAAAAGTGGTTTTCTCATTGCATACAATGCTTTGACAATGGCAAGAGTATACATTTCAGATTTCCACCAAAGTAATGAGTTCAAACCTAATGGAAACATTTTAAATTAACTTTCCACATGATTCTGAGTTGTTTAAAACTTGTTCCATGCCTCTGTTCAGCAAGATAAAAAAGTGGTTTTCTCAGTGCATAAAATGCTTTGACAGTGGCAATACTATACATTTCAGTTTTCCACCAAAGTACTGAGTGGAAACCTAATGGAAACATTTTAAGTTAACTTTCCACATGATTCTGAGTTGTATAAAACTAGTTTCATGCCTCTGCTCAGCAAGACAAAAAAGTGGTTTTCTCAGTGCATACAATGCTTTGACAATAGCAATAGTATACATTTCAGTTTTCCACCAAAGTACTGATTGCAAACCTAATGGAAACATTTTAAGTTAACTTTCCACATGATTCTGAGTTGTTTAAAACTTGTTTCATGCCTCTGCTCAGCAAGACAAAAAAGTGGTTTTCTCAGAGCATACAATGCTTTGACAATAGCAATAGTATACATTACAGTTTTCCAGCAAAGTACTGAGTGCAAACCTAATGGAAACATCTAAAGTTAACTTTCCACATGATTCTGAGTTGTATAAAACTAGTTTCATGGCTCTGGTCAGCAAGACAAAAAAGTGGTTTTCTCAGAGCCTACTATGCTTTGACAAAAGCAATCGTATACATTTCAGTTTTCCACAAAAGAACTGAGTGCAAACCTAATGGAAACATCTAAAGTTAACTTTCCACATGATTCTGAGTTGTATAAAACTTGTTTCATGGCTCTGCTCAGCAAGACAAAAAAGTGGTTTTCTCAGTGCATACAATGCTTTGACATTACCAACAGTATACATTTCGGTTTTCCACTAAAGTACTGAGTGCAAACGTAATGGAAACATCTAAAGTTAGCTTTCCACATAATTCTGAGTTGTATAAAACTAGTTTCATGGCTCTGCTCAGCAAGACAAAAAAGTGGTTTTCTCAGTGCCTACAATGCTTTGACAATAGCAATAGTATACATTTCAGTTTTCCTCAAAAGAACTGAGTGCAAACCTAATGGAAACATTTTAAGTTAACTTTCCACATGATTCTGAATTGTTTAAAACTTGTTTCATGCTTCTGCTCAGCAAGACAAAAAAGTGGTTGTCTCATTGCATACAATGCTTTGTCAATAGCAATAGTATACATTTCAGTTTTCCACCAAAGTACTAATTGCAAACCTAATGGAAACTTTTTAAGTGAACTTTCCACATGATTCTCAGTTGTTTAAAACTTGTTTCATGCCTCTGCTCAGGAAGACAAAAAAGTGGTTTTCTCAGAGCATACAATGCTTTGACAATAGCAATTGTATACATTACAGTTTTCCAGCAAAGTACTGAGTGCAAACCTAATGGACACAACTAAAGTTAACATTCCACATGATTCTGAGTTGTATAAAACTAGTTTCATGGCTCTGCTCAGCAAGACAAAAAAGTGTTTTTCTCAGTGCCTACTGTGCTTTGACAAACGCAATCGTATAGATTTCAGTTTTCCACAAAAGAACTGAGTGCAAACCTAATGGAAACATCTTAACTTAACTTTGCACATGATTCTGAGTTGTATAAAACCTGTTTCATGGCTCTGCTCAGCAAGACAAAAAAGTGGTTTTCTCAGTGCATATAATGCTTTGACGTTACCAACAGTATACATTTAGGTTTTCCATCAAAGTACTGAGTGCAAACCTAATGGAAACATCTGAAGTTAACTTTCCACATGATTCTGCGTTGTATAAAACTAGTTTCATGGCTCTGCTCAGCAAGAGAAAAAAGTGGTTTTCTCAGTGCCTACAATGCTTTCACAAAAGCAATCTTATACATTTCAGTTTTCCACAAAAGAACTGAGTGCAAACCTAATGGAAACATTTTAATTTAACTTTCCACATGATTCTGAGTTGTATAAAACTTGTTTCATGGCTCTGCTCAGCAAGACAAAAAAGTGTTTTTCTCAGTGCAGACAATGCTTTGACATTAGCAATAGTTTACATTTCTATTTTACACCGACGTACTGCACTCAGTTCTTTTGGAAACATCTTAAGTTAACTTTCCACATGATTCTGAGTTGTATAAAACTGAGAAAACCACTTTTTTGTCTTGCTGAGCAGAGCCATGAAACAGGTTTTATACAACTCAGAATCATGTGCAAAGTTAAGTTAAGATGTTTCCATTAGGTTTGCACTCAGTTCTTTTGGAAACATCTTAAGTTAACTTTCCACATGATTCTGAGTTGTATAAAACTTGTTTCATGGCTCTGCTCAACAAGACAAAAAACTGGTTGTCTCATTGCATACAATGCTTTGCCAATAGCAATAGTATACACTTCAGTTTTCCAGCAAAGTGCTGAGTGCAAACCTAATGGAAACATTTTAAGTTAACTTTCCACATGATTCTGAGTGGTTTAAAACTTGTTTCACGGCTCTGCTCAGCAAGACAAAAAAGTGGTTTTCTCAGTGCATACAATGCTTTGACATTACCAACAGTATACATTTAGGTTTTCCATCGAAGTACTGAGTGCAAACCTAATGGAAACATCTGAAGTTAACTTTCCACATGATTCTGAGTTGTATAAAACTAGTTTCATGGCTCTGCTCAGCAAGACAAAAAAGTGGTTTTCTCAGTGCATAAAATGCTTTGACAGTGGCAATACTATACATTTCAGTTTTCCACCAAAGTACTGAGTGCAAACCTAATGGAAACATTTTAAATTAACTTTCTCCATGATTCTGAGTTCTCTAAAACTTGTTTCATGCCTCTGCTCAGCAAGACAGCAAAGTGGTTTTCTCAGTGCATACAATGCTTTGACATTCCCAACAGTATACCTTTCAGTTTTCCATCAAAGTACTGATTGCAAACCTAATGGAAACATCTAAAGGTAACTTTCCACATGATTCTGAGTGGTATAAAACTAGTTTCATGGCTCTGCTCAGCAAGACAAAAAAGTGGTTTTCTCAGTGCCTGCAAAGCTTTGACAAAAGCAATAGTATACATTTCAGTTTTCCACAAAAGAACTGAGTGCAAACCTAATGGAAACATTTTAAGTTAACTTTCCACATGATTCTGAGTTGTTTAAAACTTGTTTCATGGCTCTGTTCAGCAAGACAAAAAAGTGGTTTTCTCATTGCATAAAATGCTTTGTCAATAGAAATAGTATACATTGCAGTTTTCCACCAAAGTACTGATTGCAAACCTAATGGAAACATCTCAACTTTACTTTCCACATGATTCTGAGTTGTATAAAACTAGTTTCATGGCTCTGCTCAGCAAGACAAAAAAGTGGTTTTCTCAGTGCCTATAATGCTATGACAATAGCAATAGTATACATTTCAGTTTTCCACCAAAGTACTGAGTGCAAACCTAATGGAAGCATTTTAAGTTATCTTTCCACCTGATTCTGAGTGGTTTAAAACTTGTTTCATGCCTCTGCTCATCAAGACAAAAAAGTGGTATTCTCAGTGCATGAAATGCTTTGACAATAGCAATACGATGCATTTCAGTTTTCCACCAAAGTACTGAGTGCAAACCTAATGGAAACATTTTAAGTTAACTTTCCACATGATTCTGAGTGGTTTAAAACTAGTTTAATGGCTCTGCTCAGCAAGACAAAAAAGTGGTTTTCTCAGTGCCTACAATGCTTTGACAATAGCAATCTTATACATTTCAGTTTTCAACAAAAGAACTCAGTGCAAACCTCAAGGAAACATTTTAAGTTATCTTTCCACATGATTCTGAGTTGTTTAAAACTTGTTTCATGGCTCTGCTCAGCAAGACAAAAACGTGGATGTCTCAGTGCATAGAATGCTTTGACAGTACCAATAGTATGCATTTCAGTTTTCCACCAAAGTACTGATTGCAAACCTAATGGAAACATTTTAAATTAACTTTCTACATGATTCTGAGTTGTTTAAAACTTGTTTCATGTCTCTGCTCAGCAAGACAAAAAAGTGGATGTCTCAGTGCATAGAATGCTTTGACAGCACCAATAGTATACATTTCAGTTTTCCACCAAAGTACTGAGTGGAAACCTAATGGAAACATCTTAAATTAAATTTCCACATGACTCTGAGTTGTGTAAAACTTGTTTCATGCCTCTACTCTGCAAGACAAAATAGTGGTTTTCTTATTGCCTAGAATGCTTTGACAATGGCAAGAGTGTACATTTCAGTTTTCCACCAAATTAATGAGTTCAAACCTAATGGAAACATCTCCAGTTAACTTTCCACATGATTCTGAGTTGTTTAAAACTTGTTTCCTGCCTCTGCTCAGCACGACAACAAAGTGGTTTTCTCAGTGCATACAATGCTTTGACATTACCAACAGTATACATTTCACTTTTCCATCAAAGTACTGAGTGGAAACCAAATGGAAACATCTTAAATTAACTTTCCACATGACTCTGAGTTGTGTAAAACTTGTTTCATGCCTTTACTCTGCAAGACAAAAAAGTGGTTTTCTCAGGGCACTCTGTGTTTGACATTACCAGCAGTATATAATTCAGTTTTACATCAAAGTAGTGAGTGCAAACCTTACGGAAATATCTAAAGATAACTTTCCACATGATTCTGAGTTGTATAAAACTTGATTCATGACTCTGCTCAGCAAGACCAAAAAGTGGTTCTCTCATTGCATACAATGCTTTGACAATAGCAATAGCATACATTTCAGTTTTCCACCAAACTACTGAGTGCAAAACTAATGGAAACATTTTAAATTAACTTTCCACATGATTCTGAGTTGTGTAAAACTTGTTTCATGCCTCTAGTCTGCAAGACAAAAAAGTGGTTTTCTCAGTGCACTCAGTGTTTGACATTACCAGCAGTATACATTTCAGTTTTCCATCAAAGTACTGAGTGCAAACCTAATGGAAACATCTAAAGTTAACTTTCCACTTGATTATGAGTTGTTGAAAACTTGTTTCATGGCTCTGCTCAGGAAGACAAAAAAGTGGTTGTCTCATTGCATACAATGGTTTCACATTAGCAATAAGTTACATTTCTATTTTACACCAAAGTACTGAGTGGAAACCTAATGGAAACATCTAAATTTAACTTTCCACATGATTCTGAGTTGTATAAAACTATTTTCATGCGTCTGCTCAGCAAGACTAAAAAGTGCTTGTCTCATTGCATACAATGTTTTGACAAAAGCAATAGTATACATTTCAGTTTTCCACCAAAGTACTGAGTGCAAACCTAATGGAAACATTTTAAGTTACCTTTCCACATGATTCTGAGTTGTTTAAAACTAGTTTCATGCCTCTGCTCAGCAAGACAAATAAGTGGTTTGCTCAGTGCATATACTGCTATGACATTATCAATAGTTTACATTTCTATTTTACACCGACGTACTGCGTGGAAACCTAATGGAAACATCTTAAGTTAACTTTCCACTTGATTCTGAGTTGTATAAAACTTGTTTCATGGCTCTGCTCAGCAAGACAAAAAACTGGTTGTCTCATTGCATACAATGCTTTGACAATAGCAATAGTATACACCAGTTTTCCAGCAAAGTGCTGAGTGCAAACCTAATGGAAACATTTTAAGTTAACTTTCCACATGATTCTGAGTTGTTTAAAACTTGTTTCATGCCTCTGCTCAGCAAGAGAAAAAAGAGGTTTTCTCAATGCTTAGAATGCTTCGACTGTACAATAGTATACATTTCAGTTTTTCACCAAAGTACTGAGTTGAAACCTAATGGAAACATTTTAAATTAACTTTCTACATGATTCTGAGTTGTCTAAAACTTGTTTCATGCGTCTGCCTAGCAAGACAACAAAGTAGTTTTCTCAGAGCATAAAATGCTTTGACATTACCAACAGTATATAATTCAGTTTTACATCAAAGTAGTGAGTGCAAACCTTACGGAAATATCTAAAGATAACTTTCCACATGATTCTGAGTTGTATAAAACTTGATTCATGCCTCTGCTCAGCAAGACCAAAAAGTGGTTCTCTCATTGCATACAATGCTTTGACAATGGCAATAGTATACATTTCAGTTTTCCACCAAACTACTGAGTGCAAAACTAATGGAAACATTTTAAATTAACTTTCCACATGATTTTGAGTTGTGTAAAACTTGTTTCATGCCTCTAGTCTGCAGGACAAAAAAGTGGTTTTCTCAGTGCACTCAGTGTTTGACATTACCAGCAGTACACATTTCAGTTTTCCATCAAAGTACTGAGTGCAAACCTAATGGAAACATCTAAAGTTAACTTTCCACTTGATTATGAGTTGTTAAAAACTTGTTTCATGGCTCTGCTCAGCAAGACAAAAAAGTGATTGTCTCATTGCATACAATGGTTTCACATTAGCAATAAGTTACATTTCTATTTTACACCAAAGTACTGAGTGCAAACCTAATGGAAACATTTTAAATTAACTTTTCCACCTGATTCTGAGTTGTAAAAAACTAGTTTCAACGCTCTGCTCAGGAAGACAACAATGTGGTGTTCTCAGTGCATACAATGCTATGACATTACGAATAGTTTACATTTCTATTTTACACCAAAGTACTGAGTGGAAACCTAATGGCAACATCTTAAATTAAATTTCCACATGATTCTGAGTTGTTTGAAACTTGTTTCATGCCTCTGCTCAGCAAGACAACAAAGTGGTTTTCTCAGTGCATACAGTGCTTTGACATTACCAACAGTATACATTTCAGTTTTTCATCAAAGTACTGAGTGGAGACCAAATGGAAACATCTTAAATTAACTTTCCACATGACTCTGAGTTGTGTAAAACTTGTTTCATGCCTCTAATGTGCAAGACAAAAAAGTGGTTTTCTCAGTGCTCTCAAAGTTTTAACATTACCAGCAGTTTCCATTTCAGTTTTCCATCAAAGTAGTGAGTGCAAACCTAATGGAAATATCTAAAGATAAATTTCCACATGATTCTGAGTTGTATAAAACTAGTTTCATGCCTCTCCTCAGCAAGACAAAAAAGTGGTTTTCTCAGTGCATACAAAGCTTTGACAATAGCAATCATATACATTTCAGTTTTCCACCAAAGTACTGAGTGCAAACCTAATGGAAACATTTTAAGTTAACTTTCCACATGATTCTGATTTGTGTAAAACTTGTTTCATGTCTCTACTCTGCAAGAGAAAAAAGTGGTTTTCTCAGTGCACTCAGTGTTTGACATTACCAGCAGTATACATTTCAGTTTTCCATCAAAGTACTGAGCGCAAACCTAATGGAAACATCTAAAGATAATTTTCCAGATGATTCTGTGTTGTATAAAACTAGTTTCATGCCTCTGCTCAGCAAGACAAAAAAGTGGTTTTCTCATTGCATACAATGCTTTGACAATGGCAAGAGTATACATTTCAGTTTTCCACCAAAGTAATGAGTTCAAACCTAATGGAAACATTTTAAATTAACTTTCCACATGATTCTGAGTTGTTTAAAACCTGTTTCATGCATCTGCTCAGCAAGATAAAAAAGTGGTTCTCTCAATGCATACAATGCTTTGACAATAGCAATCGTATACATTTCAGTTATCCACCAAAGTACTGAGTGCAAACCTAATGGAAACATTTTAATTTAAGTTTCCACATGTTTCTGAGTTGTTTAAAACTTGTTTCATGCCTCTGCTCAGCAAGACAAAAAAGTGGTTTTCTCAGTTTATACAATACTTTGACAATAGCAATAGTATACATTTCAGTTTTCCACCAAAGTACTGAGTGCAAACCTAATGGAAACATTTTAAGTTAACTTTCCACATGATTCTGAGTTGTTTAAAACTTGTTTCATGGCTCTGCTCAGCAAGACACAAAAGTGGTTTACTCAGTGAATACAATGCTTTGACATTACCAACAGTATACATTTAGGTTTTCCATTAAAGTACTGAGTGCCAACCTAATGGAAACATCTAAAGTTAACTTTCCACATGATTCTGAGTTGTATAAAACTAGTTTCATGGCTCTGCTCAGCAAGACAAAAAAGTGGTTTTCTCAGTGCCTACAATGCTTTCTCAAAAGCAATCTTATACATTTCAGTTTTCAACAAAAGAACTCAGTGCAAACCTAATGGAAACATTTTAAGTTATCTTTCCACATGATTCTGAATTGTTTAAAACTTGTTTCATGCCTCTGCTCAGCAAGACAAAAAAGTTGTTGTCTCATTGCATAAAATGCTTTGACAATAGCAATAGTATACATTACAGTTTTCCACCAAAGTACTGATTGCAAACCTAATGGAAACTTTTTAAGTTAACTTTCCACATGATTCTGAGTTGTTTAAAACTTGTTTCATGCCTCTGCTCAGCAAGACAAAAAAGTGGTTTTCTCAGAGCATACAATGCTTTGACAATAGCAATAGTATACATTACAGATTTCCAGCAAAGTACTGAGTGCAAACCTAATGGAAACATCAAAAGTTAACTTTCCACATGATTCTGAGTTGTATAAAACTAGTTTCATGGCTCTGGTCAGCAAGACAAAAAAGTGGTTTTCTCAGTGCCTAGTATGCTTTGACAAAAGCAATCGTATACATTTCAGTTTTCCACAAAAGAACTGAGTGCAAACCTAATGGAAACATCTTAACTTAACTTTCCACATGATTCTGAGTTGTATAAAACTAGTTTCATGGCTCTGCTCAGCAAGACAAAAAAGTGGTTTTCTCAGTGCATACAATGCTTTGACATTACCAACAGTATACATTTAGGTTTTCCGTCAAAGTACCGAGTGCAAACCTAATGGAAACATCTGAAGTTAACTTTCCACATGATTCTGAGTTGTATAAAACTAGTTTCATGGCTCTGCTCAGCAAGACAAAAAAGTGGTTTTCTCAGTGCCTACAATGCTATGACAATAGCAATAGTATACATTTTAGTTTTCCACCAAAGTACTGAGTGCAAACCTAATGGAAACTTTTTAAATTAACTTTGCACATGATTCTGAGTTGTTTAAAACTTGTTTCATGCCATTCTGAGTTGTTTGAAACTTGTTTCATGGCTCTGCTCAGCAAGACAAAAAAGTGGTTTTCTCAGTGCATAAAATGCTTTGACAATAGCAATAGTATACATTTCAGTTTTCCACCAAAGCACTGAGTGCAAACCTAATGCAAACATTTTAAATTAACTTTCTCCATGATTCTGAGTTGTCTAAAACTTGTTTCATGCCTCTGCTCAGCAAGACAACAAACTGGTTTTCTCAGTGCATACAGTGCTTTGACATTACCAACAGTATACATTTCAGTTTTTCATCAAAGTACTGAGTGGAGACCAAATGGAAACATCTTAAATTAACTTTCCACATGACTCTGAGTTGTGTAAAACTTGTTTCATGCCTCTAATGTGCAAGAGAAAAAAGTGGTTTTCTCAGTGCTCTCAAAGTTTTAACATTACCAGCAGTTTCCATTTCAGTTTTCCATCAAAGTAGTGAGTGCAAACCTAATGGAAATATCTAAAGATAAATTTCCACATGATTCTGAGCTGTATAAAACTAGTTTCATGCCTCTCCTCAGCAAGACAAAAAAGTGGTTTTCTCAGTGCATACAAAGCTTTGACAATAGCAATCATATACATTTCAGTTTTCCACCAAAGTACTGAGTGCAAACCTAATGGAAACATTTTAAGTTAACTTTCCACATGATTCTGATCTGTGTAAAACTTGTTTCATGCCTCTACTCTGCAAGAGAAAAAAGTGGTTTTCTCAGTGCACTCAGTGTTTGACATTACCAGCAGTATACATTTCAGTTTTCCATCAAAGTACTGAGCGCAAACCTAATGGAAACATCTAAAGATAACTTTCCACATGATTCTGTGTTGTATAAAACTAGTTTCATGCCTCTGCTCAGCAAGACAAAAAAGTGGTTTTCTCATTGCATACAATGCTTTGACAATGGCAAGAGTATACATTTCAGTTTTCCACCAAAGTAATGAGTTCAAACCTAATGGAAACATTTTAAATTAACATTCCACATGATTCTGAGTTGTTTAAAACCTGTTTCATGCATCTGCTCAGCAAGATAAAAAAGTGGTTCTCTCAATGCATACAATGCTTTGACAATAGCAATCGTATACATTTCAGTTATCCACCAAAGTACTGAGTGCAAACCTAATGGAAACATTTTAATTTAAGTTTCCACATGTTTCTGAGTTGTTTAAAACTTGTTTCATGCCTCTGCTCAGCAAGACAAAAAAGTGGTTTTCTCAGTTTATACAATACTTTGACAATAGCAATAGTATACATTTCAGTTTTCCACCAAAGTACTGAGTGCAAACCTAATGGAAACATTTTAAGTTAACTTTCCACATGATTCTGAGTTGTTTAAAACTTGTTTCATGGCTCTGCTCAGCAAGACACAAAAGTGGTTTACTCAGTGAATACAATGCTTTGACATTACCAACAGTATACATTTAGGTTTTCCATTAAAGTACTGAGTGCCAACCTAATGGAAACATCTAAAGTTAACTTTCCACATGATTCTGAGTTGTATAAAACTAGTTTCATGGCTCTGCTCAGCAAGACAAAAAAGTGGTTTTCTCAGTGCCTACAATGCTTTCACAAAAGCAATCTTATACATTTCAGTTTTCAACAAAAGAACTCAGTGCAAACCTAATGGAAACATTTTAAGTTATCTTTCCACATGATTCTGAATTGTTTAAAACTTGTTTCATGCCTCTGCTCAGCAAGACAAAAAAGTTGTTGTCTCATTGCATACAATGCTTTGACAATAGCAATAGTATACATTACAGTTTTCCACCAAAGTACTGATTGCAAACCTAATGGAAACTTTTTAAGTTAACTTTCCACATGATTCTGAGTTGTTTAAAACTTGTTTCATGCCTCTGCTCAGCAAGACAAAAAAGTGGTTTTCTCAGAGCATACAATGCTTTGACAATAGCAATAGTATACATTACAGATTTCCAGCAAAGTACTGAGTGCAAACCTAATGGAAACATCTAAAGTTAACCTTCCACATGATTCTGAGTTGTATAAAACTAGTTTCATGGCTCTGGTCAGCAAGACAAAAAAGTGGTTTTCTCAGTGCCTACTATGCTTTGACAAAAGCAATCGTATACATTTCAGTTTTCCACAAAAGAACTGAGTGCAAACCTAATGGAAACATCTTAACTTAACTTTCCACATGATTCTGAGTTGTATAAAACTAGTTTCATGGCTCTGCTCAGCAAGACAAAAAAGTGGTTTTCTCAGTGCATACAATGCTTTGACATTACCAACAGTATACATTTAGGTTTTCCGTCAAAGTACCGAGTGCAAACCTAATGGAAACATCTGAAGTTAACTTTCCACATGATTCTGAGTAGTATAAAACTAGTTTCATGGCTCTGCTCAGCAAGACAAAAAAGTGGTTTTCTCAGTGCCTACAATGCTATGACAATAGCAATAGTATACATTTCAGTTTTCCACCAAAGTACTGAGTGCAAACCTAATGGAAACTTTTTAAATTAACTTTGCACATGATTCTGAGTTGTTTAAAACTTGTTTCATGCCATTCTGAGTTGTTTGAAACTTGTTTCATGGCTCTGCTCAGCAAGACAAAAAAGTGGTTTTCTCAGTGCATAAAATGCTTTGACAATAGCAATAGTATACATTTCAGTTTTCCACCAAAGCACTGAGTGCAAACCTAATGGAAACATTTTAAATTAACTTTCTCCATGATTCTGAGTTGTCTAAAACTTGTTTCATGCCTCTGCTCAGCAAGACAGCAAAGTGGTTTTCTCTCTGCATACAATACTTTGACATTCCCAACAGTATACATTTCAGTTTTCCATCAAAGTACTGATTGCAAACCTAATGGAAACATCTCAACTTTACTTTCCACATGATTCTGAGTTGTATAAAACTAGTTTCATGGCTCTGCTCAGCAAGACAAAAAAGTGGTTTTCTCAGTGCCTACAATGCTATGACAATAGCAATAGTATACATTTCACTTTTCCACCAAAGTATTGAGTGGAAACCTAATGGAAACATATTAAGTTAACTTTCCACATGATTCTGAGTGGTTTAAAACTTGTTTCATGCCTCTGCTCAGCAAGACAAAAATGTGGTTTTCTCAGTGCATGAAATGCTTTGACAATAGCAATACGATAATTTCAGTTTTCCACCAAAGTACTGAGTGCAAACCTAATGGAAACATTTTAAGTTAACTTTCCACAAGATTCTGAGTAGTTTAAAACTTGTTCCATGCCTCTGTTCAGCAAGACAAAAAAGTGGTTTTCTCAGTGCATAAAATGCTTTGACAGTGGCAATACTCTACATTTCAGTTTTCCACCAAAGTACTGAGTGCAAACCTAATGGAAACATTTTAAGTTAACTTTCCACATGATTCTGAGTTGTATAAAACTAGTTTCATCCCTCTGCTCAGCAAGACAAAAAAGTGGTTTTCTCAGTGCATACAATGCTTTGACAATAGCAATAGTATACATTTCAGTTTTCCACCAAAGTACTGATTGCAAACCTAATGGATACTTTTTAAGTTAACTTTCCACATGATTCTGAGTTGTTTAAAACTTGTTTCACTTCTCTGCTCAGCAAGACAAAAAAGTGGTTTTCTCAGTGCACTCTGTGTTTGACATTACCAGCAGTATATAATTCAGTTTTACATCAAAGTAGTGAGTGCAAACCTTACGGAAATATCTAAAGATAACTTTCCACATGATTCTGAGTTGTATAAAACTTGATTCATGCCTCTGCTCAGCAAGACCAAAAAGTGGTTCTCTCATTGCATACAATGCTTTGACAATAGCAATAGTATACATTTCAGTTTTCCACCAAACTACTGAGTGCAAAACTAATGGAAACATTTTAAATTAACTTTCCACATGATTCTGAGTTGTGTAAAACTTGTTTCATGCCTCTGCTCAGCAAGACAAAAATGTGGTTTTCTCAGTGCATGAAATGCTTTGACAATAGCAATACGATAATTTCAGTTTTCCACCAAAGTACTGAGTGCAAACCTAATGGAAACATTTTAAGTTAACTTTCCACAAGATTCTGAGTAGTTTAAAACTTGTTCCATGCCTCTGTTCAGCAAGACAAAAAAGTGGTTTTCTCAGTGCATAAAATGCTTTGACAGTGGCAATACTCTACATTTCAGTTTTCCACCAAAGTACTGAGTGCAAACCTAATGGAAACATTTTAAGTTAACTTTCCACATGATTCTGAGTTGTATAAAACTAGTTTCATCCCTCTGCTCAGCAAGACAAAAAAGTGGTTTTCTCAGTGCATACAATGCTTTGACAATAGCAATAGTATACATTTCAGTTTTCCACCAAAGTACTGATTGCAAACCTAATGGAAAACTTTTTAAGTTAACTTTCCACATGATTCTGAGTTGTTTAAAACTTGTTTCACTTCTCTGCTCAGCAAGACAAAAAAGTGGTTTTCTCAGTGCACTCTGTGTTTGACATTACCAGCAGTATATAATTCAGTTTTACATCAAAGTAGTGAGTGCAAACCTTACGGAAATATCTAAAGATAACTTTCCACATGATTCTGAGTTGTATAAAACTTGATTCATGCCTCTGCTCAGCAAGACCAAAAAGTGGTTCTCTCATTGCATACAATGCTTTGACAATAGCAATAGTATACATTTCAGTTTTCCACCAAACTACTGAGTGCAAAACTAATGGAAACATTTAAATTAACTTTTCCACCTGATTCTGAGTTGTAAAAAACTAGTTTCAACGCTCTGCTCAGGAAGACAACAATGTGGTGTTCTCAGTGCATACAATGCTATGACATTACGAATAGTTTACATTTCTATTTTACACCAAAGTACTGAGTGGAAACCTAATGGCAACATCTTAAATTAAATTTCCACATGATTCTGAGTTGTTTGAAACTTGTTTCATGCCTCTGCTCAGCAAGACAACAAAGTGGTTTTCTCAGTGCATACAGTGCTTTGACATTACCAACAGTATACATTTCAGTTTTTCATCAAAGTACTGAGTGGAGACCAAATGGAAACATCTTAAATTAACTTTCCACATGACTCTGAGTTGTGTAAAACTTGTTTCATGCCTCTAATGTGCAAGACAAAAAAGTGGTTTTCTCAGTGCTCTCAAAGTTTTAACATTACCAGCAGTTTCCATTTCAGTTTTCCATCAAAGTAGTGAGTGCAAACCTAATGGAAATATCTAAAGATAAATTTCCACATGATTCTGAGTTGTATAAAACTAGTTTCATGCCTCTCCTCAGCAAGACAAAAAAGTGGTTTTCTCAGTGCATACAAAGCTTTGACAATAGCAATCATATACATTTCAGTTTTCCACCAAAGTACTGAGTGCAAACCTAATGGAAACATTTTAAGTTAACTTTCCACATGATTCTGATTTGTGTAAAACTTGTTTCATGCCTCTACTCTGCAAGAGAAAAAAGAGGTTTTCTCAGTGCACTCAGTGTTTGACATTACCAGCAGTATACATTTCAGTTTTCCATCAAAGTACTGCGTGCAAACCTAATGGAAACATCTAAAGTTAACTTTCCACATGATTCTGAGTTGTATAAAACTAGTTTCATGCCTCTGCTCAGCAAGACAAAAAAGTGGTTTTCTCATTGCATACAATGCTTTGACAATGGCAAGAGTATACATTTCAGTTATCCACCAAAGTACTGAGTGCAAACCTAATGGAAACATTTTAATTTAAGTTTCCACATGTTTCTGAGTTGTTTAAAACTTGTTTCATGCCTCTGCTCAGCAAGACAAAAAAGTGGTTTTCTCAGTTTATACAATACTTTGACAATAGCAATAGTATACATTTCAGTTTTCCACCAAAGTACTGAGTGCAAACCTAATGGAAACATTTTAAGTTAACTTTCCACATGATTCTGAGTTGTTTAAAACTTGTTTCATGGCTCTGCTCAGCAAGACACAAAAGTGGTTTACTCAGTGAATACAATGCTTTGACATTACCAACAGTATACATTTAGGTTTTCCATTAAAGTACTGAGTGCCAACCTAATGGAAACATCTAAAGTTAACTTTCCACATGATTCTGAGTTGTATAAAACTAGTTTCATGGCTCTGCTCAGCAAGACAAAAAAGTGGTTTTCTCAGTGCCTACAATGCTTTCACAAAAGCAATCTTATACATTTCAGTTTTCAACAAAAGAACTCAGTGCAAACCTAATGGAAACATTTTAAGTTATCTTTCCACATGATTCTGAATTGTTTAAAACTTGTTTCATGCCTCTGCTCAGCAAGACAAAAAAGTTGTTGTCTCATTGCATACAATGCTTTGACAATAGCAATAGTATACATTACAGTTTTCCACCAAAGTACTGATTGCAAACCTAATGGAAACTTTTTAAGTTAACTGTCCACATGATTCTGAGTTGTTTAAAACTTGTTTCATGCCTCTGCTCAGCAAGACAAAAAAGTGGTTTTCTCAGAGCATACAATGCTTTGACAATAGCAATAGTATACATTACAGATTTCCAGCAAAGTACTGAGTGCAAACCTAATGGAAACATCTGAAGTTAACTTTCCACATGATTCTGAGTTGTATAAAACTAGATTCATGGCTCTGGTCAGCAAGACAAAAAAGTGGTTTTCTCAGTGCCTACAATGCTATGACAATAGCAATAGTATACATTTCAGTTTTCCACCAAAGTACTGAGTGCAAACCTAATGGAAACTTTTTAAATTAACTTTGCACATGATTCTGAGTTGTTTATAAAACTTGTTTCATGCCATTCTGAGTTGTTTAAAACTTGTTTCATGGCTCTGCTCAGCAAGACAAAAAAGTGGTTTTCTCAGTGCATAAAATGCTTTGACAATAGCAATAGTATACATTTCAGTCTTCCACCAAAGTACTGAGTGCAAACCTAATGGAAACATTTTAAATTAACTTTCTCCATGATTCTGAGTTTGTCTAAAACTTGTTTCATGCCTCTGCTCAGCAAGACAGCAAAGTGGTTTTCTCACTGAATACAATACTTTGACATTCCCAACAGTATACATTTCAATTTTCCATCAAAGTACTGATTGCAAACCTAATGGAAACATCTCAGCTTTACTTTCCACATGATTCTGAGTTGTATAAAACTAGTTTCATGGCTCTGCTCAGCAAGACAAAAAAGTGGTTTTCTCAGTGCCTACAATGCTATGACAATAGCAATAGTATACATTTCACTTTTCCACCAAAGTATTGAGTGGAAACATAATGGAAAACATTTTTAAGTTAACTTTCCACATGATTCTGAGTGGTTTAAAACTTGTTTTATGCTCTGCTCAGCAAGACAAAAATGTGGTTTTCTCAGTGCATGAAATGCTTTGACAATAGCAATACGATAATTTCAGTTTTCCACCAAAGTACTGAGTGCAAACCTAATGGAAAACATTTTAAGTTAACTTTCCACAAGATTCTGAGTGGTTTAAAACTTGTTCCCATGCCTCTGTTCAGCAAGACAAAAAAGTGGTTTTCTCAGTGCATAAAATGCTTTGACAGTGGCAATACTCTACATTTCAGTTTTCCACCAAAGTACTGAGTGCAAAACCTAATGGAAACATTTTAAGTTAACTTTCCAGATGATTCTGAGTTGTATAAAAACTAGTTTCATGCCTCTGCTCAGCAAGACAAAAAAGTGGATTTCTCAGTGCATACAATGCTTTGACAATAGCAATAGTATACATTTCAGTTTTCCACCAAAGTACTGATTGCAAACCTAATGGAAAACTTTTTAAGTTAACTTTTCCACATGATTCTGAGTTTGTTTAAAAACCTGTTTCATGCATCTGCTCAGCAAGATAAAAAAGTGGTTCTCTCAATGCACACAATGCTTTGACAATAAGCAATCGTATACATTTCAGTTATCACCAAAGTACTGAGTGCAAAACCTAATGGAAACATTTTAATTTAAGTTTCCACATGTTTTCTGAGTTGTTTAAAACTTGTTTCATGCCTCTGCTCAGCAAGAGAAAAAAGTGGTTTTTCTCAGTGCTTAGAATGCTTTCGACAGTACAATAGTATACATTTCAGTTTTTCACCAAAGTACTGAGTTGAAAACGAAATGGAAACATCTTAAATTAACTTTCCACATGACTCTGAGTTGTGTAAAACTTGTTTCATGCCTTTACTCTGCAAGACAAAAAAGTGGGTTTTCTCAGTGCACTCTGTGTTTGACATTACCAGCAGCATATAATTCAGTTTTACATCAAAGTAGTGAGTGCAAACCTTACGGAAATATCTAAAGATAACTTTCCCACATGATTTCTGAGTTGTATAAAACTTGATTCATGCCTCTGCTCAGCAAGACCAAAAAGTGATTCTCTCATTGCATACAATGCTTTGACAATAGCAATAGTATACATTTCAGTTTTCCACCAAACTACTGAGTGCAAAAACTAATGGAAACATTTTAAATTAACTTTCCACATTATTTTGAGTTGTGTAAAAACTTGTTTCATGCCTCTAGTCTGCAGGACAAAAAAGTGGTTTTCTCAGTGCACTCAGTGTTTGACATTACCAGCAGTACACATTTCAGTTTTCATCAAAGTACTTGAGTGCAAAACCTAATGGAAACATCTAAAGTTAACTTTCCACTTGATTATGAGTTGTTAAAAACTTGTTTCATGGCTCTGCTCAGCAAGACAAAAAAAGTGGTTGTCTCATTGCATACAATGGTTTCACATTAGCAATAAGTTACATTTCTATTTTACACCAAAGTACTGAGTGCAAACCTAATGGAAACATTTTAAATTAACTTTTCCACCTGATTCTGAGTTGTAAAAAACTAGTTTCAACGCTCTGCTCAGGAAGACAACAATGTGGTGTTCTCAGTGCATACAATGCTATGACATTACGAATAGTTTACATTTCTATTTTACACCAAAGTACTGAGTGGAAACCTAATGGCAACATCTTAAATTAAATTTCCACATGATTCTGAGTTGTTTGAAACTTGTTTCATGCCTCTGCTCAGCAAGACAACAAAGTGGTTTTCTCAGTGCATACAGTGCTTTGACATTACCAACAGTATACATTTCAGTTTTTTCATCAAAGTACTGAGTGGAGACCAAATGGAAAACATCTTAAATTAACTTTCCACATGACTCTGAGTTGTGTTAAAACTTGTTTCATGCCTCTAATGTGCAAGACAAAAAAGTGGTTTTCTCAGTGCTCTCAAAGTTTTAACATTACCAGCAGTTTCCATTTCAGTTTTCCATCAAAGTAGTGAGTGCAAACCTAATGGAAATATCTAAAGATAAAATTTCCACATGATTCTGAGTTGTATAAAAACTAGTTTCATGCCTCTCCTCAGCAAGACAAAAAAGTGGTTTTCTCAGTGCATACAAAGCTTTGACAATAGCAATCATATACATTTCAGTTTTCCACCAAAGTACTGAGTGCAAACCTAATGGAAACATTTTAAGTTAACTTTCCACATGATTCTGATTTGTGTAAAACTTGTTTCATGTCTCTACTCTGCAAAGAGAAAAAAGTGGTTTTCTCAGTGCACTCAGTGTTTGACATTACCAGCAGTATACATTTCAGTTTTCCATCAAAGTACTGAGCGCAAACCTAATGGAAACATCTAAAGATAATTTTCCAGATGATTCTGTGTTGTATAAAACTAGTTTCATGCCTCTGCTCAGCAAGACAAAAAAGTGGTTTTTCTCATTGCATACAATGCTTTGACAATGGCAAGAGTATACATTTCAGTTTTCCACCAAAGTAATGAGTTCAAACCTAATGGAAACATTTTTAAATTAACTTTCCACATGATTCTGAGTTGTTTAAAACCTGTTTTCATGCATCTGCTCAGCAAGATATAAAAAAGTGGTTCTCTCAATGCATACAATGCTTTGGACAATAGCAATCGTATACATTTCAGTTATCCACCAAAGTACTGAGTGCAAACCTAATGGAAACATTTTAATTTAAGGTTTCCACATGTTTCTGAGTTGTTTAAAACTTGTTTCATGCCTCTGCTCAGCAAGACAAAAAAGTGGTTTTCTCAGTTTATACAATACTTTTGACAATAGCAATAGTATACATTTCAGTTTTCCACCAAAGTACTGAGTGCAAACCTAATGGAAACATTTTAAGTTAACTTTCCACATGATTCTGAGTTGTTTAAAACTTGTTTCATGGCTCTGCTCAGCAAGACACAAAAGTGGTTTACTCAGTGAATACAATGCTTTGACATTACCAACAGTATACATTTAGGTTTTTCCATTAAAGTACTGAGTGCCAACCTAATGGAAACATCTAAAGTTTAACTTTCCACATGATTCTGAGTTGTATAAAAACTAGTTTCATGGCTCTGCTCAGCAAGACAAAAAAAGTGGTTTTCTCAGTGCCTACAATGCTTTCTCAAAAGCAATCTTATACATTTCAGTTTTCAACAAAAGAACTCAGTGCAAACCTAATGGAAACATTTTAAGTTATCTTTCCACATGATTCTGAATTGTTTAAAACTTGTTTCATGCCTCTGCTCAGCAAGACAAAAAAAGTTGTTGTCTCATTGCATAAAAAATGCTTTGACAATAGCAATAGTAATACATTACAGTTTTCCACCAAAGTACTGATTGCAAACCTAATGGAAACTTTTTAAGTTAACTTTCCACATGATTCTGAGTTGTTTTAAAACTTGTTTCATGCCTCTGCTCAGCAAGACAAAAAAAGTGGTTTTCTCAGAGCATACAATGCTTTGACAATAGCAATAGTATACATTACAGAATTTCCAGCAAAGTACTGAGTGCAAACCTAATGGAAACATCAAAAGTTAACTTTCCACATGATTCTGAGTTGTATAAAACTAGTTTCATGGCTCTGGTCAGCAAGACAAAAAAGTGGTTTTCTCAGTGCCTAGTATGCTTTGACAAAAGCAATCGTATACATTTCAGTTTTCCACAAAAGAACTGAGTGCAAACCTAATGGAAACATCTTAACTTAACTTCCACATGATTCTGAGTTGTATAAAACTAGTTTCATGGCTCTGCTCAGCAAGACAAAAAAGTGGTTTTCTCAGTGCATACAATGCTTTGACATTACCAACAGTATACATTTAGGTTTTCCGTCAAAGTACCGAGTGCAAACCTAATGGAAACATCTGAAGTTAACTTTCCACATGATTCTGAGTTGTATAAAACTAGTTTCATGGCCTCTGCTCAGCAAGACAAAAAAAGTGGTTTTCTCAGTGCCTACAATGCTATGACAATAGCAATAGTATACATTTTAGTTTTCCACCAAAGTACTGAGTGCAAACCTAATGGAAACTTTTTAAATTAACTTTGCACATGATTCTGAGTTGTTTTAAAACTTGTTTCATGCCATTCTGAGTTGTTTGAAACTTGTTTTCATGGCTCTGCTCAGCAAGACAAAAAAGTGGTTTTCTCAGTGCATAAAATTGCTTTGACAATAGCAATAGTATACATTTCAGTTTTCCAACCAAAGCACTGAGTGCAAACCTAATGCAAACATTTTAAATTAACTTTCTCCATGATTCTGAGTTGTCTAAAACTTGTTTTCATGCCTCTGCTCAGCAAGACAACAAACTGGTTTTCTCAGTGCATACAGTGCTTTGACATTACCAACAGTATACATTTCAGTTTTTCATCAAAGTACTGAGTGGAGACCAAATGGAAACATCTTAAATTAACTTTCCACATGACTCTGAGTTGTGTAAAACTTGTTTCATGCCTCTAATGTGCAAGACAAAAAAGTGGTTTTTCTCAGTGCTCTCAAAGTTTTAACATTACCAGCAGTTTCCATTTCAGTTTTCCATCAAAGTAGTGAGTGCAAACCTAATGGAAATATCTAAAGATAAATTTCCACATGATTCTGAGCTGTATAAAACTAGTTTCATGCCTCTCCTCAGCAAGACAAAAAAGTGGTTTTCTCAGTGCACTCTTGTGTTTGACATTACCAGCAGTATATAATTCAGTTTTACATCAAAGTAGTGAGTGCAAACCTTACGGAAATATCTAAAGATAACTTTCCACATGATTCTGAGTTGTATAAAACTTGATTCATGCCTCTGCTCAGCAAGACCAAAAAAGTGGTTCTCTCATTGCATACAATGCTTTGACAATAGCAATAGTATACATTTCAGGTTTTCCACCAAACTACTGAGTGCAAAACTAATGGAAACATTTTAAATTAACTTTCCACATGATTCTGAGTTGTGTACAAACTTGTTTTTCATGCCTCTACTCTGCAGGACAAAAAAGTGGTTTTTCTCAGTGCACTCAGTGTTTGACCATTACCAGCAGTATACATTTCAGTTTTTCCATCAAAGTACTGAGTGCAAACCTAATGGAAACATCTAAAGTTAACTTTCCACTTGATTATGAGTTGTTAAAAACTTGTTTCATGGCTCTGCTCAGCAAGACAAAAAAGTGGTTGTCTCATTGCATACAATGGTTTCACATTAGCAATAAGTTACATTTCTATTTTACACCAAAGTACTGAGTGCAAACCTAATGGAAACATCTAAATTTAACTTTCCACATGATTCTGAGTTGTATAAAACTATTTTCATGGGTCTGCTCAGCAAGACTAAAAAGTGTTTGTCTCATTGCTTACAATGGTTTTGACAAAAAGCAATAGTATAAATTTCAGTTTTCCACCAAAGTACTGAGTGCAAACCTAATGGAAACATTTTAAGTTAACTTCCACATGATTCTGAGTTGTTTAAAACTTGTTTCATGCCTCTGCTCAGCAAGACAAAAAAGTGGTTTTCTCAGTGCATAGAAATGCTTTGACAGTACCAATAGTATTCATTTTAGTTTTTCCATCAAAGCACCTGAGTGGAAACGAAATGGAAACATATTAAAAATAACTTTCCACATGACTCTGAGTTGTGTAAAACTTGTTTCATGCCCTCTAATGTGCAAGACAAAAAAGTGGTTTTCTCAGTGCTCTCAAAGTTTTAACATTACCCAGCAGTATACATTTCAGTTTTCCATCAAAGTAGTGAGTGCAAACCTAATGGAAATATCTAAAGATAAATTTCCACATGATATCTGAGTTGTATAAAAAACCTAGTTTTCATGCCTCTCGCTCAGCAAGACAAAAAAGTGGTTTTTCTCAGTGCATACAAAGCTTTGACAATAGCAATCATATACATTTTCAGTTTTTCCACCCAAAGTACTGAGTTGCAAACCCTAATGGAAAACATTTTAAGTTAACTTTCCACATGATTCTGATTTGTGGTAAAAACTTGTTTTCATGCCTCTACTCTGCAAGAAGAAAAAAAGAGGTTTTTCTCAGTGCAACTCCAGTGGTTTGACATTACCAGCAGTAATACATTTTCAGTTTTTCCATCAAAGTACTGAGTGCAAACCTAATGGAAACATCTAAAGTTAACTTTCCACATGATTCTGAGTTGTAATAAAAACTAGTTTCATGCCTCTGCTCAGCCAAGACAAAAAAAGTGGTTTTTCCTCATTGCATACAATGTCTTTGACAATGGCAAGAGTATACATTTCAGTTTTTCACCCAAAGTAATGAGTTCAAACCTAATGGGGAAAAATTTTAAATTAACTTTCCACATGATTCTTGAGTTGTTTTAAAACCTGTTTCATGCATCTGCTCAGCAAGATAAAAAAGTGGTTCTCTCAATGCATACAATGCTTTTGGACAATAGCAATCGTATACATTTCAGTTATCCACCAAAGTACTGAGTGCTCAAACCTAATGGAAACATTTTAATTTAAGTTTCCACATGTTTTCTGAGTTGTTTAAAAACTTGTTTTCATGGCACTGGCCTCAGCAGACAAAGACAAAAAAGTGGTTTTCTCAGGTTTATACAATACCTTTGACCAATAGCAATGGTTTACTCAGTGAATACAATGCTTTGACATTACCAACAGTATACATTTAGGTTTTCCATTAAAGTACTGAGTGCCAACCTAATGGAAACATCTAAAGTTAACTTTCCACATGATTCTGAGTTGTATAAAACTAGTTTCATGGCTCTGCTCAGCAAGACAAAAAAGTGGTTTTCTCAGTGCCTACAATGCTTTCACAAAAGCAATCTTATACATTTCAGTTTTCAACAAAAGAACTCAGTGCAAACCTAATGGAAACATTTTAAGTTATCTTTCCACATGATTCTGAATTGTTTAAAACTTGTTTCATGCCTCTGCTCAGCAAGACAAAAAAGTTGTTGTCTCATTGCATACAATGCTTTGACAATAGCAATAGTATACATTACAGTTTTCCACCAAAGTACTGATTGCAAACCTAATGGAAACTTTTTAAGTTAACTGTCCACATGATTCTGAGTTGTTTAAAACTTGTTTCATGCCTCTGCTCAGCAAGACAAAAAAGTGGTTTTCTCAGAGCATACAATGCTTTGACAATAGCAATAGTATACATTACAGATTTCCAGCAAAGTACTGAGTGCAAACCTAATGGAAACATCTGAAGTTAACTTTCCACATGATTCTGAGTTGTATAAAACTAGATTCATGGCTCTGGTCAGCAAGACAAAAAAGTGGTTTTCTCAGTGCCTACAATGCTATGACAATAGCAATAGTATACATTTCAGTTTTCCACCAAAGTACTGAGTGCAAACCTAATGGAAACTTTTTAAATTAACTTTGCACATGATTCTGAGTTGTTTAAAACTTGTTTCATGCCATTCTGAGTTGTTTAAAACTTGTTTCATGGCTCTGCTCAGCAAGACAAAAAAGTGGTTTTCTCAGTGCATAAAATGCTTTGACAATAGCAATAGTATACATTTCAGTCTTCCACCAAAGTACTGAGTGCAAACCTAATGGAAACATTTTAAATTAACTTTCTCCATGATTCTGAGTTGTCTAAAACTTGTTTCATGCCTCTGCTCAGCAAGACAGCAAAGTGGTTTTCTCACTGAATACAATACTTTGACATTCCCAACAGTATACATTTCAATTTTCCATCAAAGTACTGATTGCAAACCTAATGGAAACATTTCAGCTTTACTTTCCACATGATTCTGAGTTGTATAAAACTAGTTTCATGGCTCTGCTCAGCAAGACAAAAAAGTGGTTTTCTCAGTGCCTACAATGCTATGACAATAGCAATAGTATACATTTCACTTTTCCACCAAAGTATTGAGTGGAAACATAATGGAAACATTTTAAGTTAACTTTCCACATGATTCTGAGTGGTTTAAAACTTGTTTTATGCCTCTGCTCAGCAAGACAAAAATGTGGTTTTCTCAGTGCATGAAATGCTTTGACAATAGCAATACGATAATTTCAGTTTTCCACCAAAGTACTGAGTGCAAACCTAATGGAAACATTTTAAGTTAACTTTCCACAAGATTCTGAGTGGTTTAAAACTTGTTCCATGCCTCTGTTCAGCAAGACAAAAAAGTGGTTTTCTCAGTGCATAAAATGCTTTGACAGTGGCAATACTCTACATTTCAGTTTTCCACCAAAGTACTGAGTGCAAACCTAATGGAAACATTTTAAGTTAACTTTCCAGATGATTCTGAGTTGTATAAAACTAGTTTCATGCCTCTGCTCAGCAAGACAAAAAAGTGGATTTCTCAGTGCATACAATGCTTTGACAATAGCAATAGTATACATTTCAGTTTTCCACCAAAGTACTGATTGCAAACCTAATGGAAACTTTTTAAGTTAACTTTCCACATGATTCTGAGTTGTTTAAAACCTGTTTCATGCATCTGCTCAGCAAGATAAAAAAGTGGTTCTCTCAATGCACACAATGCTTTGACAATAGCAATCGTATACATTTCAGTTATCCACCAAAGTACTGAGTGCAAACCTAATGGAAACATTTTAATTTAAGTTTCCACATGTTTCTGAGTTGTTTAAAACTTGTTTCATGCCTCTGCTCAGCAAGAGAAAAAAGTGGTTTTCTCAGTGCTTAGAATGCTTCGACAGTACAATAGTATACATTTCAGTTTTTCACCAAAGTACTGAGTTGAAACCTAATGGAAACATTTTAAATTAACTTTCTACATGATTCTGAGTTGTCTAAAACTTGTTTCATGCGTCTGCCTAGCAAAACAACAAAGTAGTTTTCTCAGAGCATAAAATGCTTTGAAATTACCAACAGTATACATTTCAGTTTTCCATCAAAGTACTGATTGGAAACGAAATGGAAACATCTTAAATTAACTTTCCACATGACTCTGAGTTGTGTAAAACTTGTTTCATGCCTTTACTCTGCAAGACAAAAAAGTGGTTTTCTCAGTGCACTCTGTGTTTGACATTACCAGCAGTATATAATTCAGTTTTACATCAAAGTAGTGAGTGCAAACCTTACGGAAATATCTAAAGATAACTTTCCACATGATTCTGAGTTGTATAAAACTTGATTCATGCCTCTGCTCAGCAAGACCAAAAAGTGGTTCTCTCATTGCATACAATGCTTTGACAATAGCAATAGTATACATTTCAGTTTTCCACCAAACTACTGAGTGCAAAACTAATGGAAACATTTTAAATTAACTTTCCACATGATTCTGAGTTGTGTAAAACTTGTTTCATGCCTCTAGTCTGCAGGACAAAAAAGTGGTTTTCTCAGTGCACTCAGTGTTTGACATTACCAGCAGTATACATTTCAGTTTTCCATCAAAGTACTGAGTGCAAACCTAATGGAAACATCTAAAGTTAACTTTCCACTTGATTATGAGTTGTTAAAAACTTGTTTCATGGCTCTGCTCAGCAAGACAAAAAAGTGGTTGTCTCATTGCATACAATGGTTTCACATTAGCAATAAGTTACATTTCTATTTTACACCAAAGTACTGAGTGCAAACCTAATGGAAACATCTAAATTTAACTTTCCACATGATTCTGAGTTGTATAAAACTATTTTCATGGGTCTGCTCAGCAAGACTAAAAAGTGCTTGTCTCATTGCTTACAATGGTTTGACAAAAGCAATAGTATAAATTTCAGTTTTCCACCAAAGTACTGAGTGCAAACCTAATGGAAACATTTTAAGTTAACTTTCCACATGATTCTGAGTTGTTTAAAACTTGTTTCATGCCTCTGCTCAGCAAGACAAAAAAGTGGTTTTCTCAGTGCATAGAATGCTTTGACAGTACCAATAGTATTCATTTTAGTTTTCCATCAAAGCACTGAGTGGAAACCAAATGGAAACATATTAAAATAACTTTCCACATGACTCTGAGTTGTGTAAAATTTGTTTCATGCCTCTACTCTGAACAACAAAAAAGTGGTTTTCTCAGTGCACTCAATGTTTTGACATTACCAATAGTATAAATTTCAGTTTTCCACCAAAAAACTGAGTGCAAACCTAATGGAAACATTTTAAATTAACTTTTCCACCTGATTCTGAGTTGTAAAAAACTAGTTTCAACGCTCTGCTCAGGAAGACAACAATGTGGTTTTCTCAGTGCATACAATGCTATGACATTACGAATAGTTTACATTTCTATTTTACACCAAAGTACTGAGTGGAAACCTAATGGAAACATCTTAAATTAAATTTCCACATGATTCTGAGTTGTTTGAAACTTGTTTCATGCCTCTGCTCAGCAAGACAACACAGTGGTTTTCTCAGTGCATACAGTGCTTTGACATTACCAACAGTATACATTTCAGTTTTTCATCAAAGTACTGAGTGGAGACCAAATGGAAACATCTTAAATTAACTTTCCACATGACTCTGAGTTGTGTAAAACTTGTTTCATGCCTCTAATGTGCAAGACCAAAAAGTGGTTTTCTCATTGCATACAATGCTTTGACAATGGCAAGAGTATACATTTCAGATTTCCACCAAAGTAATGAGTTCAAACCTAATGGAAACATTTTAAATTAACTTTCCACATGATTCTGAGTTGTTTAAAACCTGTTTCATGCATCTGCTCAGCAAGATAAAAAAGTGGTTCTCTCAATGCATACAATGCTTTGACAATAGCAATCGTATACATTTCAGTTATCCACCAAAGTACTGAGTGCAAACCTAATGGAAACATTTTAATTTAAGTTTCCACATGTTTCTGAGTTGTTTAAAACTTGTTTCATGCCTCTGCTCAGCTAGACAAAAAAGTGGTTTTCTCAGTTTATACAATAATTTGACAATAGCAATAGTATACATTTCAGTTTTCCACCAAAGTACTGAGTGGAAACCTAATGGAAACATTTTAAGTTAACTTTCCACATGATTCTGAGTTGTTTAAAACTTGTTTCATGGCTCTGCTCAGCAAGAGACAAAAGTGGTTTACTCAGTGAATACAATGCTTTGACATTACCAACAGTATACATTTAGGTTTTCCATTAAAGTACTGAGTGCCAACCTAATGGAAACATCTAAAGTTAACTTTCCACATGATTCTGAGTTGTATAAAACTAGTTTCATGGCTCTGCTCAGCAAGACAAAAAAGTGGTTTTCTCAGTGCCTACAATGCTTTCACAAAAGCAATCTTATACATTTCAGTTTTCAACAAAAGAACTCAGTGCAAACCTAATGGAAACATTTTAAGTTATCTTTCCACATGATTCTGAATTGTTTAAAACTTGTTTCATGCCTCTGCTCAGCAAGACAAAAAAGTTGTTGTCTCATTGCATACAATGCTTTGACAATAGCAATAGTATACATTACAGTTTTCCACCAAAGTACTGATTGCAAACCTAATGGAAACTTCTTAACCTAACTTTCCACATGATTCTGAGTTGTATAAAACTAGTTTCATTCCTCTGCTCAGCAAGAGAAAAAAGTGGTTTTCTCAGTGCATACAATGCTTTGACAATAGCAATAGTATTCATTTCAGTTTTCCACCATAGTACTGATTGCAAACCTAATGGAAACTTTTTAAGTTAACTTTCCACATGATTCTGAGTTGTTTAAAACTTGTTTCATGCCTCTGCTCAGCAAGACAAAAAAGTGGTTTTCTCAGAGCATACAATGCTTTGACAATAGCAATAGTATACATTACAGTTTTCCAGCAAAGTACTGAGTGCAAACCTAATGGAAACATCTAAAGTTAACTTTCCACATGATTCTGAGTTGTATAAAACTAGTTTCATGGCTCTGGTCAGCAAGTCAAAAAAGTGGTTTTCTCAGAGCCTACTATGCTTTGACAAAAGCAATCGTATACATTTCAGTTTTCCACAAAAGAACTGAGTGCAAACCTAATGGAAACATCTTAACTTAACTTTCCACATGATTCTGAGTTGTATAAAACTAGTTTCATGGCTCTGCTCAGCAAGACATAAAAGTGGTTTTCTCAGTGCATACAATGCTTTGACATTACCAACAGTATACATTTAGGTTTTCCATTAAACTACTGAGTGCAAACCTAATGGAAACTTCTAAAGTTAACTTTCCACATAATTCTGAGTTGTATAAAACTAGTTTCATGGCTCTGCTCAGCAAGACAAAAAAGTGGTTTTCTCAGTGCCTACAATGCTTTGACAATAGCAATAGTATACATTTCAGTTTTCCTCAAAAGAACTGAGTGCAAACCTAATGGAAACATTTTAAGTTAACTTTCCACATGATTCTGAGTTCTATAAAACTTGTTTCATGGCTCTGCTCAGCAAGACAAAAAACTGGTTGTCTCATTGCATACAATGCTTTGACAATAGCAATAGTATACACTTCAGTTTTCCAGCAAAGTGCTGAGTGCAAACCTAATGGAAACATTTTAAGTTAACTTTCCACGTGATTCTGAGTTGTTTAAAACTTGTTTCATGCCTCTGCTCAGCAAGAGAAAAAAGTGGTTTTCTCAGTGCTTAGAATGCTTCGACAGTACAATAGTACGCATTTCAGTTTTTCACCAAAGTACTGAGTTGAAACCTAATGGAAACATTTTAAATTAACTTTCTACATGATTCTGAGTTGTCTAAAAACTTGTTTCATGCGTCTGCCTAGCAAGACAACAAAGTAGTTTTCTCAGAGCATAAAATGCTTTGACATTACCAACAGTATACATTTCAGTTTTCCATCAAAGTACTGAGTGGAAACGAAATGGAAACATCTTAAATTAACTTTCCACATGACTCTGAGTTGTGTAAAACTTGTTTCATGCCTTTACTCTGCAAGACAAAAAAGTGGTTTTCTCAGTGCACTCTGTGTTTGACATTACCAGCAGTATATAATTCAGTTTTACATCAAAGTAGTGAGTGCAAACCTTACGGAAATATCTAAAGATAACTTTCCACATGATTCTGAGTTGTATAAAACTTGATTCATGCCTCTGCTCAGCAAGACCAAAAAGTGGTTCTCTCATTGCATACAATGCTTTGACAATAGCAATAGTATACATTTCAGTTTTCCACCAAACTACTGAGTACAAAACTAATGGAAACATTTTAAATTAACTTTCCACATGATTCTGAGTGTGTAAAACTTGTTTCATGCCTCTGCTCAGCAAGACAACACAGTGGTTTTCTCAGTGCATACAGTGCTTTGACATTACCAACAGTATACATTTCAGTTTTTCATCAAAGTACTGAGTGGAGACCAAATGGAAACATCTTAAATTAACTTTCCACATGACTCTGAGTTGTGTAAAACTTGTTTCATGCCTCTAATGTGCAAGACCAAAAAGTGGTTTTCTCATTGCATACAATGCTTTGACAATGGCAAGAGTATACATTTCAGATTTCCACCAAAGTAATGAGTTCAAACCTAATGGAAACATTTTAAATTAACTTTCCACATGATTCTGAGTTGTTTAAAACTTGTTCCATGCCTCTGTTCAGCAAGATAAAAAAGTGGTTTTCTCAGTGCATAAAATGCTTTGACAGTGGCAATACTATACATTTCAGTTTTCCACCAAAGTACTGAGTGGAAACCTAATGGAAACATTTTAAGTTAACTTTCCACATGATTCTGAGTTGTATAAAACTAGTTTCATGCCTCTGCTCAGCAAGACAAAAAAGTGGTTTTCTCAGTGCATACAATGCTTTGACAATAGCAATAGTATACATTTCAGTTTTCCACCAAAGTACTGATTGCAAACCTAATGGAAACATTTTAAGTTAACTTTCCACATGATTCTGAGTTGTTTAAAACTTGTTTCATGCCTCTGCTCAGCAAGACAAAAAAGTGGTTTTCTCAGAGCATACAATGCTTTGACAATAGCAATAGTATACATTACAGTTTTCCAGCAAAGTACTGAGTGCAAACCTAATGGAAACATCTAAAGTTAACTTTCCACATGATTCTGAGTTGTATAAAACTAGTTTCATGGCTCTGGTCAGCAAGACAAAAAAGTGGTTTTCTCAGAGCCTACTATGCTTTGACAAAAGCAATCGTATACATTTCAGTTTTCCACAAAAGAACTGAGTGCAAACCTAATGGAAACATCTAAAGTTAACTTTCCACATGATTCTGAGTTGTATAAAACTTGTTTCATGGCTCTGCTCAGCAAGACAAAAAAGTGGTTTTCTCAGTGCATACAATGCTTTGACATTACCAACAGTATACATTTCGGTTTTCCACTAAAGTACTGAGTGCAAACGTAATGGAAACATCTAAAGTTAGCTTTCCACATAATTCTGAGTTGTATAAAACTAGTTTCATGGCTCTGCTCAGCAAGACAAAAAAGTGGTTTTCTCAGTGCCTACAATGCTTTGACAATAGCAATAGTATACATTTCAGTTTTCCTCAAAAGAACTGAGTGCAAACCTAATGGAAACATTTTAAGTTAACTTTCCACATGATTCTGAATTGTTTAAAACTTGTTTCATGCTTCTGCTCAGCAAGACAAAAAAGTGGTTGTCTCATTGCATACAATGCTTTGTCAATAGCAATAGTATACATTTCAGTTTTCCACCAAAGTACTAATTGCAAACCTAATGGAAACTTTTTAAGTGAACTTTCCACATGATTCTCAGTTGTTTAAAACTTGTTTCATGCCTCTGCTCAGGAAGACAAAAAAGTGGTTTTCTCAGAGCATACAATGCTTTGACAATAGCAATTGTATACATTACAGTTTTCCAGCAAAGTACTGAGTGCAAACCTAATGGACACAACTAAAGTTAACATTCCACATGATTCTGAGTTGTATAAAACTAGTTTCATGGCTCTGCTCAGCAAGACAAAAAAGTGTTTTTCTCAGTGCCTACTGTGCTTTGACAAACGCAATCGTATAGATTTCAGTTTTCCACAAAAGAACTGAGTGCAAACCTAATGGAAACATCTTAACTTAACTTTGCACATGATTCTGAGTTGTATAAAACCTGTTTCATGGCTCTGCTCAGCAAGACAAAAAAGTGGTTTTCTCAGTGCATATAATGCTTTGACGTTACCAACAGTATACATTTAGGTTTTCCATCAAAGTACTGAGTGCAAACCTAATGGAAACATCTGAAGTTAACTTTCCACATGATTCTGCGTTGTATAAAACTAGTTTCATGGCTCTGCTCAGCAAGAGAAAAAAGTGGTTTTCTCAGTGCCTACAATGCTTTCACAAAAGCAATCTTATACATTTCAGTTTTCCACAAAAGAACTGAGTGCAAACCTAATGGAAACATTTTAATTTAACTTTCCACATGATTCTGAGTTGTATAAAACTTGTTTCATGGCTCTGCTCAGCAAGACAAAAAAGTGTTTTTCTCAGTGCAGACAATGCTTTGACATTAGCAATAGTTTACATTTCTATTTTACACCGACGTACTGCACTCAGTTCTTTTGGAAACATCTTAAGTTAACTTTCCACATGATTCTGAGTTGTATAAAACTGAGAAAACCACTTTTTTGTCTTGCTGAGCAGAGCCATGAAACAGGTTTTATACAACTCAGAATCATGTGCAAAGTTAAGTTAAGATGTTTCCATTAGGTTTGCACTCAGTTCTTTTGGAAACATCTTAAGTTAACTTTCCACATGATTCTGAGTTGTATAAAACTTGTTTCATGGCTCTGCTCAACAAGACAAAAAACTGGTTGTCTCATTGCATACAATGCTTTGCCAATAGCAATAGTATACACTTCAGTTTTCCAGCAAAGTGCTGAGTGCAAACCTAATGGAAACATTTTAAGTTAACTTTCCACATGATTCTGAGTGGTTTAAAACTTGTTTCACGGCTCTGCTCAGCAAGACAAAAAAGTGGTTTTCTCAGTGCATATAATGCTTTGACGTTACCAACAGTATACATTTAGGTTTTCCATCAAAGTACTGAGTGCAAACCTAATGGAAACATCTGAAGTTAACTTTCCACATGATTCTGCGTTGTATAAAACTAGTTTCATGGCTCTGCTCAGCAAGAGAAAAAAGTGGTTTTCTCAGTGCCTACAATGCTTTCACAAAAGCAATCTTATACATTTCAGTTTTCCACAAAAGAACTGAGTGCAAACCTAATGGAAACATTTTAATTTAACTTTCCACATGATTCTGAGTTGTATAAAACTTGTTTCATGGCTCTGCTCAGCAAGACAAAAAAGTGTTTTTCTCAGTGCAGACAATGCTTTGACATTAGCAATAGTTTACATTTCTATTTTACACCGACGTACTGCACTCAGTTCTTTTGGAAACATCTTAAGTTAACTTTCCACATGATTCTGAGTTGTATAAAACTGAGAAAACCACTTTTTTGTCTTGCTGAGCAGAGCCATGAAACAGGTTTTATACAACTCAGAATCATGTGCAAAGTTAAGTTAAGATGTTTCCATTAGGTTTGCACTCAGTTCTTTTGGAAACATCTTAAGTTAACTTTCCACATGATTCTGAGTTGTATAAAACTTGTTTCATGGCTCTGCTCAACAAGACAAAAAACTGGTTGTCTCATTGCATACAATGCTTTGCCAATAGCAATAGTATACACTTCAGTTTTCCAGCAAAGTGCTGAGTGCAAACCTAATGGAAACATTTTAAGTTAACTTTCCACATGATTCTGAGTGGTTTAAAACTTGTTTCACGGCTCTGCTCAGCAAGACAAAAAAGTGGTTTTCTCAGTGCATAAAATGCTTTGACAGTGGCAATACTATACATTTCAGTTTTCCACCAAAGTACTGAGTGCAAACCTAATGGAAACATTTTAAATTAACTTTCTCCATGATTCTGAGTTCTCTAAAACTTGTTTCATGCCTCTGCTCAGCAAGACAGCAAAGTGGTTTTCTCAGTGCATACAATGCTTTGACATTCCCAACAGTATACCTTTCAGTTTTCCATCAAAGTACTGATTGCAAACCTAATGGAAACATCTAAAGGTAACTTTCCACATGATTCTGAGTGGTATAAAACTAGTTTCATGGCTCTGCTCAGCAAGACAAAAAAGTGGTTTTCTCAGTGCCTGCAAAGCTTTGACAAAAGCAATAGTATACATTTCAGTTTTCCACAAAAGAACTGAGTGCAAACCTAATGGAAACATTTTAAGTTAACTTTCCACATGATTCTGAGTTGTTTAAAACTTGTTTCATGGCTCTGTTCAGCAAGACAAAAAAGTGGTTTTCTCATTGCATAAAATGCTTTGTCAATAGAAATAGTATACATTGCAGTTTTCCACCAAAGTACTGATTGCAAACCTAATGGAAACATCTCAACTTTACTTTCCACATGATTCTGAGTTGTATAAAACTAGTTTCATGGCTCTGCTCAGCAAGACAAAAAAGTGGTTTTCTCAGTGCCTATAATGCTATGACAATAGCAATAGTATACATTTCAGTTTTCCACCAAAGTACTGAGTGCAAACCTAATGGAAGCATTTTAAGTTATCTTTCCACCTGATTCTGAGTGGTTTAAAACTTGTTTCATGCCTCTGCTCATCAAGACAAAAAAGTGGTATTCTCAGTGCATGAAATGCTTTGACAATAGCAATACGATGCATTTCAGTTTTCCACCAAAGTACTGAGTGCAAACCTAATGGAAACATTTTAAGTTAACTTTCCACATGATTCTGAGTGGTTTAAAACTAGTTTAATGGCTCTGCTCAGCAAGACAAAAAAGTGGTTTTCTCAGTGCCTACAATGCTTTGACAATAGCAATCTTATACATTTCAGTTTTCAACAAAAGAACTCAGTGCAAACCTCAAGGAAACATTTTAAGTTATCTTTCCACATGATTCTGAGTTGTTTAAAACTTGTTTCATGGCTCTGCTCAGCAAGACAAAAACGTGGATGTCTCAGTGCATAGAATGCTTTGACAGTACCAATAGTATGCATTTCAGTTTTCCACCAAAGTACTGATTGCAAACCTAATGGAAACATTTTAAATTAACTTTCTACATGATTCTGAGTTGTTTAAAACTTGTTTCATGTCTCTGCTCAGCAAGACAAAAAAGTGGATGTCTCAGTGCATAGAATGCTTTGACAGCACCAATAGTATACATTTCAGTTTTCCACCAAAGTACTGAGTGGAAACCTAATGGAAACATCTTAAATTAAATTTCCACATGACTCTGAGTTGTGTAAAACTTGTTTCATGCCTCTACTCTGCAAGACAAAATAGTGGTTTTCTTATTGCCTAGAATGCTTTGACAATGGCAAGAGTGTACATTTCAGTTTTCCACCAAATTAATGAGTTCAAACCTAATGGAAACATCTCCAGTTAACTTTCCACATGATTCTGAGTTGTTTAAAACTTGTTTCATGCCTCTGCTCAGCACGACAACAAAGTGGTTTTCTCAGTGCATACAATGCTTTGACATTACCAACAGTATACATTTCACTTTTCCATCAAAGTACTGAGTGGAAACCAAATGGAAACATCTTAAATTAACTTTCCACATGACTCTGAGTTGTGTAAAACTTGTTTCATGCCTTTACTCTGCAAGACAAAAAAGTGGTTTTCTCAGGGCACTCTGTGTTTGACATTACCAGCAGTATATAATTCAGTTTTACATCAAAGTAGTGAGTGCAAACCTTACGGAAATATCTAAAGATAACTTTCCACATGATTCTGAGTTGTATAAAACTTGATTCATGACTCTGCTCAGCAAGACCAAAAAGTGGTTCTCTCATTGCATACAATGCTTTGACAATAGCAATAGCATACATTTCAGTTTTCCACCAAACTACTGAGTGCAAAACTAATGGAAACATTTTAAATTAACTTTCCACATGATTCTGAGTTGTGTAAAACTTGTTTCATGCCTCTAGTCTGCAAGACAAAAAAGTGGTTTTCTCAGTGCACTCAGTGTTTGACATTACCAGCAGTATACATTTCAGTTTTCCATCAAAGTACTGAGTGCAAACCTAATGGAAACATCTAAAGTTAACTTTCCACTTGATTATGAGTTGTTGAAAACTTGTTTCATGGCTCTGCTCAGGAAGACAAAAAAGTGGTTGTCTCATTGCATACAATGGTTTCACATTAGCAATAAGTTACATTTCTATTTTACACCAAAGTACTGAGTGGAAACCTAATGGAAACATCTAAATTTAACTTTCCACATGATTCTGAGTTGTATAAAACTATTTTCATGCGTCTGCTCAGCAAGACTAAAAAGTGCTTGTCTCATTGCATACAATGTTTTGACAAAAGCAATAGTATACATTTCAGTTTTCCACCAAAGTACTGAGTGCAAACCTAATGGAAACATTTTAAGTTACCTTTCCACATGATTCTGAGTTGTTTAAAACTAGTTTCATGCCTCTGCTCAGCAAGACAAATAAGTGGTTTGCTCAGTGCATATACTGCTATGACATTATCAATAGTTTACATTTCTATTTTACACCGACGTACTGCGTGGAAACCTAATGGAAACATCTTAAGTTAACTTTCCACTTGATTCTGAGTTGTATAAAACTTGTTTCATGGCTCTGCTCAGCAAGACAAAAAACTGGTTGTCTCATTGCATACAATGCTTTGACAATAGCAATAGTATACACCAGTTTTCCAGCAAAGTGCTGAGTGCAAACCTAATGGAAACATTTTAAGTTAACTTTCCACATGATTCTGAGTTGTTTAAAACTTGTTTCATGCCTCTGCTCAGCAAGAGAAAAAAGAGGTTTTCTCAATGCTTAGAATGCTTCGACTGTACAATAGTATACATTTCAGTTTTTCACCAAAGTACTGAGTTGAAACCTAATGGAAACATTTTAAATTAACTTTCTACATGATTCTGAGTTGTCTAAAACTTGTTTCATGCGTCTGCCTAGCAAGACAACAAAGTAGTTTTCTCAGAGCATAAAATGCTTTGACATTACCAACAGTATATAATTCAGTTTTACATCAAAGTAGTGAGTGCAAACCTTACGGAAATATCTAAAGATAACTTTCCACATGATTCTGAGTTGTATAAAACTTGATTCATGCCTCTGCTCAGCAAGACCAAAAAGTGGTTCTCTCATTGCATACAATGCTTTGACAATGGCAATAGTATACATTTCAGTTTTCCACCAAACTACTGAGTGCAAAACTAATGGAAACATTTTAAATTAACTTTCCACATGATTTTGAGTTGTGTAAAACTTGTTTCATGCCTCTAGTCTGCAGGACAAAAAAGTGGTTTTCTCAGTGCACTCAGTGTTTGACATTACCAGCAGTACACATTTCAGTTTTCCATCAAAGTACTGAGTGCAAACCTAATGGAAACATCTAAAGTTAACTTTCCACTTGATTATGAGTTGTTAAAAACTTGTTTCATGGCTCTGCTCAGCAAGACAAAAAAGTGATTGTCCTCATTGCATACAATGGTTTCACATTAGCAATAAGTTACATTTCTATTTTACACCAAAGTACTGAGTGCAAACCTAATGGAAACATTTTAAATTAACTTTTCCACCTGATTCTGAGTTGTAAAAAACTAGTTTCAACGCTCTGCTCAGGAAGACAACAATGTGGTGTTCTCAGTGCATACAATGCTATGACATTACGAATAGTTTACATTTCTATTTTACACCAAAGTACTGAGTGGAAACCTAATGGCAACATCTTAAATTAAATTTCCACATGATTCTGAGTTGTTTGAAACTTGTTTCATGCCTCTGCTCAGCAAGACAACAAAGTGGTTTTCTCAGTGCATACAGTGCTTTGACATTACCAACAGTATACATTTCAGTTTTTCATCAAAGTACTGAGTGGAGACCAAATGGAAACATCTTAAATTAACTTTCCACATGACTCTGAGTTGTGTAAAACTTGTTTCATGCCTCTAATGTGCAAGACAAAAAAGTGGTTTTCTCAGTGCTCTCAAAGTTTTAACATTACCAGCAGTTTCCATTTCAGTTTTCCATCAAAGTAGTGAGTGCAAACCTAATGGAAATATCTAAAGATAAATTTCCACATGATTCTGAGTTGTATAAAACTAGTTTCATGCCTCTCCTCAGCAAGACAAAAAAGTGGTTTTCTCAGTGCATACAAAGCTTTGACAATAGCAATCATATACATTTCAGTTTTCCACCAAAGTACTGAGTGCAAACCTAATGGAAACATTTTAAGTTAACTTTCCACATGATTCTGATTTGTGTAAAACTTGTTTCATGTCTCTACTCTGCAAGAGAAAAAAGTGGTTTTCTCAGTGCACTCAGTGTTTGACATTACCAGCAGTATACATTTCAGTTTTCCATCAAAGTACTGAGCGCAAACCTAATGGAAACATCTAAAGATAATTTTCCAGATGATTCTGTGTTGTATAAAACTAGTTTCATGCCTCTGCTCAGCAAGACAAAAAAGTGGTTTTCTCATTGCATACAATGCTTTGACAATGGCAAGAGTATACATTTCAGTTTTCCACCAAAGTAATGAGTTCAAACCTAATGGAAACATTTTAAATTAACTTTCCACATGATTCTGAGTTGTTTAAAACCTGTTTCATGCATCTGCTCAGCAAGATAAAAAAGTGGTTCTCTCAATGCATACAATGCTTTGACAATAGCAATCGTATACATTTCAGTTATCCACCAAAGTACTGAGTGCAAACCTAATGGAAACATTTTAATTTAAGTTTCCACATGTTTCTGAGTTGTTTAAAACTTGTTTCATGCCTCTGCTCAGCAAGACAAAAAAGTGGTTTTCTCAGTTTATACAATACTTTGACAATAGCAATAGTATACATTTCAGTTTTCCACCAAAGTACTGAGTGCAAACCTAATGGAAACATTTTAAGTTAACTTTCCACATGATTCTGAGTTGTTTAAACTTGTTTCATGGCTCTGCTCAGCAAGACACAAAAGTGGTTTACTCAGTGAATACAATGCTTTGACATTACCAACAGTATACATTTAGGTTTTCCATTAAAGTACTGAGTGCCAACCTAATGGAAACATCTAAAGTTAACTTTCCACATGATTCTGAGTTGTATAAAACTAGTTTCATGGCTCTGCTCAGCAAGACAAAAAAGTGGTTTTCTCAGTGCCTACAATGCTTTCTCAAAAGCAATCTTATACATTTCAGTTTTCAACAAAAGAACTCAGTGCAAACCTAATGGAAACATTTTAAGTTATCTTTCCACATGATTCTGAATTGTTTAAAACTTGTTTCATGCCTCTGCTCAGCAAGACAAAAAAGTTGTTGTCTCATTGCATAAAATGCTTTGACAATAGCAATAGTATACATTACAGTTTTCCACCAAAGTACTGATTGCAAACCTAATGGAAACTTTTTAAGTTAACTTTCCACATGATTCTGAGTTGTTTAAAACTTGTTTCATGCCTCTGCTCAGCAAGACAAAAAAGTGGTTTTCTCAGAGCATACAATGCTTTGACAATAGCAATAGTATACATTACAGATTTCCAGCAAAGTACTGAGTGCAAACCTAATGGAAACATCAAAAGTTAACTTTCCACATGATTCTGAGTTGTATAAAACTAGTTTCATGGCTCTGGTCAGCAAGACAAAAAAGTGGTTTTCTCAGTGCCTAGTATGCTTTGACAAAAGCAATCGTATACATTTCAGTTTTCCACAAAAGAACTGAGTGCAAACCTAATGGAAACATCTTAACTTAACTTTCCACATGATTCTGAGTTGTATAAAACTAGTTTCATGGCTCTGCTCAGCAAGACAAAAAAGTGGTTTTCTCAGTGCATACAATGCTTTGACATTACCAACAGTATACATTTAGGTTTTCCGTCAAAGTACCGAGTGCAAACCTAATGGAAACATCTGAAGTTAACTTTCCACATGATTCTGAGTTGTATAAAACTAGTTTCATGGCTCTGCTCAGCAAGACAAAAAAGTGGTTTTCTCAGTGCCTACAATGCTATGACAATAGCAATAGTATACATTTTAGTTTTCCACCAAAGTACTGAGTGCAAACCTAATGGAAACTTTTTAAATTAACTTTGCACATGATTCTGAGTTGTTTAAAACTTGTTTCATGCCATTCTGAGTTGTTTGAAACTTGTTTCATGGCTCTGCTCAGCAAGACAAAAAAGTGGTTTTCTCAGTGCATAAAATGCTTTGACAATAGCAATAGTATACATTTCAGTTTTCCACCAAAGCACTGAGTGCAAACCTAATGCAAACATTTTAAATTAACTTTCTCCATGATTCTGAGTTGTCTAAAACTTGTTTCATGCCTCTGCTCAGCAAGACAACAAACTGGTTTTCTCAGTGCATACAGTGCTTTGACATTACCAACAGTATACATTTCAGTTTTTCATCAAAGTACTGAGTGGAGACCAAATGGAAACATCTTAAATTAACTTTCCACATGACTCTGAGTTGTGTAAAACTTGTTTCATGCCTCTAATGTGCAAGAGAAAAAAGTGGTTTTCTCAGTGCTCTCAAAGTTTTAACATTACCAGCAGTTTCCATTTCAGTTTTCCATCAAAGTAGTGAGTGCAAACCTAATGGAAATATCTAAAGATAAATTTCCACATGATTCTGAGCTGTATAAAACTAGTTTCATGCCTCTCCTCAGCAAGACAAAAAAGTGGTTTTCTCAGTGCATACAAAGCTTTGACAATAGCAATCATATACATTTCAGTTTTCCACCAAAGTACTGAGTGCAAACCTAATGGAAACATTTTAAGTTAACTTTCCACATGATTCTGATTTGTGTAAAACTTGTTTCATGCCTCTACTCTGCAAGAGAAAAAAGTGGTTTTCTCAGTGCACTCAGTGTTTGACATTACCAGCAGTATACATTTCAGTTTTCCATCAAAGTACTGAGCGCAAACCTAATGGAAACATCTAAAGATAACTTTCCACATGATTCTGTGTTGTATAAAACTAGTTTCATGCCTCTGCTCAGCAAGACAAAAAAGTGGTTTTCTCATTGCATACAATGCTTTGACAATGGCAAGAGTATACATTTCAGTTTTCCACCAAAGTAATGAGTTCAAACCTAATGGAAACATTTTAAATTAACATTCCACATGATTCTGAGTTGTTTAAAACCTGTTTCATGCATCTGCTCAGCAAGATAAAAAAGTGGTTCTCTCAATGCATACAATGCTTTGACAATAGCAATCGTATACATTTCAGTTATCCACCAAAGTACTGAGTGCAAACCTAATGGAAACATTTTAATTTAAGTTTCCACATGTTTCTGAGTTGTTTAAAACTTGTTTCATGCCTCTGCTCAGCAAGACAAAAAAGTGGTTTTCTCAGTTTATACAATACTTTGACAATAGCAATAGTATACATTTCAGTTTTCCACCAAAGTACTGAGTGCAAACCTAATGGAAACATTTTAAGTTAACTTTCCACATGATTCTGAGTTGTTTAAAACTTGTTTCATGGCTCTGCTCAGCAAGACACAAAAGTGGTTTACTCAGTGAATACAATGCTTTGACATTACCAACAGTATACATTTAGGTTTTCCATTAAAGTACTGAGTGCCAACCTAATGGAAACATCTAAAGTTAACTTTCCACATGATTCTGAGTTGTATAAAACTAGTTTCATGGCTCTGCTCAGCAAGACAAAAAAGTGGTTTTCTCAGTGCCTACAATGCTTTCACAAAAGCAATCTTATACATTTCAGTTTTCAACAAAAGAACTCAGTGCAAACCTAATGGAAACATTTTAAGTTATCTTTCCACATGATTCTGAATTGTTTAAAACTTGTTTCATGCCTCTGCTCAGCAAGACAAAAAAGTTGTTGTCTCATTGCATACAATGCTTTGACAATAGCAATAGTATACATTACAGTTTTCCACCAAAGTACTGATTGCAAACCTAATGGAAACTTTTTAAGTTAACTTTCCACATGATTCTGAGTTGTTTAAAACTTGTTTCATGCCTCTGCTCAGCAAGACAAAAAAGTGGTTTTCTCAGAGCATACAATGCTTTGACAATAGCAATAGTATACATTACAGATTTCCAGCAAAGTACTGAGTGCAAACCTAATGGAAACATCTAAAGTTAACCTTCCACATGATTCTGAGTTGTATAAAACTAGTTTCATGGCTCTGGTCAGCAAGACAAAAAAGTGGTTTTCTCAGTGCCTACTATGCTTTGACAAAAGCAATCGTATACATTTCAGTTTTCCACAAAAGAACTGAGTGCAAACCTAATGGAAACATCTTAACTTAACTTTCCACATGATTCTGAGTTGTATAAAACTAGTTTCATGGCTCTGCTCAGCAAGACAAAAAAGTGGTTTTCTCAGTGCATACAATGCTTTGACATTACCAACAGTATACATTTAGGTTTTCCGTCAAAGTACCGAGTGCAAACCTAATGGAAACATCTGAAGTTAACTTTCCACATGATTCTGAGTAGTATAAAACTAGTTTCATGGCTCTGCTCAGCAAGACAAAAAAGTGGTTTTCTCAGTGCCTACAATGCTATGACAATAGCAATAGTATACATTTCAGTTTTCCACCAAAGTACTGAGTGCAAACCTAATGGAAACTTTTTAAATTAACTTTGCACATGATTCTGAGTTGTTTAAAACTTGTTTCATGCCATTCTGAGTTGTTTGAAACTTGTTTCATGGCTCTGCTCAGCAAGACAAAAAAGTGGTTTTCTCAGTGCATAAAATGCTTTGACAATAGCAATAGTATACATTTCAGTTTTCCACCAAAGCACTGAGTGCAAACCTAATGGAAACATTTTAAATTAACTTTCTCCATGATTCTGAGTTGTCTAAAACTTGTTTCATGCCTCTGCTCAGCAAGACAGCAAAGTGGTTTTCTCTCTGCATACAATACTTTGACATTCCCAACAGTATACATTTCAGTTTTCCATCAAAGTACTGATTGCAAACCTAATGGAAACATCTCAACTTTACTTTCCACATGATTCTGAGTTGTATAAAACTAGTTTCATGGCTCTGCTCAGCAAGACAAAAAAGTGGTTTTCTCAGTGCCTACAATGCTATGACAATAGCAATAGTATACATTTCACTTTTCCACCAAAGTATTGAGTGGAAACCTAATGGAAACATATTAAGTTAACTTTCCACATGATTCTGAGTGGTTTAAAACTTGTTTCATGCCTCTGCTCAGCAAGACAAAAATGTGGTTTTCTCAGTGCATGAAATGCTTTGACAATAGCAATACGATAATTTCAGTTTTCCACCAAAGTACTGAGTGCAAACCTAATGGAAACATTTTAAGTTAACTTTCCACAAGATTCTGAGTAGTTTAAAACTTGTTCCATGCCTCTGTTCAGCAAGACAAAAAAGTGGTTTTCTCAGTGCATAAAATGCTTTGACAGTGGCAATACTCTACATTTCAGTTTTCCACCAAAGTACTGAGTGCAAACCTAATGGAAACATTTTAAGTTAACTTTCCACATGATTCTGAGTTGTATAAAACTAGTTTCATCCCTCTGCTCAGCAAGACAAAAAAGTGGTTTTCTCAGTGCATACAATGCTTTGACAATAGCAATAGTATACATTTCAGTTTTCCACCAAAGTACTGATTGCAAACCTAATGGATACTTTTTAAGTTAACTTTCCACATGATTCTGAGTTGTTTAAAACTTGTTTCACTTCTCTGCTCAGCAAGACAAAAAAGTGGTTTTCTCAGTGCACTCTGTGTTTGACATTACCAGCAGTATATAATTCAGTTTTACATCAAAGTAGTGAGTGCAAACCTTACGGAAATATCTAAAGATAACTTTCCACATGATTCTGAGTTGTATAAAACTTGATTCATGCCTCTGCTCAGCAAGACCAAAAAGTGGTTCTCTCATTGCATACAATGCTTTGACAATAGCAATAGTATACATTTCAGTTTTCCACCAAACTACTGAGTGCAAAACTAATGGAAACATTTTAAATTAACTTTCCACATGATTCTGAGTTGTGTAAAACTTGTTTCATGCCTCTGCTCAGCAAGACAAAAATGTGGTTTTCTCAGTGCATGAAATGCTTTGACAATAGCAATACGATAATTTCAGTTTTCCACCAAAGTACTGAGTGCAAACCTAATGGAAACATTTTAAGTTAACTTTCCACAAGATTCTGAGTAGTTTAAAACTTGTTCCATGCCTCTGTTCAGCAAGACAAAAAAGTGGTTTTCTCAGTGCATAAAATGCTTTGACAGTGGCAATACTCTACATTTCAGTTTTCCACCAAAGTACTGAGTGCAAACCTAATGGAAACATTTTAAGTTAACTTTCCACATGATTCTGAGTTGTATAAAACTAGTTTCATCCCTCTGCTCAGCAAGACAAAAAAGTGGTTTTCTCAGTGCATACAATGCTTTGACAATAGCAATAGTATACATTTCAGTTTTCCACCAAAGTACTGATTGCAAACCTAATGGAAACTTTTTAAGTTAACTTTCCACATGATTCTGAGTTGTTTAAAACTTGTTTCACTTCTCTGCTCAGCAAGACAAAAAAGTGGTTTTCTCAGTGCACTCTGTGTTTGACATTACCAGCAGTATATAATTCAGTTTTACATCAAAGTAGTGAGTGCAAACCTTACGGAAATATCTAAAGATAACTTTCCACATGATTCTGAGTTGTATAAAACTTGATTCATGCCTCTGCTCAGCAAGACCAAAAAGTGGTTCTCTCATTGCATACAATGCTTTGACAATAGCAATAGTATACATTTCAGTTTTCCACCAAACTACTGAGTGCAAAACTAATGGAAACATTTTAAATTAACTTTCCACATGATTCTGAGTTGTGTAAAACTTGTTTCATGCCTCTACTCTGCAGGACAAAAAAGTGGTTTTCTCAGTGCACTCAGTGTTTGACATTACCAGCAGTATACATTTCAGTTTTCCATCAAAGTACTGAGTGCAAACCTAATGGAAACATCTAAAGTTAACTTTCCACTTGATTATGAGTTGTTAAAAACTTGTTTCATGGCTCTGCTCAGCAAGACAAAAAAGTGGTTGTCTCATTGCTTACAATGGTTTCACATTAGCAATAAGTTACATTTCTATTTTACACCAAAGTACTGAGTGCAAACCTATTGGAAACATCTAAATTTAACTTTCCACATGATTCTGAGTTGTATAAAACTATTTTCATGGGTCTGCTCAGCAAGACTAAAAAGTGTTTGTCTCATTGCTTACAATGGTTTGACAAAAGCAATAGTATAAATTTCAGTTTTCCACCAAAGTACTGAGTGCAAACCTAATGGAAACATTTTAAGTTAACTTCCACATGATTCTGAGTTGTTTAAAACTTGTTTCATGCCTCTGCTCAGCAAGACAAAAAAGTGGTTTTCTCAGTGCATAGAATGCTTTGACAGTACCAATAGTATTCATTTTAGTTTTCCATCAAAGCACTGAGTGGAAACGAAATGGAAACATATTAAAATAACTTTCCACATGACTCTGAGTTGTGTAAAACTTGTTTCATGCCTCTAATGTGCAAGACAAAAAAGTGGTTTTCTCAGTGCTCTCAAAGTTTTAACATTACCAGCAGTATACATTTCAGTTTTCCATCAAAGTAGTGAGTGCAAACCTAATGGAAATATCTAAAGATAAATTTCCACATGATTCTGAGTTGTATAAAACTAGTTTCATGCCTCTCCTCAGCAAGACAAAAAAGTGGTTTTCTCAGTGCATACAAAGCTTTGACAATAGCAATCATATACATTTCAGTTTTCCACCAAAGTACTGAGTGCAAACCTAATGGAAACATTTTAAGTTAACTTTCCACATGATTCTGATTTGTGTAAAACTTGTTTCATGCCTCTACTCTGCAAGAGAAAAAAGAGGTTTTCTCAGTGCACTCAGTGTTTGACATTACCAGCAGTATACATTTCAGTTTTCCATCAAAGTACTGCGTGCAAACCTAATGGAAACATCTAAAGTTAACTTTCCACATGATTCTGAGTTGTATAAAACTAGTTTCATGCCTCTGCTCAGCAAGACAAAAAAGTGGTTTTCTCATTGCATACAATGCTTTGACAATGGCAAGAGTATACATTTCAGTTATCCACCAAAGTACTGAGTGCAAACCTAATGGAAACATTTTAATTTAAGTTTCCACATGTTTCTGAGTTGTTTAAAACTTGTTTCATGCCTCTGCTCAGCAAGACAAAAAAGTGGTTTTCTCAGTTTATACAATACTTTGACAATAGCAATAGTATACATTTCAGTTTTCCACCAAAGTACTGAGTGCAAACCTAATGGAAACATTTTAAGTTAACTTTCCACATGATTCTGAGTTGTTTAAAACTTGTTTCATGGCTCTGCTCAGCAAGACACAAAAGTGGTTTACTCAGTGAATACAATGCTTTGACATTACCAACAGTATACATTTAGGTTTTCCATTAAAGAACTGAGTGCCAACCTAATGGAAACATCTAAAGTTAACTTTCCACATGATTCTGAGTTGTATAAAACTAGTTTCATGGCTCTGCTCAGCAAGACAAAAAAGTGGTTTTCTCAGTGCCTACAATGCTTTCACAAAAGCAATCTTATACATTTCAGTTTTCAACAAAAGAACTCAGTGCAAACCTAATGGAAACATTTTAAGTTATCTTTCCACATGATTCTGAATTGTTTAAAACTTGTTTCATGCCTCTGCTCAGCAAGACAAAAAAGTTGTTGTCTCATTGCATACAATGCTTTGACAATAGCAATAGTATACATTACAGTTTTCCACCAAAGTACTGATTGCAAACCTAATGGAAACTTTTTAAGTTAACTGTCCACATGATTCTGAGTTGTTTAAAACTTGTTTCATGCCTCTGCTCAGCAAGACAAAAAAGTGGTTTTCTCAGAGCATACAATGCTTTGACAATAGCAATAGTATACATTACAGATTTCCAGCAAAGTACTGAGTGCAAACCTAATGGAAACATCTGAAGTTAACTTTCCACATGATTCTGAGTTGTATAAAACTAGATTCATGGCTCTGGTCAGCAAGACAAAAAAGTGGTTTTCTCAGTGCCTACAATGCTATGACAATAGCAATAGTATACATTTCAGTTTTCCACCAAAGTACTGAGTGCAAACCTAATGGAAACTTTTTAAATTAACTTTGCACATGATTCTGAGTTGTTTAAAACTTGTTTCATGCCATTCTGAGTTGTTTAAAACTTGTTTCATGGCTCTGCTCAGCAAGACAAAAAAGTGGTTTTCTCAGTGCATAAAATGCTTTGACAATAGCAATAGTATACATTTCAGTCTTCCACCAAAGTACTGAGTGCAAACCTAATGGAAACATTTTAAATTAACTTTCTCCATGATTCTGAGTTGTCTAAAACTTGTTTCATGCCTCTGCTCAGCAAGACAGCAAAGTGGTTTTCTCACTGAATACAATACTTTGACATTCCCAACAGTATACATTTCAATTTTCCATCAAAGTACTGATTGCAAACCTAATGGAAACATCTCAGCTTTACTTTCCACATGATTCTGAGTTGTATAAAACTAGTTTCATGGCTCTGCTCAGCAAGACAAAAAAGTGGTTTTCTCAGTGCCTACAATGCTATGACAATAGCAATAGTATACATTTCACTTTTCCACCAAAGTATTGAGTGGAAACATAATGGAAACATTTTAAGTTAACTTTCCACATGATTCTGAGTGGTTTAAAACTTGTTTTATGCCTCTGCTCAGCAAGACAAAAATGTGGTTTTCTCAGTGCATGAAATGCTTTGACAATAGCAATACGATAATTTCAGTTTTCCACCAAAGTACTGAGTGCAAACCTAATGGAAACATTTTAAGTTAACTTTCCACAAGATTCTGAGTGGTTTAAAACTTGTTCCATGCCTCTGTTCAGCAAGACAAAAAAGTGGTTTTCTCAGTGCATAAAATGCTTTGACAGTGGCAATACTCTACATTTCAGTTTTCCACCAAAGTACTGAGTGCAAACCTAATGGAAACATTTTAAGTTAACTTTCCAGATGATTCTGAGTTGTATAAAACTAGTTTCATGCCTCTGCTCAGCAAGACAAAAAAGTGGATTTCTCAGTGCATACAATGCTTTGACAATAGCAATAGTATACATTTCAGTTTTCCACCAAAGTACTGATTGCAAACCTAATGGAAACTTTTTAAGTTAACTTTCCACATGATTCTGAGTTGTTTAAAACCTGTTTCATGCATCTGCTCAGCAAGATAAAAAAGTGGTTCTCTCAATGCACACAATGCTTTGACAATAGCAATCGTATACATTTCAGTTATCCACCAAAGTACTGAGTGCAAACCTAATGGAAACATTTTAATTTAAGTTTCCACATGTTTCTGAGTTGTTTAAAACTTGTTTCATGCCTCTGCTCAGCAAGAGAAAAAAGTGGTTTTCTCAGTGCTTAGAATGCTTCGACAGTACAATAGTATACATTTCAGTTTTTCACCAAAGTACTGAGTTGAAACCTAATGGAAACATTTTAAATTAACTTTCTACATGATTCTGAGTTGTCTAAAACTTGTTTCATGCGTCTGCCTAGCAAAACAACAAAGTAGTTTTCTCAGAGCATAAAATGCTTTGAAATTACCAACAGTATACATTTCAGTTTTCCATCAAAGTACTGATTGGAAACGAAATGGAAACATCTTAAATTAACTTTCCACATGACTCTGAGTTGTGTAAAACTTGTTTCATGCCTTTACTCTGCAAGACAAAAAAGTGGTTTTCTCAGTGCACTCTGTGTTTGACATTACCAGCAGTATATAATTCAGTTTTACATCAAAGTAGTGAGTGCAAACCTTACGGAAATATCTAAAGATAACTTTCCACATGATTCTGAGTTGTATAAAACTTGATTCATGCCTCTGCTCAGCAAGACCAAAAAGTGGTTCTCTCATTGCATACAATGCTTTGACAATAGCAATAGTATACATTTCAGTTTTCCACCAAACTACTGAGTGCAAAACTAATGGAAACATTTTAAATTAACTTTCCACATGATTCTGAGTTGTGTAAAACTTGTTTCATGCCTCTAGTCTGCAGGACAAAAAAGTGGTTTTCTCAGTGCACTCAGTGTTTGACATTACCAGCAGTATACATTTCAGTTTTCCATCAAAGTACTGAGTGCAAACCTAATGGAAACATCTAAAGTTAACTTTCCACTTGATTATGAGTTGTTAAAAACTTGTTTCATGGCTCTGCTCAGCAAGACAAAAAAGTGGTTGTCTCATTGCATACAATGGTTTCACATTAGCAATAAGTTACATTTCTATTTTACACCAAAGTACTGAGTGCAAACCTAATGGAAACATCTAAATTTAACTTTCCACATGATTCTGAGTTGTATAAAACTATTTTCATGGGTCTGCTCAGCAAGACTAAAAAGTGCTTGTCTCATTGCTTACAATGGTTTGACAAAAGCAATAGTATAAATTTCAGTTTTCCACCAAAGTACTGAGTGCAAACCTAATGGAAACATTTTAAGTTAACTTTCCACATGATTCTGAGTTGTTTAAAACTTGTTTCATGCCTCTGCTCAGCAAGACAAAAAAGTGGTTTTCTCAGTGCATAGAATGCTTTGACAGTACCAATAGTATTCATTTTAGTTTTCCATCAAAGCACTGAGTGGAAACCAAATGGAAACATATTAAAATAACTTTCCACATGACTCTGAGTTGTGTAAAATTTGTTTCATGCCTCTACTCTGAACAACAAAAAAGTGGTTTTCTCAGTGCACTCAATGTTTTGACATTACCAATAGTATAAATTTCAGTTTTCCACCAAAAAACTGAGTGCAAACCTAATGGAAACATTTTAAATTAACTTTTCCACCTGATTCTGAGTTGTAAAAAACTAGTTTCAACGCTCTGCTCAGGAAGACAACAATGTGGTTTTCTCAGTGCATACAATGCTATGACATTACGAATAGTTTACATTTCTATTTTACACCAAAGTACTGAGTGGAAACCTAATGGAAACATCTTAAATTAAATTTCCACATGATTCTGAGTTGTTTGAAACTTGTTTCATGCCTCTGCTCAGCAAGACAACACAGTGGTTTTCTCAGTGCATACAGTGCTTTGACATTACCAACAGTATACATTTCAGTTTTTCATCAAAGTACTGAGTGGAGACCAAATGGAAACATCTTAAATTAACTTTCCACATGACTCTGAGTTGTGTAAAACTTGTTTCATGCCTCTAATGTGCAAGACCAAAAAGTGGTTTTCTCATTGCATACAATGCTTTGACAATGGCAAGAGTATACATTTCAGATTTCCACCAAAGTAATGAGTTCAAACCTAATGGAAACATTTTAAATTAACTTTCCACATGATTCTGAGTTGTTTAAAACCTGTTTCATGCATCTGCTCAGCAAGATAAAAAAGTGGTTCTCTCAATGCATACAATGCTTTGACAATAGCAATCGTATACATTTCAGTTATCCACCAAAGTACTGAGTGCAAACCTAATGGAAACATTTTAATTTAAGTTTCCACATGTTTCTGAGTTGTTTAAAACTTGTTTCATGCCTCTGCTCAGCTAGACAAAAAAGTGGTTTTCTCAGTTTATACAATAATTTGACAATAGCAATAGTATACATTTCAGTTTTCCACCAAAGTACTGAGTGGAAACCTAATGGAAACATTTTAAGTTAACTTTCCACATGATTCTGAGTTGTTTAAAACTTGTTTCATGGCTCTGCTCAGCAAGAGACAAAAGTGGTTTACTCAGTGAATACAATGCTTTGACATTACCAACAGTATACATTTAGGTTTTCCATTAAAGTACTGAGTGCCAACCTAATGGAAACATCTAAAGTTAACTTTCCACATGATTCTGAGTTGTATAAAACTAGTTTCATGGCTCTGCTCAGCAAGACAAAAAAGTGGTTTTCTCAGTGCCTACAATGCTTTCACAAAAGCAATCTTATACATTTCAGTTTTCAACAAAAGAACTCAGTGCAAACCTAATGGAAACACTTTAAGTTATCTTTCCACATGATTCTGAATTGTTTAAAACTTGTTTCATGCCTCTGCTCAGCAAGACAAAAAAGTTGTTGTCTCATTGCATACAATGCTTTGACAATAGCAATAGTATACATTACAGTTTTCCACCAAAGTACTGATTGCAAACCTAATGGAAACTTCTTAACCTAACTTTCCACATGATTCTGAGTTGTATAAAACTAGTTTCATTCCTCTGCTCAGCAAGAGAAAAAAGTGGTTTTCTCAGTGCATACAATGCTTTGACAATAGCAATAGTATTCATTTCAGTTTTCCACCATAGTACTGATTGCAAACCTAATGGAAACTTTTTAAGTTAACTTTCCACATGATTCTGAGTTGTTTAAAACTTGTTTCATGCCTCTGCTCAGCAAGACAAAAAAGTGGTTTTCTCAGAGCATACAATGCTTTGACAATAGCAATAGTATACATTACAGTTTTCCAGCAAAGTACTGAGTGCAAACCTAATGGAAACATCTAAAGTTAACTTTCCACATGATTCTGAGTTGTATAAAACTAGTTTCATGGCTCTGGTCAGCAAGTCAAAAAAGTGGTTTTCTCAGAGCCTACTATGCTTTGACAAAAGCAATCGTATACATTTCAGTTTTCCACAAAAGAACTGAGTGCAAACCTAATGGAAACATCTTAACTTAACTTTCCACATGATTCTGAGTTGTATAAAACTAGTTTCATGGCTCTGCTCAGCAAGACATAAAAGTGGTTTTCTCAGTGCATACAATGCTTTGACATTACCAACAGTATACATTTAGGTTTTCCATTAAAGTACTGAGTGCAAACCTAATGGAAACTTCTAAAGTTAACTTTCCACATAATTCTGAGTTGTATAAAACTAGTTTCATGGCTCTGCTCAGCAAGACAAAAAAGTGGTTTTCTCAGTGCCTACAATGCTTTGACAATAGCAATAGTATACATTTCAGTTTTCCTCAAAAGAACTGAGTGCAAACCTAATGGAAACATTTTAAGTTAACTTTCCACATGATTCTGAGTTCTATAAAACTTGTTTCATGGCTCTGCTCAGCAAGACAAAAAACTGGTTGTCTCATTGCATACAATGCTTTGACAATAGCAATAGTATACACTTCAGTTTTCCAGCAAAGTGCTGAGTGCAAACCTAATGGAAACATTTTAAGTTAACTTTCCACATGATTCTGAGTTGTTTAAAACTTGTTTCATGCCTCTGCTCAGCAAGAGAAAAAAGTGGTTTTCTCAGTGCTTAGAATGCTTCGACAGTACAATAGTACGCATTTCAGTTTTTCACCAAAGTACTGAGTTGAAACCTAATGGAAACATTTTAAATTAACTTTCTACATGATTCTGAGTTGTCTAAAAACTTGTTTCATGCGTCTGCCTAGCAAGACAACAAAGTAGTTTTCTCAGAGCATAAAATGCTTTGACATTACCAACAGTATACATTTCAGTTTTCCATCAAAGTACTGAGTGGAAACGAAATGGAAACATCTTAAATTAACTTTCCGCATGACTCTGAGTTGTGTAAAACTTGTTTCATGCCTTTACTCTGCAAGACAAAAAAGTGGTTTTCTCAGTGCACTCTGTGTTTGACATTACTAGCAGTATATAATTCAGTTTTACATCAAAGTAGTGAGTGCAAACCTTACGGAAATATCTAAAGATAACTTTCCACATGATTCTGAGTTGTATAAAACTTGATTCATGCCTCTGCTCAGCAAGACCAAAAAGTGGTTCTCTCATTGCATACAATGCTTTGACAATAGCAATAGTATACATTTCAGTTTTCCACCAAACTACTGAGTACAAAACTAATGGAAACATTTTAAATTAACTTTCCACATGATTCTGAGTTGTGTAAAACTTGTTTCATGCCTCTAGTCTGCAGGACAAAAAAGTGGTTTTCTCAGTGCACTCAGTGTTTGACATTACCAGCAGTATACATTTCAGTTTTCCATCAAAGTACTGAGTGCAAACCTAATGGAAACATCTAAAGTTAACTTTCCACTTGATTATGAGTTGTTGAAAACTTGTTTCATGGCTCTGCTCAGCAAGACAAAAAATTGGTTGTCTCATTGCATACAATGGTTTCACATTAGCAATAAGTTACATTTCTATTTTACACCAAAGTATTGAGTGCAAACCTAATGGAAACATCTAAATTTAACTTTCCACATGATTCTGAGTTGTATAAAACTATTTTCATGCGTCTGCTCAGCAAGACTAAAAAGTGCTTGTCTCATTGCATACAATGGTTTGACAAAAGCAATAGTATACATTTCAGTTTTCCACCAAAATACTGAGTGCAAACCTAATGGAAACATTTTAAGTTAACTTTCCACATGATTCTGAGTTGTTTAAAACTTGTTTCATGCCTCTGCTCAGCAAGACAAAAAAGAGGTTTTCTCAGTGCATAGAATGCTTTGACAGTACCAATAGTATTCATTTTAGTTTTCCATCAAAGCACTGAGTGGAAACCAAATGGAAACATATTAAAATAACTTTCCACATGACTCTGAGTTGTGTAAAATTTGTTTCATGCCTCTACTCTGTACAACAAAAAAATGGTTTTCTCAGTGCACTCAATGTTTTGACATTACCAATAGTATAAATTTCAGTTTTCCACCAAAATACTGAGTGCAAACCTAATGGAAACATTTATATTAACTTTTCCACCTGATTCTGAGTTGTAAAAAACTAGTTTCAACGCTCTGCTCAGCAAGACAACAATGTGGTTTTCTCAGTGCATACAATTCTATGACATTACGAATAGTTTACATTTCTGTTTTACACCAAAGTACTGAGTGGAAACCTAATGGAAACATCTTAAATTAAATTTCCACATGATTCTGAGTTGTTTGAAACTTGTTTCATGCCTCTGCTCAGCAAGACAACAAAGTGGTTTTCTCAGTGCATACAGTGCTTTGACATTACCAACAGTATACATTTCAGTTTTTCATCAAAGTACTGAGTGGAAACCAAATGGAAACATCTTAAATTAACTTTCCACATGACTCTGAGTTGTGTAAAACTTGTTTCATGCCTCTAATGTGCAAGACAAAAAAGTGGTTTTCTCAGTGCTCTCAAAGTTTTAACATTACCAGCAGTATACATTTCAGTTTTCCATCAAAGTAGTGAGTGCAAACCTAATGGAAATATCTAAAGATAAATTTCCACATGATTCTGAGTTGTATAAAACTAGTTTCATGCCTCTCCTCAGCAAGACAAAAAAGTGGTTTTCTCAGTGCATACAAAGCTTTGACAATAGCAATCATATACATTTCAGTTTTCCATCAAAGTACTGAGTGGAAACCAAATGGAAACATTTTAAATTAACTTTCAACATGACTCTGAGTTGTGTAAAGCTTGTTTCATGCCTCTGCTCAGCAAGACAAAAAAGTGGTTTTCTCAGTGCACTCAAAGATTTGATATTACCAGCAGTATACATTTCAGTTTTCTATCAAAGTACTGAGTGCAAACAAAATGGAAACATCTAAAGCTAACTTTCCACATGATTCTGAGTTGTATAAAAAATGTTTCATGCCTCTGATCAGCAAGACAGAAAAGTAGTTTTCTCAGTGCATAAAATGCTTTGACTGTAGCAATAGTATACATTTCAGTTTGCCACCAAAGAACTGAGTGCAAACCTAACGGAAACATTTTAAATTAACCTTCCTCATGATTCTGAGTTGTTTAAAAAATGTTTCATGCCTCTGCTCAGCTAGACAAAAAAGTGGATTTCTCAGTGCACAGAATGTGTTCACATTACCAATAGTATACATTTCAGTTTTCCATTAAAGTACTGAGTGCAAACCTAATGGAAGCATCTAAAGTTAACTTTCCACATGATTGTGATTTGTATAAAACTTGTTTGATGCCTCTGTTCAGCAAGACAAAAAAGTGGTTTTCTCAGTGCATAAAATGCTTTGACAGTAGCAATAGTATACATTTCAGTTTTCCACCAAAGTACTGAGTGCAAACCTAATGGAAATATCTTAAATTAAATTTCCACATCATTATGAGTTGTGTAAAACTTGTTTCATGCCTCTGCTCAGCAAGACAAAAAACTGGTTTTCTCACTGCACTCAAAGTTTTCACATTCCCAGCAGTATACATTTCAGTTTTCCACCAAATTTCTGAGTGCAAACCTAATGGAAACATTTTAAATTAACTTTCCACATGATTCTGAGTTCTTTAAGACTTGTTTCATGCCTCTGCTCAGCAAGAGAAAAAAGTGGATTTGGCAGTGCCTAGAATACTTTGACATTACCTATAGTATACATTTCAATTTTACACCCAAGTACGGAGTTTAAACCTAATGGAAACTTCTTAAGTTAGCTTTCCACATGATTCTGAGTTGTTTAAGACTTGTTTCACTTCTCTGCTCATCAGGACAAAAAAGTGGTTTTCTCCGTGCATGCAGTGCTTTGACATTCCCAACAGTATACATTTCAGTTTTCCATCAAAGTACTGAGTGAAAACCTAATGGAAACATTTTTAATTAACTGTCCACATGATTCTGAGTTGTTTAAAACTTGTATCATGCCTCTGCTCAGCAAGACAAAAAACTGGTTTTCTCAGTGCACTGATAGTTTTCACATTCCCAGCAGTATACATTTCAGTTTTCCACCAAATTTCTGAGTACAAACCTAATGGAAACATTTTAAATTAACTTTCCACATGATTCTGTGTTCTTTAAGAATTGTTTCATGCCTCTGCTCAGCAAGACAAAAAAGTGGTTTTCTCAGTGCATACAATGCTTTGACATGAGCAATTGTATACATTTCAGTTTTACACCAAAGTACTGAGTGCAAACCTAATGGAACATTTTAAATTAACTTTCCACATGATTCTGAGTTGTTTAAGAGTTGTTTCATGCCTGTGCTCAGCAAGACAAAAAAGTGGTTTTCTCAGTGCACACAATGCTTTCACATTACCAATAGTTTACATTTCAATTTGACACCAAAGTACTGAGTGGAAACCTAATGGAAACATCTTAAATTAACGTTCCACATGATGCTGAGTTGTATAAAACTTGTTTCATGCCCCCGCTCTGCAAGTCAAAAAATTGGTTTTCTCAGTGCTCACAATGTGTTCACATTACCAGTGGTATACATTTCAGTTTTCCACCAAAGTACTGAGTGCAAACCTAATGGAAACATCTTAAGTTAACTTTCCGCATGACTCTGAGTTGTGTAAAACTTGTTTCATGCCTGTGCTCTGCAACACAAAAAAGTGGTTTTCTCAGTGCACTCAACGTTTTGACATTACCAATGGTACACATTTCAGTTTTCCACCACACTACTGAGTGCAAACCTAATGGAAACATCTTAAGTTAACTTTCCACATGATTCTGCGTTCTGTAAAACTTGTTTCATGCCTCTGCTCAGCAAGACAAAAAAGTGGTTTTCTCAGTGCCCACAATGTGTTCACATTACCAATAGTATACATTTCAGTTTTCCATTAAAGTACTGAGTGCAAACCTAATGGAAACATCTAAAGTTAACTTTCCACATGATTGTGATTTGTATAAAACTTGTTTGATGCCTCTGTTCAGCAAGAGAAAAAAGTGGTTTTCTCAGTGCATAAAATGCTTTGACAGTAGCAACAGTATACATTTCAGTTTTCCACCAAAGTACTGAGTGCAAACCTAATGGAAACATCTTACATTAAATTTCCACATCATTATGAGTTGTGTAAAACTTGTTTCATGCCTCTGCTCAGCAAGAGAAAAAAGTGGATTTCGCAGTGCCTAGAATGCTTTGACATTACCTATAGTACACATTTCAATTTTACACCCAAGTACGGAGTTTAAACCTAATGGAAACTTCTTAGGTTAGCTTTCTACATGATTCTGAGTTGTTTAAGACTTGTTTCACTTCTCTGCTCATCAGGACAAAAAAGTGGTTTTCTCCGTGCATACAGTGCTTTGACATTCCCAACAGTATACATTTCAGTTTTCTATCAAAGTACTGAGTGAAAACCTAATGGAAACATTTTTAATTAACTGTCCACATGATTCTGAGTTGTTTAAAACTTGTATCATGCCTCTGCTCAGCAAGACAAAAAACTGGTTTTCTCAGTGCACTCAAAGTTTTCACATTCCCAGTAGTATACATTTCAGTTTTCCACCAAATTTCTGAGTGCAAACCTAATGGAAACATTTTAAATTAACTTTCCACATGATTCTGAGTTCTTTAAGAATTGTATCATGCCTCTGCTCAGCAAGACAAAAAAGTGGTTTTCTCAGTGCATACAATGCTTTGACATGAGCAATAGCATACATTTCAGTTTTACACCAAAGTACTGAGTGCAAACCTAATGGAAACATTTCAAATTAACTTTCCGCATGATTCTGAGTTGTTTAAAACTTGTTTCATGCCTCTGCTCAGCAAGACAAAAAAGTGGTTTTCTCAGTGCACTCAACGTTTTGACATTACCAACAGTATACATTTCAGTTTTACACCAAAGTACTGAGTGCAAACCTAATGGAAACATTTTAAATTAACTTTCAACATGACTCTGAGTTGTGTAAAGCTTGTTTCATGGCTCTGCTCAGCAAGACAAAAAAGTGGTTTTCTCAGTGCACTCAAAGATTTGACATTACCAGCAGTATACATTTCAGATTTCTATCAAAGTACTGAGTGCAAACCTAATGGAAACATCTAAAGCTAACTTTCCACATGATTCTGAGTTGTATTAAACTTGTTTCATGCCTGTGCTCAGCAAGACAAAAAAGTGGTTTTCTCAGTGCATACAATGCTTTCACATTACCAATAGTTTACATTTCAATTTTACACCAAAGTACTGAGTGGAAACCTAATGGAAACATCTTAAATTAACGTTCCACATGATGCTGAGTTGTATAAAACTTGTTTCATGCCCCTGCTCTGCAAGTCAAAAAATTGGTTTTCTCAGTGCTCACAATGTGTTCACATTACCAGTGGTATACATTTCAGTTTTCCACCAAAGTACTGAGTGCAAACCTCATGGAAACATCTTAAGTTAACTTTCCGCATGACTCTGAGTTGTGTAAAACTTGTTTCATGCCTGTGCTCTGCAACACAAAAAAGTGGTTTTCTCAGTGCACTCAACGTTTTGACATTACCAATGGTACACATTTCAGTTTTCCACCACACTACTGAGTGCAAACCTAATGGAAACATCTTAAGTTAAATTTCCACATGATTCTGCGTTCTGTAAAACTTGTTTCATGCCTCTGCTCAGCAAGACAAAAAAGTGGTTTTCTCAGGGCTCACAATGTGTTCACATTACCAATAGTATACATTTCAGTTTTCCACCAAATTACTGAGTGCAAACCTAATGGAAACATTTCAAATTAACTTTCCGCATGATTCTGAGTTGTTTAAAACTTGTTTCATGCCTCTGCTCAGCAAGACAAAAAAGTGGTTTTCTCAGTGCACTCAACGTTTTGACATTACCAACAGTATACATTTCAGTTTTACACCAAAGTACTGAGTGCAAACCTAATGGAAACATTTTAAATTAACTTTCAACATGACTCTGAGTTGTGTAAAGCTTGTTTCATGGCTCTGCTCAGCAAGACAAAAAAGTGGTTTTCTCAGTGCACTCAAAGATTTGACATTACCAGCAGTATACATTTCAGTTTTCTATCAAAGTACTGAGTGCAAACCTAATGGAAACATCTAAAGCTAACTTTCCACATCATTCTGAGTTGTATTAAACTTGTTTCATGTCTCTGCTCAGCAAGACAAAAAAGTAGTTTTCTCAGTGCATAAAATGCTTTGACAGTAGCAACAGTATACATTTCAGTTTGCCACCAAAGTACTGAGTGCAAACCTAATGGAAACATCTTAAGTTAAGTTTTCACATGATTCTGAGTTGTTTAAGGCTTGTTTCATGCCTCTGCTCAGCAAGACAAAAAAGTGGTTTTCTCAGTGCATACATTACTTTGACATTACCAACAGTATACATTTCAATTTTACACTAACGTACTGAGTGGAAACCTAATGGAAATATCTTTAATTAACCTTCCACATGATTCTGAGTTGTTTAAAACTTGTTTCATGCCTCTGCCGAGCAAGACAATATAGTAGTTTTCTGAGTGCATGCATTGCTTCCATATTATCAATAGTATACTTTTCAATTTTACAGCAAAATACTGTGTGCAAACCTAATGGAAACATCTTAAGTTAACTTTCCACATGATTCTGAGTTGTGTAAAGCTTGTTTCATGCATCTGCTCAGCAAGACAAAAACGCTGTTTTCTCAGTGCACACAACGTTTTGACATTACCAATAGTATACATTTCTGTTTTCCACCAAAGTACTGAGTGGAAACCTAATGGAAACATCTTAAGTTAACTTCTCACATGATGCTGCGTTGTTAAAAACTTGTTTCATGCCTCTGCTCAGCAAGACAAAAAAGTGCTTTTCTCAGTGCATACAATGCTTCGATGTTATCAATAGTATACATTTCAATTTTCCACGAAAGTAGTGAGTGGAAACCTAATGGAAACATTTTAAATTAACTTTTCACGTGATTCTGAGTTGTTTGAAACTTGTTTCATGCCTCTGCTCAGCAAGACAAGAAAGTTGTTTTCTCAGTACATACAATGTTTCGACATTATCAATAGTATACATTTCAATTTTGCAGCAAAGTACTGTGTGCAAACCTAATGTAAACATCTTAAGTTAACCTTTGACATGATTTTGAGTTGTGTAAAGCTTGTTTGATGCCTCTGCTCATCAAGACAAAAAAGTGCTGTTCTCAGTGTTTACAATGCTATTACAATAAAAGTGCTATGCCTTTCAATTTTACACAAACGTACTGACTGCATACCTAATGGAAACATCTTAAGCTAACTTACCACATGTTTCTGAGGTATTTGAAACTTGTTTCATGCCTCTGTTCATCAAGACAAAAAAGTTGTTTTCTCAGTGCCTTCAATCCTTTGACAATAAAAGTAGTATAGTTTTCAATTTTACATCAAAATACTGACTGCAAACCTAATGGAAACATCTTCAGTTAACATCCCATATGATTCTGAGTTGTTTCAGAGTTGTTTCATGCCTCTGCTCATCAAGACAAAAAGTTGTTTTCTCAGTGCATACAATGCTTTGACAATAAAAGTACTATACCTTTCAATTTTACACAAAAGTACTGACTGCAAACCTGATGGAAACATCTTAGGATAACTTCTCACATGATTCTGAGGTGTTTGAAACTTGTTTCATGCCTCTGCTCATCAAGACAAAAAAGATGTTTTCTCAGTGCATACAATGCTTTGACAATAAAAGTACTCTACCTTTCAATTTTACACAAAAGTACTGACTGGATACCTAATGGAAACATCTTAAGATAACTTCCCACATGATTCTGAGAGGGTTGAAGCTTGTTTCATGCCTCTGCTCATCAGGAAAATAGTTGTTTTCTCAGTGCATTGAATGCTTTGACATTACAAGTTGTATACCTTTCTATTTTACACCAAAATACTGACCGCAAACCTAATGGAAACATCTTAAGATAACTTCTCCCATGATTCTGAGTTGTTTGAAACTTGTTTCATGCCTCTGCTCATCAAGACAAAAAGTTTCTTTTCTCAGTGCATACAATGCTTTGACAATAAAAGTACTAAATCTTTCAATTTTACACAAAAGTACTGACTGCAAACCTAATGGAAACATCTTAAGGTAACTTGTGCACATGATTCTGAGGTGTTTGAAACTTGTTTCATGCCTCTGCTCATCAAGACAAAAAACTTGTTTTCTCAGTGCCTTCAATCCTTTGACAATAAAAGTAGTATACATTTCAATTTTACACCAAAGTACTGACTGCAAACCTAATGGAAACATCTTAAGATAACTTCCCACATGATTCTGAGACGTTTGAAAGTTGTTTCATGCCTCTGCTCATTCAGAGAAAAAAGTTGTTTTCTCAGTGCCTACCATGCTTTGACAATAAAATTAGTATACATTTCAATTTTGCACCAAAGTACTGACTGCAAACCTAATGGAAACATCTTCAGTTAATATCCCATATGATTCTGAGATGTTTCAGAGTTGTTTCATGCCTCTGCTCATCAAGACAAAAAGTTGTTTTCTCAGTGTATACAATGCCTTGACAATAAAAGTACTATACCTTTCAATTTTACACAAAATTACTGACTGCAACCCTAATGGAAACATCTTAGGATAACTTCCCACGTGATTCTGAGATGTTTGAAACTTGTTTCATGCCTCTGCTCAGCAAGACAAAAAAGATGTTTTGTCAGTACTGACTGACTGGATACCTAATGGAAACATCTTAAGATAACTTTCCACATGATTCTGAGATTTTTGAAACTTGTTTCATGCCTCTGCTCATCAAGACAAAAAAGTTGTTTTCTCAGTGCTTTGAATGCTTTGACATTTCAAGTGGTATACCTTTCATTTTTACAGGAAAATACTGACTGCAAACCTAATGGAAACATCTTAAGATAACTTCCCACATGATTCTGAGTTGTTTGAAACTTGTTTCATGCCTCTGCTCATCAAGACAATAAAGTTCTTTTCTCTCTGCATACAATGCTTTGACAATAAAAGTACAAACCTTTCAATTTTACACAAAAGTACTGACTCTAAACCTAATGGAAACATCTTAGAATAACTTCCCACGTGATTCAAAGGTGTTTGAAATTGTTTCATGCCTCTGCTGATCATTGCAAAAAAGTTGTTTTCTCAGTGCATACAATGCTTTGACAATAAAAGTACTATATCTTTCAATTTTACACAAAAGTACTGACTGCAAACTTGATGGAAATATCTGAACTTAACTCCCCATCTCACCCTGAGTTGTGTTGACCTGTTTTATCACTGAGCTCTTCAAGATAAAAAAGTTGATGTCTCAGTACTAACTCTGCACTGACATTAAAAGAAGTATACATTTCAATTTTACTCAACAGTACTGACTGCATACCTGATGGAAACATCTGAACTTAACTCCCCATATGAATCTGAGTTGTTTTGACCTGTTTTATCACTCTTCAAGATAAAGACGTTTATTTCTAAGTGCATACAATGCATTGACATGAAAAGAAGTATTTATTTTATTTTTACTCACAGGTGTTTACTGGAAAAGCAGACGGAAACATATCATCTTAACTCCCCACATGATTCTGAGTTTTTTGAGACCTGTTTTATCACTGAGATCTTCAAGATAAAAAAATTTGATGTCTCAGTGCTTACACTGCTCTGACATTAAAAGAAGTATACATTTCAATTTTACTCAGAGGTACTTACAGGAAACCTGATGAAAATATTTGAACTTTACTCCCTATATGATTCTGAGTTGTTTAAGACCTGTTTTATCACTGAGCTCTTCAAAATAAAGAAGTTGATGTCTCAGTGCATACTGTGCTTTGACATTAAACGAAGTATACATTTCAATTTTACTCAAAAGTACTGACCGCAAACCCGATGGAAGCATTTGCACTTAACTTCCCATAAGATTCTGAGTTGTTTTTGACCTGTTTTATCACTGAGCTCTCAAGATAAAAAAAAGTTGATTTCTCAGTGCATACAGTGCTTTGACATTAAATAAGTATACATTTCAATTTAACTCACAGGTACTTACTGGAAACCTGATAGAAACATATCAACCTAACTTCCCATATGATTCTGAGCTGTTTGAGTCCTGTTTTATCAGTGTGATCTTCAAGATAAAGAAGTTGATGTCTCAGTGTATACTGTGCTTTGATATTAAAAGAAGTATACATTTCAATTTTACTCTACAGTACTGACTGCAAACCTGATGGAAACATCTGAACTTACCTCCCCATATGACTCTGAGTCATTTTTAGCCTGTTTTATCACTGAGCTCCTCAGGATAAAAAAGTTGATGTCTCAGTACTAAATCTGCACTGACATTAAAAGAAGTATTCATTTCAGTTTTACTCACAGGCACTTACTGGAAAACTGATGGAAACATCTGAACGTAACTATCCATATAATTCTGAGATGTTTCAGACCTGTTTTATCACTTTGCCCTTCAAGGTAGGAAGTTGATTTCTCAGTGCATACTGTGCGTTGACATTGATAGAAGTATACATTTCAATTTTACTCAACAGTACTGACTGCAAACCTGATGGAAACATCTGACCTTAACTCCCCATATGATTCTGAGTTGTTTTCCACCTGTTTTATCACTGAGCTCTTCAAGATAAAAAAGTTGATGTCTCTGTGCTTACACTGCACTGACATTAAAAGAAGTGTACATTTCAATTTTACTCAAAAGTACTGACTGCAAACCCGATGGAAGCATTTGAACTTAACTCCCCATATGATTCTGAGTTGTTTTTGACCTGTTTTATCACTGAGCTCTTCAAGATAAAGAAGTTGATTTCTCAGTGCATGCAGTGCTTTGACATTAAAAGAAGCATTTATTTCAATTTTACTCACAGGTATTTACTGGAAAACTGATGGAAATATATCATCTTAACTCCCCAAATGATTCTGAGTTGTCTGAGACCTGTTTTATCACTGAGATCTTCAAGATAAAGAAGTTGATTTCTCAGTGCATACTGTGCTTTGATATTAAAAGGAGTATACATTTCGATTGTATTCAACAGTACTGACTGCAAACCTGATGGAAACATCTGAACGTAACACCCCAAATGATTCTGAGTTGTTTTTGACCTGTTTTACCACTGAGCTCTTCAAGATAAAAAAGTTGATTTCTCAGTGCATACAATGCTTTGACAATAAAAGTACTATAACTTTCAATTTTACACAAAAGTACTGACTGCAAGCCTAATGGAAACATCTTAGGATAACTTCCCACATGATTCTGAGGTGTTTGAAACTTGTTTCATGGCTCTGCTCATCAAGACAAAAAATTTCTTTTCTCAGTGCATACAATGCTTTGACATTACAAGTTGTATACCTTTCAATTTTACACCAAAATACTGACTGCAAAGCTAATGGAAACATCTTAAGATAACTTCCCACATGATTCTGAGGTGTTTGAAACTTAGTACAGGCCCTTCAGCCCACAATGTTGTGCTCAACTTTTAATCTACTCTAATATCAAGCGATATATGTGACAACAAAATTTCACTCCCAGATCAACTTAATGTCTTTAATGCTTGCTGTGCTGATAGAACATGAAGGCAACTTGACCAACACCCTCTGCCCCTTATGACCCCATGATTTCAGTCTCAGAGCATCCTTCAGAAGGGTGAACCCACAGAAAGCATCCAGCCCAGAAAGCGTATGTGGCTGAATACTACAAATATGTACTGATCAATTGGCTTAAGTATCTACTGTTATCTTTAACCTTTCACTTTGGCAGTCTAAGGTATGAAAACTTGCTTCAAGCAGGTATCAATCATATGTATACCCAAGAAGAACGAAGTAACCTGCCTCAGTGATTATCATCCAATAGCACTTAAATCCACTGGTGTTGAAAAATAATCAACTCCTGTCTGAGGACTGATTTTCACCCAGTCCAATCTGCCTACCATCACAACAGGTCACAGCTGATGCTTTTCCATTGGTTCTTCACTCAGCCCCGGAACATCTGGACAGAGAAGACACAGTAAACACAGCAGGACTACATTGGCTAGAGCTCAGTATTCAACACGACTTTCAACAACACCGAGGCATCAATACCTCATTGTGCAAATGGGTCAATTTCCTCACTTGTAGACCTTAGTCAATTCAGACTGGCAACAACATCTCTTCCGCCATCACCATCAAGACAGGTGCACCACAAGACACTGTGCTTAATCCCCTGCTTTACTCACTTTATACTCATGTCTGTGGGGCTAAGGACAACACCAATGCCATATTCTAGTTTGCTGACAACACTGCTGTTGTTGACTGAATCAAAGCTGGTGACAAATCAGCATGTAGGAGGGAGATTGAAAATGTAGATCAAATGTGCCACAATAATAACTTCTCACTCAGTGTCCACCAAACCAAAGAGCTGTTTTTTTTTACTACAGGAGAAAGAAATCAGGGGTTCATAAGCCAGTCCTCACTGGAGGGCTCGGAGGTGGCGACGGTCAATAACTTTAAATTCCTTGGTATTATAATTTCACAGGATTTGTCCTGAGGCAAGTACATACATGACAATTCAAAGAAGGCACAACAGTGTCTCTACTTTCTTCAAAGTCAGTGAAGATTTGGCATGCCATCCAAAGCTTTGACGAATTTCAAGAGTTGCACAGTAGAGAATATCCTAACAGGTTGCATAATGGCCTGGTATGGAAACACCAATGCCCAAGAATGGAAAATCCTGTAAAAGTGGTGGATGCATCCCAGTCTATGACAGGAAAAGTTCCCTCACTCACCATTGAGCACATCAACGAGACCCACTGCAGAGAAGCAGCATCCATTATCAAGGACTTCCACAACCAAGGCCATACTCTCTACTCACTGTTGCCATCGGGTAGGAGGTACAGAAGCTTCATTTCCCAGACCAAGGTCAGGAATAGTTGTTACCCTTCATCCTTAATACTGAACACATCCTTTGAATTCACTTTCAAAGTCAGTACAACTCATGTTCTCAAAATTATTTATTTTTCTATTTATATGTCATTATTATGTTGTCCCACTCTCACCTTTGGACACCAGTTTCCAAACTGTGAAAACCCTTCCCTTGTCTCTACCTCTCCCTCGTTCACATATCTGTTGATCTCTGTTGACATTCTGACCTCCTCTTGGTTGTCCACTCTTGCATCTTGAATTCTTCTTTCCAACCCCAGCCAATCTCAGCCTAATGGACTTTCTTAGCTTCACTGTTAGACTTCTATCCACCATTTTCATTCTTTTGCTCAATGGTGTTCTTCCCTTATCCACCAGCACCTTTGTGGCATCACCTGGCCCACACCCTGGCCTTGCTTTGTTGTTTCACAGAAGCTCTTCTGCACCTATTGATTTATGCTCATTTTCATTTATCACGTTCTCTTCACCAGCATACAGGTTTCCAATTTCATCATCTGACTCTGTCTCCCTGGATTCTGAGCTGCCAGCTTCATCTTCTGTCTTGACTTTGACTGATATACCATAGCATCTCAAGTCTTCTGGTCTTGTATGCTCACCTTTCTGCTGGGCTGCGGCTGCTCCAGATTCTGCTGCTTCACTGAAGGGGCCCTTCCTGGCCTACTTCCTACGGGCCCATCAGCTGAAGGCAAGGGCAGCCCTGCCAGTTGACAGGCCAAGCGTCAACAGCACAGAGAGTTTCATCATTCAAAAATGGCACTGCCTGGCTGTCCCAAGGGAATACAGTTGGATTTCCAAACTATACTGTAAGACACCCCTCAGAGAGGTGAACTGATCTTGGACTTTGTAAGGGGACAGCTCCTGTCCTGCAGTTTTCAGGATATTGAACGGTCTCCCAGGACATTGACATGTACCGTTGGCCTCACAATCGACCTTATTATATCTGGGGGAGAAGAAGTTGGCGGTGCGACGCAGCGCGCGCAGCCTCTCTGGTGAATGATATCTGTCTTTCTTAAGTAGGGTACCGTGCACAATTCTGATTTGATGGAGGCACACACGAGAAGCACGGAAGAACATCTGGAGAAACTTCTGAAATGCCCGCTTCGCTGCCGCTGCTGCTGTGCGATTGAGAATCTCCGGAGGGGAAGGCCCCAAATCCTCAGATTTGCCTGTTGCTTGGCGGTCAGGGCCGGGGTTGAAGCACTTGGCAGAGATGGTGCTCAGTGTTGGAGGGCTGGTCGGAGGCTCGAAGTTTTCAGACGGACTCAAGAGTCAGATGTGGTCGGGTGCTTCCAGGGTGCTGCATTGGCAAGTGTACAGCGCTGGAGGTTCATGGCAGGAAGAGTTTTCTTCCTTCTGCCAACCGTGTAAGATGGTGGGACTTTCGAGAGACTTTGAGACTTATTTTTACCGTGCCCATGGTCTGTTCTTTATCAAATTACGGTATTGCTTCGCACTGTTGTAACTATATGTTATAATTACAGGTGTCTCCACTTTTCGAACGTTCACTTTACGAAACCTCACTGTTACGAAAGACCTACATTAGTTCCCTGTTTTCGCTAACAGAAGGTGTTTTCACTGTTACGAGAAAAATCAGTGCGCAATAAAAGGTGGCGCGCGCCCCGAGCAGCCGCTCTCCCCCGGATTCGGAATGGCATTGCTTGAACACGTTGCATTGAGCAGCCGTGAGCAAGATGAGTTCTATGGTGTCGGAAAAGCCTGAAAGAGCTCGTAAGGGTGTTACACTTAGCGTAAACCTAGACATAATTAAGCGTTTCGATCGTGGTGAACGAAGTAAGGACAACGCTTGTGGAAGCTGACGAATATGATGTTGAAGAGGTTTTGGCATCCCATGACCAAGAACTGATAGATGAAGAGCTGATGCAATTGGAAGAGGAAAGGATAACAATCGAAACCGAATTCATTAGCGAAATGAACGTAACTGCATGAGATTTTCACTGCAATGATAAAGTACCACTTTAATTTTGAAAGGGTATGTAGGTTTAGGGGATACTTGCAGGATAGTTTGAGTGCTTACAAAGAACTGTATGATAGAAAAATGTGTGAGGCTCAGCAGTCAAGCAAGCCTTCCACATCAGCCACAGCAGACGACGAACCTCGACCTTCGACATCGAGGCGGGTAGTCATAGGAGAAGATGAGCTGCCTTCTCTAATGGAAACAGACGACGATGAGATGACACCTCAGTGTCCCGCCACCCCAACCACCAGGCTGTGGACAGATACTGATTCGTGGAGAATGCAGCAGTAGCCAGAAGGCAATCACCTCTGATCTGGGCCGACAATTATGTGTCGGGCGGCACCTAATTAATTAGCATGTTTATTTCGGCTTTTTTCTTAAAGATGTGCTGGATGCCTCCTGGCTACTGCTGTACCCCTGCATGCTTCGTGGATTGGTATCATTCGGTGGCCCGGAGGGTGGGGGCCACTGCACCACCCCAACCTGCGACGACTCAGCCTAACACACAATCATCAGTGTGCTCGGCGCTGTCCCGACTCTGGTAAGTGATACTAAACTGTACATACATTATTTCTACTTTTTATCGGCTGTGTATTTTTACGTGTTATTTGGTATGATTTGGCAGCTTCACAGCTTAAAGGTTACTGGAAAGAGTGTTTTTGCCAACAGTGCTTGCGTGAGATTTTCGCTACGGAGAACAGTGCCGGCAATGATTGTGGAAAGGTATTTCTACTTTATATAGGCTGTGTATTTATCATATCATTCCTGCTTTTACTATATGTTACTGTAATTTTAGGTTTTATGTGTTATTTGGCATGATTTGGTAGGTTGTGTTTGGGTCTGCGAACGCTCACAAGATTTTCCCATATAAATAAATGGTAATTGCTTCTTCGCTTTACAACATTTCGGCTTACAAACCGTTTCATAGGAACGCTCTAACTTCGGATGGCGGGGGAAACCTGTATGTGGTTTTTGTCAGTTTTTCAGGCTTGGTCAGTCTTATGTTTCTGTGATATCATACTGGACGAACATTGTATCATTTCTTAATGCATGCATTACTAAATGACAATAAAAGAGGACTGCATGTCCTCATAATCTAATGTAATTATGATCTTCTACGTGACTGTAAGAAAATGTTGTGGACACAGCTCAGCACATCCTGGAAAGACCCCTCCCCACAAAGACTCTGTATGCACGTCCCACTGCCTCAGTAAAAAGGTCTGCATACTTCCCACCCCAGGTATTTCCCCTCCTTCCCTCTCCCACCGGGCGGAAGATATAAAAACCTTAAAACACATCCCACACGGGACTCAGGGACAGCTTCCTTCCTGCTGTTATCAGACTATTGAACAGTCTACTGTACAATATGATGGACTCTTTATTTCACAATCAACCTTAATAAGATCTTGCATGTGACCAATATAAACTGCAGTGTTCTGGACGTAGCTCAGCACATCACAGAAACCACCCTCCCCTCCATGCACTGTCCATACTTCCCTCTGCCTCAGTAAAGCAGTCACCATTGTCAAAGACCCCACCCATCTCAGACATTCTCTCCCATCCAGCAGATGACTCAAAAGCCCAAAGGCATTCACCAGCAGGGTCATGGACAGCTGCTACCCCATTGTACAAAACTGTTGGCAGATACAGTAGGGACAATTCAGAAACTCTAAGATAGGCACATGGATGATAGAGAATTTTTTAAGAGCAATGTAGGAAGTTCAAAGGTTTATTGTATTGTCAAAGTAAGCACTTTGTAAGCAACATAAAGCAAAAAGGAAGGGAAATGTGGGAGGATATTGCCCAAACACTAAGATTGTACATGTAATTGTTTTGTATACATGTGTATGGTCAGATACAAGGTCCAGTCAGATATACAATCATATCAATGTGTATTGATAGATCTAATGGCCTGGTGAAAGAAGCTGTCCCAGAGCCTGGTGTTCCTGGCCTTAATGCTGCGGTACTGTCTGCCAGAAGGAGCTTAAGAAGGAAATTTGGAGAGCCAGAAGGGACCATGAGAAGGCCTTGGCGGGCAGGATTACAGAAAACCCCAAGGCATTCTACCAGTATCTGAAGAGCAAGAGGATAAGACGTGAAAGAATAGGGCCTATCAAGTGTGACAGTGGGAAAGTATGTATGGAACCGGAGGAAATAGCAAAGGTACTTAATGAATACTTTACTTCAGTATTCACCATGGAAAAGGATCTTAGTGATTGTAGTGATGACTTGCAGCAGACTGAAAAGCTTGAGCATGTAGATATTAAGAAAGAGGATGTGCTGGAGCTTTTGGAAAACATCAAGTTGGATAAGTCGCCGGGTCCAGATGAGACATACCCCAGGCTGCTGTGGGACGTCAGGGAGGAGATGGCTGAGCCTCTGGTGATGATCTTTGTATCATCAATGGGGATGGGGGAGGTTCTGGAGGATTGGAGGGTTGTGGATGGTGTTCCTTTATTCAAGAAAGGGAGTAGAGATAGCCCAGGAAATTATAGACCAGTGAGTCTTACCTCAGTGGTTGGTAAGTTGATGGAGAAGATCCTGAGAGGCAGGATTTATGAACATTTGGAGAGGTATAATATGATTAGGAATAGTCAGCATGGCTTTGTCAAGGGCAAGTCGTGCCTTATGAGACTGATTGAATTTTTTTAGGATGTGACTAAACACATTGATGAAGGAAGAGAAGTAAATGTAGCGTATATGGATTTCAGCAAGGCATTTGGTAAGGTACCCAATGCAAGGCTTATTGAGAAAGTAAGGAGGCATGAGATCCAAGGGGACATTGCTTTGTGGATCCAGAGCTGGCTTGCCCACAGAAGGTAAAGAGTGGTTGTAGACGGGTCATATTCTGCATGGAGGTTGGTCACCTGTGGTGTGCCTCAGGGATCTGTTCTGGGACCCTTACTCTTCATGATTTTTATAAATGACCTGGATGAGGAAGTGGAGGATGGGTTAGTAAGTTTGCTGATGATACAAAGGTTGGAGGTATGGTGGATTGAGTGGAGGGCTGTCAGAGGTTACAGTGGGATATTGATAGGATGCAAAACTGGGCTGAGAAGTGGCAGATGGAGTTCAACCCAGATAAGAGTGAAGTGGTTCATTTTGGTAGGTCAAATATGATGCCAGAATGTAGTATTAATGGTAAGACTCTTGGCAGTGTGGAGGATCAGAGGGATCTTGGGGCCCAAGTCCATAGGATGCTCAAAGCAGCTGCGCAGTTTGACTCTGTGATTAAGAAGGTATACGGTGTATTGGCCTTTATCAATCATGGGACTGAGTTTATGAGCCGAGAGGTAATGTTGCGGCTATATAGGACCCTGGTCAGACCCCACTTGGAGTACTGTGCTCAATTCTAGTTGTCTCACTACAGGAAGGATGTGGAAGCCATAGAAAGGGTGCAGAGGAGATTTACAAGGATGTCGCCTGGATTGGGGAGCATGCCTTATGAAAATAAGTGGAGTGAACTTGACCTTTTCTCCTTGGAGCGACGGAGGATGAGAGGTAACAGATAGAGGTGTATAATATGATGAGAGGCATTGGTTGTGTGGCAGGCAGAGTCTTCTCCCAGGACTGAAATGGCTAACGCGAGAGGGCACAGTTTTAAGATGCTTGGAAGCAGGTACAGAGGAGATGTCAGGAGTAAGTTTTTTAAGCAGAGTGGTGAGTGCGTGGAATGGGCTGCCGGTGATGGATACAATAGCGTCTTTTCAAGTCAAGTCAAGTCAAGTCAAGTCAAGTCAAGTCACTTTTTATTGTCATTTCAACCGTAACTGCTGGTACAGTACACAGGAAAAACAAGACAATGTTTTTCAGGACCATGGTGCTACATGAAGACACTCCTGGATAAGGACATGGAGCTTAGAAAAATAGAGGGCTATGGGTAACACAAGGTAATTTCTAAGGTAAGGACATGCTCGGCACAGCTTTGTGGACTGAAGGGCATGTATTGTGCTGTGGGTTTTCTATGTTTCTATGTTACAGTGTTAGAGCAGTGGGAAGAATGATGCTCTCCTATTCCCATGTAACCGGCTCAAGGGGAGCTGAATATTGCCTTCATGCCCTCTGTCATGGGCTGAGAACAAAATCTGACATCGGCTGCTGCCTTTAACGGCAGCAAGTTTTGTGAGGAGCTAAACCGTGCGCTGTACAGTGGAGAACCTGGTGCCGATGCGCTGAGAGATGAAAGCACAGACTTGTGCACAGAGCCAGTGTTCAGAAAGTTGTGGCTGAGCTGACTGACTGCAAAACTGTACTGCAGGCACAGAGCTTGGAAGCATCACCAGAAAGTGGCTGCCTCCATCTCTCTGAGATTAGAACGAGGGGAAATGTAGGTTAGAGCAGAGCTCCAGAAATTGGGTGAGGACTCAGATAGGGACAGTTTCAGACACAGTGGGTACTGAGATACTGAAATATGTGGGATTGAAGCTGTAACAGAGTAGCTAAAGGTAAAGATTTGGTGCAGTTACAAGATGTGTTTTCACCAATACCGAGGGGTGCCTGGATTCAAAGTCTGGAGAGATGGTAATGGAAGGGGAGTGGGGTAGTTAATGAGATAGAAGGGCATTGGGAATTGATTGGTTACAGACACAGCTGGTGGACAGGTGACTGAGTGTTTGCAGAGACAGGAATGGGGATTGAGTGGTTACAGAGACAGGAAGGGGAGTGGGGATTGAGTAGTTACAGAGACAGGAAGGGGAGAGGGGATTGAGTGCTTATAGACACAGGAAAAAGGAGTGGGGATTGAGTGAGTATACAGGTGGGAAGGGGAGTGGGGATTCTGTGAGTAGAGATGTGAATGGGAATTGAGTGGGGACATAGAGAGGAAGGGAAGGGGAAATTCAGTGGTTCCTGAGGCAGAAAGGTCAGTGGGGATTGAGTGGGTACAGAGACAGGAAAGAGAGTGGGAGTGAGTGGGTACAGAGACAGGAAAGAGAGTGGGAGTGAGTGGGTACAGAGACAAGAACGGGACGGGGTCGGGGATTGGCTGGTTAATGAAACAGGAAAGGGATTAGCAATTGATTGGTTAAAGAGACAGATGGTGGAGAGATTGAGTGGTTGCAGAGACAGGAAGGGCAGTGGGGATTGAGTGGCGAGAGACAGCAAGGGAAACCCTGACGAAGGGGCTCGGCCTGAAACGTCGACTGTACCTCTTCCTAGAGATGCTGCCTGGCCTGCTGCATTCACCAGCAACTTTGATGTGTGTTGCTTGAATTTCCAACATCTGCAGATTTCCTCGTGTTTGAGAAGGGAAATTGGGATTCAGTGGGTACAGAGACAGCAAGGGGAGTTGGATTCAGTGGGTACAAAGACAGGAAGGTGAGTGGGGATTGAGTGGGTACAGAGACAAAAAGGGAAGTAGGGATTGGGGGGTTATAGAGATGGGAAGGGGAGTGGGGATTGAGTGGGGACAGGCACAGAAAGGGGAGTGGGGATTGAGTGTGTACAGAGACAGGAAGGGGAGTCAGGATTGAGTGGGTAGAGAGACAAAAAGGGGAATGTGGTTTGAGTGTGTACATCGACAGGAAGAGGAATGGGAATTGAGTGGTTACAGAATTAGGAGGGGAGCGTGGATTGAGTGGCTAAAGAGACAGGAAGGAGAGTGGGTATTGACTGGGTAGAGACAAGAATGGGAATGGGAATTGTGTGGGTACAGAAGCAGGAGGGGTAATCGAGATTGAGTGGATAGAGTTGGGAGTGGGGATTGAATGGGTACAGAGACAGGAAGGGGAGTGGTGATTGAGTGGCAGAGACAGGAATAGGGTTGGGGCTTCAGTGGTAGAGACCAGAAGGGTTGTAGGATTGAATGGGTACAGAGACAGGAAGGTGAATGGGGATTGAGTGGATACAGAGAAGGGAAGGAGAGTGGAGATTCAGTGTTTACAGAGACAGGAAGGGAAATGGGAACTGAGTGGGTACAGCAACAGGAAGGGTAATGGGGACTGAGAAGTTACAGAGACAGGAAGGGGAGTGGGGATTTAGTGGGTACAGAGACTGAAAGGAGACTGGGGACTCAGAGGGTACAGAGACAAGAAGGGAAGTAGGGGTTTGGTGGTTAAAGAGCCAGGAAGGTGAGTGGGGATTGAGTGCTTACAGGGCTAGGAAGGGAAGTGGGGATTGAGTTTCTTGAGACAGGAATAGGGGTGTGGATTCAGTGGGTAGAGACCGGAAGGGTTGTGGGATTGAATGGGTACAGAGACAGGAAGGTGAATGGGGATTGAGTGGGAACAGAGACAGGAAGGGAAATGGGGTTTCAGTGTTTACAGAGAGAGGAAGGGGAATGGGGTGGGGGTTTGGGTGGTTAATGAGATAGGGAATTGATTGGTTACAGAGACAAGTGGTGAAGAGATGATTTAGTGGTTCCAGAGGAAGGAAGGCGATTGGGATTGAGTGTTTACAGAGACGGGAAGATGAGAGGGAATTGAGTGGTTACAGAGGAAGGAAAGGGCATGGGGATTGAGTGCATAAACAGACAGGAAGGGGTGTGGGAGTTAAGTGGCTCGAGACAGGAACAGGGGTGTGGATTCTGTGGGTAGAGACTGGAAGTGTTGTGGGATTGAATGGGTACAGAGACAGGAAGGTGAATGGATATTGAGTGGGTACAGAGACAGGAAGGGGAGTGGGGATTGAGTGGGTACAGAGCCTGGTATGGGAATAGGGATTGAGTGGGGAGAGGTAGGAAGGGGTGGGGATTGTGTGATTACAGAGTGTGACAAAAGACTAAGTTATCAGAAGATTGATGCCGATAAGAGAGACGATGGGGAAACATTCAAAATGCTAATATGAGAGATGAGAGAGATTAACAAAAAGAGACACAGTTCCGAGTATTGTCAGACCAGTTGCTTTGAACCTGAACTGTTTGAAGTTTGATGGACAGGCGATACCCCAGCAGGGGGATAAAAGGAACAGGCTCGCTAAGGCAAGCGACACACCACGACACCACGAGATAACGAGACCCTGGAAGTGCGTTGTGCCCCCCACCCCCCACGAGTTGGTGGAAGTTTTGGAGGTCTGGTTGCGGGACCAACCATAGATGCACAGGGTGGAAAGGTACGATCGGCGGGAACCTGGTGTGTGTGTCCGCCCTTGCCTGGGTGCCGGGTTCACCGCAGAAGTACGATCGTATCCGGAACTGAACTAAACTGAACTGAACTCTGCGTCACTTGAGACTGATCATCTTACCCCTAGACTGCGATAGAGCTTGATTGATCCTATTATCCCAGTTCTGTGTACATGTGTGTTTTATCCTTGCTAACCTGTTGCATTTATATCCTTACTATTAGAGTACTGTGTTACTTATTTCTTTAATAAAACTTGCTTAGTTCCAGTAATCCAGACTCCAACTAAGTGGTCCATTCCTGCTGGTTTGGCAACCCAGTTACGGGGTACGTAACAAGAGAAAGAAGGAGAGTGGGGATTGAGTTGGTTCAGAGTCTGGAAGGGGAGTTGGGATTGAATATTGAGACAGAAAGGGGAGTGGGGATTGAGTGGGGTACAAAGACAGAAATGGTAATGGGGATTGACTGGGTAGAGAAGGGACGGGGAAGTTAGTGGGTACAGAGTCAGGAAAGGGAGTTGGGAAGGAGTGCTTCTAGAGACAAGAAGGGGAGTGGAGATTGAGTGGGTATATCGACAGGAAGGGGAATGGGGATTGAGTGGTTACAGAGATTGGAGGGGAGTGTAGATTGAGTGGGAGAAGAGACAGGAAGGAGAGAGTGGATTAACTGGGTAGAGACAGTAATGGAAATGGGAATTGAGTGGGTCAGAGACAGGAAGGGGAGTGGCTTGGATGGTTCCAGAGGCAGGAAAGGAAGTGGGGATTGAGTGGGTACAGAGACAAAAATGGGATGGGGATGGAGTGGGGGTAGGGACAGAAATAGGAGTGGGGATTGAGTGGTTTCAGAGGAAGCAAGAGGATTGGGGATTGAGTGTTTACAGAGACAGGAAGGGGAATGGGGATTGAGTGGGAAGAGACAGGAAGGATAATGGGGATTGAGGGGGTACAGAGACAGGAAGATGAGAGTGGATTGAGTGGGTATATAGGCAGGAAGGTGTGTGGGGATTAAGTGCGTAAGGAGGCAGGAAGGGGAGTGGGAATTGAGCAAGTACAGAGACAGGAAGGGGAGTGGGGATTGAATGGGTACAGAGACAGGAAGGAGGTGGAGATTGAGTGGGTACAGAGAGAGGAATGGGAGTTGGGTTTGAGTGGTTATAGAGACAAAAAGGGAAGTGGGGATTGTGTGGATCGAGAGACAGGAATGGGAGTGGGAATTGGGTGTGTACAGACACAGGAAGGGGAGTGTGGATTGAGTGGGTACAGACACAGGAAGGGGAGTGTGAATTGAGTGGTTGTAGAGACAGGAATGGGAATGGGAATTGGGTGGGTACGAACACAGGAAGGGGAGTGTGGATTGACTGGGTACAGACACAGGAAGGGGAGTGTGGATTGAGTGGTTGTAGAGAGGAATGGGAGTGGGAATTGGGTGGGTACAGACACAGGAAGAGGAGTGGGGATTGAGTAGGTACAGACACAGGATGAGGAGGGGATTTGGGTGATAGAGAGAGAAAGGGGAATGAGGATTGTGTGGGTACAGAGACAGGAAGGGGAGTGGGGATTGAGTGGGTAGAGACAGTAAGTGGAGTGGGGATTGAGTGGGTACAGAGACAGGAAAGGGAGTCGGGGTTCACTGTTTACAGAGACAGGCAAGGGAACGGGGATTGAGAGGATACAGAGACAGGAAAAAGAGTGAGGATTGAGTGTTTACAGAGACAGGAAGGAGAGTGTGGTGGAGGTTTGGGTGGTTAATGAGACAGGAAGTAGATTAGGAATTGATTGGATACAGAGACAGGTGGTGGAGAGATGATTGTGGGTTACAGAGTAAGGAAGGGGAGTGGGGATTTAATGGGTACAGAGACAGCAAGGTGAATGGGGATTGAGTGGGTACAGAGACAGGGAGGGGAGTGGGGATTGAGTGGGTATAGAGAAGGAAAGGGGAGTGGGAATTAAGTGGTTACAGAGGCAGGAAGGGGAGTGCGATTTGAGTAGGTAGAACAGAAAGGGGAATGGGGATTATGTGATTACAGAGAAAGAAAGGGGAGTGGGGATTAATCAGGGATTGAGTGGGTATAAAGACTGGAAGGGAAATGGGGATTGAGTGGGTACAGAGACAGGAAGGGGAATGTTGATTGAGTGGGTAGAGTCAGGAACAGGGATGTGGCTTGAGTGGGTATAGACAGGAAGGTGTGTGGGAATGAATGGGTACAGAGACAAGAAGGTGAACGGGGATTGAGAGGGTAGAGAGTAGGGAAGGGGAGTGGGGATTGAGTGGGTACAAAGACAAGAAGGAGAATGTTGATTGAGTGGGTGCAGAGACAGAAAGGGGAGTGGGTATGGAGTGTTTACAGAGGTGGTGGCATGGAGATTGAGTGGGTAGAGAGATAGAAAGGGGAGTGGGTATTGAGTGGGTAATGAAAGGAAGGGGAATGGGATTTGAGTGGGTACAGAAGCAGGAAGGGGAGTAGGGGTTGAGTTGGTACAGAGACTGGATGGGGAGTGGGAATTGAGTGGTTACAGAGACAGGAAGGGGAATGTGAATTGAGTGGCGACAGAGACAAGAAGGAATGTGGAGATTGAGTGTTTACAGAGACAGGAAGGGGAGTGTGGTGGGGGTTTGGGTGGTTACTGAGACAGGGAGAGGTTTGGGAACTGATTGGTTGCAGAGACAAGTGGTGGAGAGAAGACTGAGTGGTTACAGCAAGAGGAAGGCAAGTGGGGATTGAGTGAGTAGAGACAGGAAGGGGAGTCGGGAATTGAGTGGTTACAGGGACAGGAAGGGGAGTGGGGATTCAGTGGGTACAGAGACTGGAAGGGGAGTTGGGAATTGAGTGGTTACAGGGACAGGAAGGGGAGTGGGGATTGAGTGGTTACAGGGACAGGAAGGGGAGTGGGGATTCAGTGGGTACAGAGACTGGAAGGGGAGTCGGGAATTGAGTGATTACAGGGACAGGAAGGGGAGTGGGGATTGAGTGGTTACAGGGACAGGAAGGGGAGTGGGAATTGAGTGGTTACAGGGACAGGAAGGGGAGTGGGGATTCAGTGGGTACAGAGACTGGAAGGGGAGTGGGAATTAAGTGGATAAAGAGACAGGATAGAGAGTGGGGATTGAGTGGGTAGAGACAGGAAGGGGAGTGGGAATTGAGTGGTTACAGGGACAGGAAGGGGAGTGGGGATTCAGTGGGTACAGAGACTGGAAGTACAGTGGGGATTAAGTGGGTAAGGAGACAGGATAGAGAGTGGGGATTGAGTGGGTATAGAGACAAGAAGGGAAGTAGGGATTGGATGGTTATAGAGCCGGGAAGGGGAGTGGGGATTGAGTGGGTCCAGAAGCAAGAAGGGGAGTGGGGATTGAGTGGGTACAGATACAGGAATAGTTGTGGAGATTGAGCGTGTATAGAGAAGGCAAGGAGAATGGGAACTTAGTGGGTACAGAGAAAGGGAGCAGACTGGGGATTTAGTGTGCAGAGACAGAAATGGAAATGGATTTGAGTGGGTACAGAGACATGAAGGGTAGTGGGGACTGAGTGAGTAGAGATCGGAAGAGGACTGGAGATTCAGTGGTTACAGAGACAGGAAGGGGAATGGGGATTGAGTGGATAGACAGGAAGGGGAGTGGGGATTGATTGTGTACAGAAACAGGAAGGAGAGTGGGGTCAGAGTGGTTACAGCGACAGAGAGGGGAGTCGCCATTATTACGTACCCTGTAACTGGGTTGCCAAACCAGCAGAAATGGACCACTTAGTTGGAGTCTCGATTACTGGAACTAAGAAAGTTTTATTAAAGAAATAAGCAACACAGTACTCTAATAGTAAGGATATAAATGCAACAGGTTAGCAAATGAATAAACACACGTACACAGAACTAGGATAATAGGATCAATCAAGCTCTATCGCAGTCTAGGGGTAAAATGATCAGTCTCAAGTGACACAGAGTTCAGTTCAATTTAGTTCAGTTCACAGTAATCGCTGTTGTGCTGTTGGGGAGGGAGAGAGAGAACGAATGAATATGCAAATCAGATTCCAAACAGACCTTCAACATTCCTCGCAGTTAGCTTTCGGGCAAGCCCTTTGTAATGTCTTCTGAGGTCACCGACTGTGACCCCTCCGTTCCAGATACAATCGTTCTTCTGCGGTGAACCCGGCGCCTAGGCAAGGGCGGACACACACACCGGGTTCCCGCCTGACCGCACCTTTCCACCCTGTGCATCTATGGCTGGTCCCGCGGCCAGACCTCCAAAACACTCACCAACTTGTGGGGGCACTCCGCTTCCAGGGTCTTGTTACCTCGTGGTGCTGTGTGTCGTGGTGTCATGTGTCTTGCCTTAGCGAACCTGTTCCTTTTATCCCCCTGCTGGGGTATCACCTGTCCATCAAACTTCAAACAGTTTGGGTTCAAAGCAACCGGTCTCTGACAATACTCGGAACTGTGTCTCCTTTCGGTAATCTCTCTCGTCTCTCTCTTATTAGCATTTTGAATGTTCCCCCATTGTCCTTTTATTGGCATCAATCTTCTGATAATTTGGTCTGTTGTCACACCATTGAGTGCTAAGGGACAGGAAGAAGAGTGGGGATTGAGTGGGGATAGAGCCGGGAAGGGGAGTGGGGATTGAGTGGTTACAGAGATAGAGAAGGAGAGTGGGGATTGAGTGGTAAAGAGATAGGAATGAGAGTGGGGACTGAGGGGGTAAAGAGACAGGAAGTGCAATGAGGATTGAGTGGTTACAGAGGTAGGAAGGTGAATGGGGATTGAGTGGTTACAGGGCTAGGAAGGGAAGTGGGGATTGAGTTTCTCGAGACAGGAATAGGGGTGTGGATTCAGTGGGTAGAGACCGGAAGAGTTGTGGGATTGAATGTGTACAGAGACAGGAAGGGGAATGGGGTTTCAGTGTTTACAGTGAGAGGAAGGGGAGTCGGGTGCGGGATTGGGTGGTTAATGAGACAGGAAGCGGAATGGGAGCTGATTGGTTACAGAGACAAGTGGTGGGGAGATGATTGAGTGGTTACAGAGACAGGAAGGGGAGTGGAGATGGAGTGGTTCCAGAGGAAGGAAGGGGACTGGGGATTGAGAGTTTACAGAGACAGGAAGATGAGAGGGAATTGAGTGGTTACAGAGGCAGGAATGTGAATGGGGATTGAGTGGGTACAGGGAAAGGAAGGGGTGTGGGGACTGGTATGGGAATGGGGATTGAGTGGAGAGAGGTAGGAAGGGGGTGGGGATTGTGTGATTACAGAGAAAGAAAGGGAAGTGGGGATTGAGTGGGTACAAAGACAGAAATGTTAATGGGGATTGACAGGGTAGAGATAGGAATGGGAATTGAGTGGGTACATCGACAGGAAGGGGAATGGGGATTGAGTGGTTACAGAGATTGGAGGGGAGTGTAGTTTGAGTGGGTAAAGAGACAAGAAGGAGAGTGCAGATTAACTGGGTAGAGACAGTAATGGGAATGGGAATTGAGTGGGTCAGAGACAAGAAGGGGAGTGGGGATGGATTGGTTCCAGAGGCAGGAAAGGAAGTGGGGATTAAGTGGGTACAGAGACAAAAATGGGATGGGGATGGAGTGGGTATAGGGACAGAAATAGGAGTGGGGATTGAGTGGTTCCAGAGGAAGGCAGAGGCTTGGGGATTGGGTGTTAACAGAGACAGGAAGTGGGGTACTGATTGAATGGTTACAGAGACAGGAAGGGGAGTGGGATTTGAGTGGTTACAGAGACAGGAAGGGAGTGGGACTTGAGTGGTTACAGAGACCAGATGGGGAGTGGGGACTGAGTTGGTACAGAGACAGGAAGGGGAGCGGGGTTTGAGTGTGTTACAGAGACAGGAGGGGGAGTGAGATTTCAGTGGTTACAGAGACAGGAAGGGGAATGAGGATTGAGTGGGTACTGTCACATGATCGGCAACAATGAATTATTAATTGAGGCAGGTTTTATAAAAACACACAAACATTTATTAAACTCTGCTCAACAATAGCGAAACGTATTCAGACGAATAACTTAACCGGAAGTTAACCGCTATACGGCAAGTCTGGAAGAGTTCTTAAAGTGGTAAATTTGAAAGTCCAAGTGATTTACACAGTCAATAAGGAGAGACTTCTCTGGAAACAGATCTCTTCAAAGACTGATTACTGCTGATTCTCCAAAGGATTCACGATGAAGGAAATAAAATGGCTTTAAGGAACTTTCCTTCTTCCTGGTGAGCGAACACTGCACGAACTTCCCTGCTCTTGCAGGAGTTATCTCAAATGCATGTCACTGTTTCTGAACAAAAACTCAACAAGGTCGATCCTTTATAAAACCGCCGAACGACTCCAACTTTATTTGATCCTTCAGGTTCCTGTACTTTAGTAAGGTCTTCACTCTCCAGTACTACTGTAAAGGAAAAATTATAGATGCAACACACAAACCTGGCAGCAATTGGCGAAACTGCCAGCACCAACCTTTGCCCCTTAAAAGAGAAAGGAAAACTCCATTTTAAAACGAAACTGTGTCATGAGACAAATACGCAGCATAACGGAGTAACAGAAGAACTAACACAAAACTAAACTGAAACTAACTGTGTCACAACAAGGTTTCCCTTTATATACCTGTGGTCATTATGTGACCTCACACAGACGGGAAAATTACATCATGTGACTGCCACAAGACCATTAAATCATCCTCATAAGACAGTGAATTACATCATGGTCATAAAATAGTCGCAAGATACCCATGGGATATGTAACACCTCCACCCCCCCCACCGCAAAAAGAAAATTTTGGTCTTTTAGGAGCAAAATTTTAACAACTATTTACACAAAAAAATACAAATGTATAAAATCTACAACATACACGATATACACAGTATTATCATACAGCATCTTGCAAGGTAATATTACAGTAGGAGTTTTACAAATGTTAAAATACCACTCCATAAAAAATTTACGTTGTGCATTTAACATCTAGATAGACAGTCAGCAATCACATTATTGTTACCTTTAATATGAGGTATCAAAATATTATACTCCTGTAACATCAAACTCCAATTTAGTAATCTTCTATTTTTGTTTTTCATCTTACTCAAAAACACTAACGGGTTATGATCGGTATAAACAATGAGTGGTTTCTGAGTAGTACCAACATACACTTCAAAATGTTGTAAAGCCAAAACAAGAGATTATAATTCCTTTTCCGTAGTTGAATAATTTCTTTGATGGGCATTAAATTTCTTAGAAAAGTAAGCTACCAGATGATCAACTTCATCACCCTCATCCCTTTGAAGTATCATTGTTCCTGCAGCTTCATCACTAGCATCTACAGCTAATGAAAATGGTTTTTCAAAGTCAGGGGATTTGAGCACAGGTTGATGACATAGCATAGTTTTCAATTTATCAAAGGACTCTTGACAAGGCTCTGTCCAAACAAATTTTTCATTTTTCTTCAAGAGGTTAGTTAATGGAAGAGCAATGTTAGCAAAATTCTTACAAAATTTTTGGTAATATCCTACCATTCCTAAGAATCTTCTGAGAGTTTTTTTTACCAGTTGGAGTGGGTACCTCTAAAATTGCCTGAACAGGAGCTAATTTTCCTTGATCCACAACATAACCAAGGTAGGTCACTGTGGCATGACCCAAATTCACTTTTAGCTAAGTTAATAGTTAAGTTAGCTTTTGAAAGCCTTTCAAATAGTTTCTCCACCGCAGTAATATGTGCTTTCCAAGTATCACTTCCTGTAACTAAATCATCAATATAGGCATCTGTATCTTTTAATCCATGAATCCCAGTATTAATCATCTGCTGGAAAGTACCTGGTGCATTCTTTATCCCAAATGGAAGAACCATTATATTCATATAACCCAGATGGGGTTACAAATGCAGAAATCTCTCTACCTCTATCCGTCAATGGAACACACCAGTACTCTTTTAACAAATCAATCTTTGTAAGGAACTTTGCTTCTCCAACTTTGTCCACACAATCATCTACTCTAGAGATTGGATATGCATCAGTTTTTGTCACAGCATTTACTTTCCTGTAATCTGTACAAAACCGAATACTACTGTCTGGCTTAGGCACCATAACATGGTGAACTCCAATTCGAATTAGAAGGTCTAATAATATTATTCTCTAACATATACTTAATTTCTTGTTCAGTAAGTTCACATTTTTCCCTGTTCATCTGATGCGGATGTTGTTTTATGGGTTTGGCATCTCCAGCATCTACATCATGTGAAGCTATTGTGGTTCTTTTAGGAACTTCTGGAGGAAATAAATCCCTATATTTAAAAATTAACTGCTTCATCTGTTCTCTCTGATCTGGCTGTAAATGAGCTAATTTCTCATAAATATTTTCCAGAATTGTTGAGTTTGGTAACCTGGCAGAAATAACATTGGGTTTAAAATGAGTTTCAGATGAATCATCCATTAAGTTCCCAGTGGGATCAGACTCATTATTATTGACCACAACAGTCATAATAACAGACTGTTTCTCATAGTATGGTTTTATCAAATTTATATGACACAGCTGTGTTGGCTTTCTTCGATCTGGTGTTTTTATCACATAAACTTCATTATTAACTTTAGATATGACCTCATAAGGACCATGAAATTTAGCTTGTAATGGCTCCGTTTGCACCAGGAAAAGAACCAACACCTTATCTCCAGATTTAAGTGACCTCATTCTAGCTTCGTTATCATACCAAGTTTTCATTTTTTCCTGAGCCAATTTTAAATTTTCCTTGGCTAAGCTACCCAAGGAGTTCTGTGGCTTTTTTGTGAGACTGATTTAATGGTCTTTTGGAGGTCACTTGATGTAGTTTTCCCGCCGATGTGAGGTCACGTGAGGACATGTTCACCACAGGTATATAAGGGAAGACATCAGATGATGCAGTTAGTTTTTAGTTTTCAGTTTTCCAGCTAGAACGTTAGTCTGTCTCCATTTCTATTGCGTATTTGTTTTTATGACGCAGTTTCATTTTTAAAACGGAGTGTTACGTTCTGTTGCAAGGTACAATAGTGCTGGACTGGCAACTTTTGCTAGATGTGTTGATGTACCTTTTTCCAGTAGTATTGGAGAGTGAAGACTTTATCGAAGTACAGGAAATGAAGGATTAAAATAAATCAGGAATGTTCAGCAATTTAATAAAGGATCAACGTTATTGAGTCTTCAATGAAGAAGTAGCAACCTGCATCGTAGATAACTCTTGCCAAAATCCTTCTCCAGAGAAGTCTCTCCGAATTGATTGTATATATCTGTTAGACTTTCGAATTTACCATTTTAAGAACTGTATCTGACTTTACTGCTTTAAGAACTGTTTTCGCATTTATCGCTTTAAGAATCAGTACCGAGTGACGATTCGTTGAACGGCCGCATAGCGGTTAACTTCCGGTTAAGGTTTTCGTTTGTTTTTTATTGTTTATCTGTGTTTAATAAATGTTTCGTTGTTTTTTATATAACCTGTGTCGATTGATATTCATTGTTGCCGGTTACGTAACATTACAAGCTTTATGTAATCTTTCTTTAAATTTTAAAACATAATCCAGCATAATTAGTGTGTACCTCTTTTTCATCCACTGTTCTTTTAACAAGGCTAAAGGTCCTCTAACTCTGTGCCCAAATGCAAGTTCAAATCGACTAAAACCTAATGATTTAAAAAGAAGTGTACACCCTCATCCCAGTCATTTTCATTTTCCACACAATACGTCCTAATCATGGTTTTGAGGGTAGAATGGAACCTCTCCAAAGCTCTTTGTGATGCTGGATGATATGCAGATGAGGTAATCTGTTTTGCTCCCAGCTTATAAACTATCTGCTGAAACAATCCAGACATAAAATTACTACCTTGATCAGATTGAATCTCCTAAGGTAATGCAAAATAAGTAAAGAATTTTATAAGAGCCTTTATTACAGTGTTAGCCGTTATATTCCTGAGTGGTATGGCCTCTGGAAACCTAGACACTGTGCACATGATGGTCAGCAAATATTGATGGCCAGCTTTAGGTTTTGGCAATGGGCCTACACAATTTATAATAATTTTGTATAACGGTTCACTAAATGCGGGAATAGTTTGCAATGGGGCTACTGGAGTAACTTGATTAGGTTTTTAGTTTAGTTTTTTTTTAGATTATGAGGAAACTCAGTCCTCATTTATTGTCATTTAGAAATGCATGCATGCATTAAGAGATGATACAATGTTCCTCCGGAGTGATATCACAAAAAAAAACAGGACAAACCAAAGACTAACACCGATAAGACCACATAATTATAAGATATAGTTACAGCAGTGCAAAACAATACCATAATTTGATAAAGAGCAGACCACGGGAATGGTAAAAAAAAGTCTCAAGGTTCCAATCGACTCCTGATAGTCCCCGATAGCAGGCGGCAGAAGTGAGAAACTCTCTCTGCCATAAACCTCCAGGCACCAACAACTGTCAATGCATTGGAAGCACCCGACCACAGCCAACACTGAGTCCATCTGAAAACTTCAAGCCTCCGACCAGCCCTTCGACATTGAGCACCAAGCACCATCTCTGCCGAGCGCCTCGACTCCATCCTGGCCGCCGAGCAACAAGCAAAGCCAAGGACTCGGGGCCTTCCCCTCTGGAGATTCTGGATCACACAGTAACAGCGGCAACGAAAAAGGCATTTCAGAAGTTTCTCCAGATGTTCCTCCGTTCTCTCACGTCTGTCTCCATCAAATCAGGATTGTGCATGGCACCATACTTGACAGTTTACAGATACCAGCCAGCAGAGTTTACCCACAATTTGACAAGTATGACACGTTCTGCAAAAGGTTGCCACATCTTTTCCCAAACTAGGCTGGTAAAAATGTTTAAAAACCTTGTTCATAGTTTTCTTTACACCTTGATGGCCACTCAAAGGCATACTATGAGCCATAGTTAAAATCTCATTCCGATAAACTTTAGGAACTACTACCTAGTGATTAACTTCCCATTCATCACTTGCAGGAATTGTAGGTGATTTCCACTTCCTCGTTAATACTCCCTTCTCAAAATAATATCCTTCTGGCACCTTCTCAATTTCACTATCTGGAAGAGCTTGTTCCTTTAATTTGACTATCTCACGATCTCTACCCTGCTCTGCTATCAACTCCTTCCAAGATAGAGACAAATCTTCATGGTCAGACTTAATCTTGTTCAAACATTGAAGGTAAGAAAGTTTCTGACACATCCTCAAAACTTGAATCCCGAGTTGAACAGTCATGGATAACGACTGTCCGGGGCCCTGAATGGTGGTAAGGGAGGAAGTGTAAGGGCATGTATACCCCTTGCCCATCCTCTGGGTTTTCCTCCCCCCCTTGTCTTTCTCCTGTCCCATGATCCTCTCATATCCCCTTTGCTAATCAACTGTCCAGCTCTTGGCTCCATCCCTCCCCCTCCTGTCTTCTCCTATCATTTTGGATCTCCCCCTCCCCCTCCCCCTCCCACTTTCAAATCTCTTACTAACTCTTCCTTCTGTTAGTCCTGATGAAGGGTCTCGGCCTGAAACATCGACTGTACCTCTTCCTAGAGATGCTGCCTGGCCTGCTGTGTTCACCAGCAACTTTGATGTGTGTTGCTTGAATTTCCAGCATCTGCAGAATTCCTGTTGTTTGCGGTTATATCCCCTCTTAACTTGGTCAGACTCCAACAAAACTTCATTTGTATTCATTGAAACCTGTGGATTTACAGGTGTTTCAATATGTTGCACACAAGCATGTGGGACTGCTTCCTTCTCCTTCTTCTTCAATTGAAAATAGTTAGTTACTACGTGACCAGGCTTCTTACAATAATTACAAATAGGACCAAAATGTCTTTCCTTCACATGTCTCCCTTCATCCTTACCTTTCTCACTAACTTCTGATTTAATTTCTGGTTTACCTTGACTCTCTGCGCTATCTTTCCTTTTAAAAGTTCTACTCTGAGGAAATCTACTCTTATGGATTAAAGCATAGTCATCAGCTAATCTAGCAGACTCCTGCAATGTAGCAGTATCCCTCTCATTTAAATATTTCCTTACTTCAATAACGATGCAACTTTTAAATTCCTCCAATAAAATCAACTCCTTCAATTTATTATACTCCTCATTCACATTTTTAGAGGAAACCCATCTCTCAAAACACACAGATTTATCGTAGGCAAATTCCACGTAAGTTTTTTCCATGGATTTTTTCAAAAATCTCAATCTTTCTCTATAAGCTTCTGGAACCCATTCATACTCTTTCAATATATGCTGCTTCACAATATCATAATCAAGTGCTTGCTCAGCAGATAAAGCAGTATAAACTTGTTGTGCCTTACCTCTAATTACACTTTGTAACATCACTGGCCATTTATCTTTCAGCCACCCTGAACTCAAAGCAACAATTTCAAAATGCTGGAAATATTTCTCTACTTCTGCCTCATGAAATGGAGGAGCTAATATAATTTCTCGACTAGCAACAAACTGTTTCCTAGAACTAGAGGACTGACTTTCGGACTTTAATTCCTCCATCTTTAGCTCAAACTCCCTCTTTCTATTTGCTTCTCTTTCTTCAAATTCCCTCTGTTTATTTGTAGCTTCTAACTGACATCGTTCCAAGTCAGCTTCCAATTGTTTCTGTTTTAACTCAGCTTCTAATGCTACCTGTTCCAGGTTTAACTGGATCGCTGCTTTACTTACAGGGAACCTCTCTAACTCCACTTCATCAAAATCACCCAAATTTATATAGTGTTCAGCGATTTCCTCTGAATTACTGGCTTTGCCATAGCCTTCAAAATACCTTCTAACAATCTTGGATACATCACCCTTTTTCGCCTTCGTTAAAACCTCCGGGTCAGGTGATTCCATAAACTCGTCAATATTCATTGCTGCCGAATACCACCCACAGACCAATCAAACAAAAGAATCGGGTATTTCCCTTTTCCAAATCAGATTCTTAATTAAGCAAGCACTTAAGCTCAAAATCGGAACAATCCCACGAGCCTCCAATTTAAGTCACGTGATCGGCAACAACGAATTATTAATTGAGGCAGGTTTTATAAAAACACACAAACATTTATTAAATTCTGCTCAACAATAGCGCAAAGTATTCAGACGACTAACTTAACCGGAAGTTAACTGCTGTACGGCAAGTCTGGAACAGTTCTTAAAAGGGTAAATTCGAAAACAGTTCTTAAAGTGGTAAATTCAAAAGTCCAAGTGATCTACACAGTCAATAAGGAGAGACTTCTCTGGAAACAGATTTCTTCAAAGACTGATTACTGCTGATTCTCCAAAGGATTCACGATGAAGGAAATAAAATGGCTTTAAGGAACTTTCCTTCTTCCTGGCGAGCGAACACTGCACGAGCTTCCCTGTTCTTGCAGGAGTTATCTCAAATGCATGTCACTGTTTCTGAACAAAAACTCAATAAGGTCGATCCTTTATAAAACCGCCGAACGACTCCAACTTTATTTGATCCTTCAGGTTCCCATGGAGAGTAAGGTCTTCACTCTCCAGTACTACTGTAAAGGAAAAATTATAGATGCAACACACAAACCTGGCAGCAATTGGCAAAACTGCCAGCACCAATCTTTGCACCTTAAAATAGAAAGGAAAACTCTGTTTTAAAATGAAACTGCATCATGAGACAAATACGCAGCATAACGGAGTAACTGAAGAACTAACATAAAACTAAACTGAAACTAACTGCGTTACAACAGGGTTTCTCTTTATATACCTGTTGAGAACAGGTCATCATGTGACCTCACACAGATGGGAAAATTACATCATGTGACCTCCACAAGACCATTACATCGTCCTCATAAGACAGTCAATTACATCATGGTCATAAGATACCCATGGGGTATGTAACAGTACAGTCCAGAAGGGGAGTGGGGATTAAGTGGGTACTGAGACAGGAAGGGGAGTGGGGATTGTGGTTACAGAGACATAAACTTTAAGCAGGATTGAGTGGGTACAGAGACAGGAAGGGAAGTGGGTTTGAGAGGGTGAAACAGAAGGGGAGTGGGGATTGAGTGGTTACAGAGACAGGAAAGGGAGTGGGGATTGAGTTGGTACATATACAGGAAAGGAAGTGGGGATTGAGTGGTTACAGTGACAGGAAGGGGAGTGGGGTGAGTGGGTACAGAGAAAAGGCAGGTGGGGTTTGAGTGGTTATAAAGACAGGAAGGGGAGTGGGGATTGAGTGGGTAGAGAGACAGGAAGGAGAGTAGGGATTGAGTGGGTAGAGAGACAGGAAGGGGAGTAGGGATTGAGTGGGTAGGGAGACAGGAAGGGAAGTGGGGATTGAGTGGTTACAGTGACAGGAAGGGGAGTGGGGTTGAGTGGGTAGAGAGACAGGAAGGGGAGTGGGGATTGATTGGGTGGAGACAGGAAGGGAAGTAGGGATTGAGTGGGTGGAGGCAGGAAGGGGAGTGGGGATTCAGAGGGTAGAGACAGGAAGTGGAGTGGGGATTTAATGTGTTGCGACAGGAAGGGGAATGGGGATTGAGTGGGTAGAGACAGGAAGTGTGAATGGGGATTGAGTGGTTACAGAGACAGGAGCAGAGTGCGGATTAAGTGGGTACACAGGCAGGAAGGAGAGTGGAGATAGACTGAGTAAAAAGACAGAGGTGAGTGGGGTTTGAGAAGCTAAAGAGACAGGAAGGGGAGTGGGGATTGAGTGGGTACCAAGACACCAAGGAGAGTGGGGATTGAGTGGTTATAGAGACAGGTAGGGGAGTTGGGTTTGAGTGGGTATATAGATAGGAAGGGGCACGGGGATTGAGTGGGTACAGAGACAGGAAGGGGAGTGGGGTTTGAGGAACTAAAGAGACAGGAAGGGGGTGGGGATTGAGAGTGTAGAGACAGGAAGTGGGGTGGGGATCGAATTTGTTGGGACAGGAAGGGGAATGGGGATTGAGTGGGTAGAGACAGGAAGGGAAGTAGACATTGAGTGGTTACAGAGACAGGAAGGGGAGAGCTGATTGAGTGGATACAGAGACAGGAAGGGAAGTGAAGATTGAGTGGTTACAGAGACAGGAAGAGGAGTGGGTATTCAGTGTTTACGGAGATAGGAAGCAGTGTGTGGATTGAGTGGTAAGAGACAGGAAGGAAAGAGGTGATTAATTGTTTGCAGAGACAGTAATTGGAATGGGGATTGAGTGGGTACAGAAACAGGAAGAGGAGTGGAGTTTGAGAGTGTACAGAGACAGGAAGGGGTATCAGGATTGAGTGGGTCCAGAGACAGGAAGGGGAGGGTGATTGAGTGGTTAGAGAGACAGGAAGGCGAGTGGGATTGAGTGTTTGCAGAAACAAGAAGGGAAGTGGGGATTGAGTCAGTATAGAGACAGGAAGGGGAGTGGGGAATAAGTGGCTAGAGACAGGAAGGGGAATGTTGTTTGTGTGGGTAGAGACAAGAAGGGGAGTGCAATTGAGTGGGTGCAAATACAGGAGTGGGGAGTAAATGGGTACAGAAACAGGAAGAGAAGTGGTGATGGAGTGTTTGCAGAGACAGAAAGGGGAAAGGGAATTGAGTGGGTAGAGACAGGAAGGGTTAATGGGGATTGAGTGGGTAGCGACAGGAAGGGGAGGGGTGATTGAGTGTTTGCAGAGACAGGAAGGGGAAAGGGGATTGAGTAGGTAGGTACAGGAAGGGTGAATGGGGATTGTGTGTTTACAGAGATAGGAGGGCAGTGTGGATTGAGTGGGTAATGAGACAAAAAGTGGAGTCAGGATTGAGTAGGAGAGTAGGGCTAGACTGGATACCAAGACAGGAAGGTGAGTGGGGTTTGAGAAACTAAAGAAATAGGAAGGGGAGTGGGATTGAGTGGGTACCGAGACAACAAGGGGAGTGGCGATGGAGTGGTTACAGAGACAGGTAGAGGAGTTGGGTTTGAGTGGGTACATAGATTGGAAGTGCAGTGGGGATTGAGTGGGTAGAGAGACAGGAAGGGGAGCGGGGATTGACTGGATACAAAAACTAGAAGGGGAGTGGGGATTGAGTGAGTTCAGAGATAGCAAGTTGAGTGTGGGTTGAATGGGTAAATAGACAGGAAGGGGAGTGGGGATTGAGTTGGTAAAGAGACAGGAAGCAGAGTGGGGATTGAGTGTTTACAGAGACATGAAGGTGAGTGGGGATTGAGTGTTAACAGAAACAGGAAGCAGAGTGGGGATTTCATGGCTACAGAGACAAGAAGGGGAATGGCAATTGAGTGGTTACAGAGACAGGAGGGGGAATGGAGATTGAGTGGATACAGTGATAGGAAGGGGTGTGGGGATTGATTGGGAAGAGACAGAAAGGGGAGAGGTGATTGAGTGTTTGCAGAGAAAGGAAGGGGAAAGGTGTTTGAGTTGGTAGAAACACGAAGGTGAATAGGGATTGAGTGTTCATAGCGTTAGGAGGGGAGTGGGGGTTGAGTGGGTAAAGAGCTTCCACTGCTAAACAAATGCTCTTCATGGCATGTGCCTCAAACAGCCTCTGACAACCAAGTTCAGCTCCTGGCCTTCACGTGTGGCATAGTTCTTATGACTGGCGGAGCTGTTCTCATTGACAGGAAAAGCAGCAAAGGCGGGCCACTGGCACCTTAAAACCAGTTGCTCTGGGCAAATGGGGCTCGTTAACCACAGATGGTAGCTCAACTAGGAGAGGGAAAACTCCAATTTCAAACCTCCGCTGCCTTGGGGCTATACCCACTCATGAGAAAGGCTTCGGGAGTAAACCCTGAGAAAAAATTCGGAGTCAGAGTCCCGAAGGCGGCTGACTGCTGTACCCAGCACCGGTACGGCAACTCCTGCCATGCTGCTGGCACCAAACTGTACCGACTTTCATCGTTCCTTTGGACCTGTCATCAGCATGGAGAGGGGGGTCCCACTGCATGGGCAGCAGACAGATCTCCATATCAACTCTGCCCTGGCTTGAGCCCGAGAGAGGCCACTCCAGCTTTGCTTTACAGTGCCAGACAAACATGGGAAGCAGCAGTTACCAGTTATAAGTCATAATGCCTGATTGGCGTAGAGCATGGTGCCAGGGGTTGCTCCCGACCAGTGGGAGAGACCATTGCGTTTCACTGGACAGCTACCGCCCACCTCAAGCTAGGCAGCCCCCAGCCAATAAAGTAATGTCCCGCCACAGTGCTTTCTCATTGGTGATAATGGATTAATCCACAAAGAGCAGACTGTAACTACTGCACCAGGCAAAAAAGAAAACAAATCGAATAAGACAACACAAACAACAGGAATTCTGCAGATGCTGGAAATTCAAGCAACACACATAAAAGTTGCTGGTGAACGCAGCAGGCCAGGCTGCATCTCTAGGAAGAGGTACAGTCAACATTTCAGGCCGAGACCCTTCGTCAGGACTAACTGAAGGAAGAGTGAGTAAGGGATTTGAAAGTTGGAGGGGGAGGGGGAGATCCAAAATGATAGGAGAAGACAGGAGGGGGAGGGATGGAGCCAAGAGCTGGACAGGTGATAGGCAAAAGGGATACGAGAGGATCATGGGACAGAGGTCCTGGGGAATGTGTCAGTATTTACAGTGGGTCCTGGGTAGTGTGTCCAGATTGTTCCAACCTCACTCCTTCAGAACGCTCTGCTCTCCACTCCCTCCGCACTAATCCTAACCTTATTATTAAACCCGCCGATAAGGGGGGTGCTGTTGTAGTCTGGCGTACTGAACTCTACTTTGCCGAGGCACAGCGGCAACTTGCGGATACCTCCTCTTATTTACCCCTCGATTGTGACCCCACTAAGGAGCACCAGGCCATTGTCTCCCACACCATCACCGACTTTATCCGCTCAGGGGATCTCCCATCCACTGCTACCAACCTTATAGTTCCCACACCCCGCACTTCCCGTTTCTACCTCCAACCCAAGATCCACAAACCTGCCTGTCCTGGCCGACCTATTGTCTCAGCTTGCTCCTGCCCCACCGAACTCGATTCTGCATACCTCGACACGGTTTTATCCCCCCTTGTTCAATCTCTTCCGACCTATGTTCGTGACACTTCTCACGCTCTTAAACTTTTCGAAGATTTTAAGTTCCCTGGCCCCCACCGCTTTATTTTCACCATGGATGTCCAGTCCCTATATACTTCCATCCCCCATCAGGAAGGTCTCAAAGCTCTACGCTTCTTTTTGGATTCCAGACCTAATCAGTTCCCCTCTACCACCACTCTGCTCCATCTAGCGGAATTAGTCCTTACTCTTAATAATTTCTCCTTTGGCTCCTCCCACTTCCTCCAAACTAAAGGTGTAGCTATGGGCACCCGTATGGGTCCTAGCTATGCCTGCCTTTTTGTTGGCTTTGTGGAACAATCTATGTTCTGTGCCTATTCTGGTATCTGTCCCCAACTTTTCCTTTGCTACATCGACGACTGCATTGGCGCTGCTTCCTGCACGCATGCAGAGCTCATTGACTTTATTAACTTTGCCTCCAACTTTCACCCTGCCCTCAAGTTTACCTGGTCCATTTCCGACACATCCCTCCCCTTTCTAGATCTTTCTGTCTCTGTCTCTGGAGACAGCTTATCCACTGATGTCTACTATAAGCCTACTGACTCTCACAGCTATCTGGAGTATTCCTCTTCTCACCCTGTCTCTTGCAAAAACGCCATCCCCTTCTCGCAATTCCTCTGTCTCCGCCGCATCTGCTCTCAGGATGAGGCTTTTCATTCTAGGACGAGGGAGATGTCTTCCTTTTTTAAAGAAAGGGGCTTCCCTTCCTCCACTATCAACTCTGCTCTTAAACGCATCTCCCCCATTTCACGTACATCTGCTCTCACTCCATCCTCCCGCCACCCCACTAGGAATAAGGTTCCCCTGGTCCTCACCTACCACCCCACCAGCCTCCGGGTCCAACATATTATTCTCCGTAACTTCCGCCACCTCCAACGGGATCCCACCACTAAGCACGTCTTTCCCTCCCCCCCTCTCTCTGCATTCCGCAGGGATCGCTCCCTACACAACTCCCTTGTCCATTCGTCCCCCCCATCCCTCCCCACTGATCTCCCTCCTGGCACTTATCCGTGTAAGTGGAACAAGTGCTACACATGCCCTTACACTTCCTCCCTTACCACCATTCAGGGCCCCAAACAGTCCTTCCAGGTGAGGCAACACTTCACCTGTGAGTTGACTGGGGTGATATACTGCGTCCGGTACTCCCGATGTGGCCTTTTATATATTGGCGAGACCCGACGCAGACTGGGAGATCGCTTTGCTGAACATCTACGCTCTGTCCGCCGGAGAAAGCAGGATCTCCCAGTGGCCACACATTTTAATTCCACATCCCATTCCCATTCTGACATGTCTATCCACGGCCTCCTCTACTGTAAAGATGAAGCCACACTCAGGTTGGAGGAACAACACCTTATAGGTAGCCTCCAACCTGATGGCATGAACATCGACTTCTCTAACTTCCGCTAATGCCCCACCTCCCCCTCGTACCCCATCTGTTACTTATTTTTATACACACATTCTTTCTCTCACTCTCCTTTTTCTCCCTCTGTCCCTCTGAATATACCTCTTGCCCAACCTCTGGGTCCCCCACCCCCGTCTTTCTTCCCGGACCTCCTGTCCCATGATCCTCTCGTATCCCTTTTGCCAATCACCTATCCAGCTCTTGGCTCTGTCCCTCCCCCTCCTGTCTTCTCCTATCATTTTGGATCTCCCCCTCCCCCTCCAACTTTCAAATCCCTTACTCACTCTTCCTTCAGTTAGTCCTGACGAAGGGTCTCGGCCTGAAACGTCGACTGCACCTCTTCCTAGAGATGCTGCCTGGCTGAATAAGACAACACCCCTTGTTGGGATGTTGGAATGTCCGCACAATGATGACTGGACTTGACCTAAACCTCAAGGATATCGATGATGCACGAAAAACAGCGGTCATTATCAATGAGCTACTAAGGCTCAAGGCCCTACAAGAAACATGTTTGGCAGATTCAGGTACGCTAAAGGAAAGGGACTACACATTTTTTGGCCAGGGAAAGAACCAAGACGAGTCCTGCGAGCATGGAGTGGGTTATGCCGTTAGGAAGTCCTTGTTGCAAATGGTGGAGCCACCAGAAAATGGATCAGAATGACTTATGACTCTTTGCCTACACACCAGTCATGGCCCAGTATCTCTCATCAGTGTGTATGCCCCTACCTTGAACTCCACTTCTGAGGCAAAAGACATGTTCTACGACAAATTAGAAGCTGTTGTCAGGAATATTCCCAGTGATGAGCACCTCGTTCTCCTTGGTGACTTCAACGCCAGAGTGGGCGCCGATAACAATTCCTGGCCATCTTGTCTTGGCCACTTTGGAACTGGCAAAATAAATGACAATGGACAATGTCTTCTGGAGTTCTGCTCCTATCACAGCCTGTGTTTAACTAACTCCCACTTTCAGATGAAATCGCAGTACAAGGTCTCATGGCAACATCCACAGTCTAAACACTGGCACCAACTAGACATGATCATCACCAGACACTCTTTCATCAACTCGGTACTAATCACCCACTATACCACAGTGCAGACTGCGATACGGGTCATGCTTTAGCATGCTATAAGATCAAACTATGTCCAAAGAAAATCCACCACTCCAAACAAACTGGAAAACTTTGCATCAACACAACAGTGATGAAGCAGTCAAAAAAGGTTGACCAGTTTGCCAAGTCAGTACAGGGTGCCATGATTACCTCTTCACAAGGAGATACTGCAACAGAACAATGGTCATACTTTTGAGACAGAATCCACGAATCAGCACTCTCTATCTTTGGAAGAAAGACTACAAAGAGCAGTAACTGGTTTGAGGCAAAGTCAAACATCATGACTCCTGTCATCCAAGCCAAGCGTGCAGCTCTCACAGAGTACAAGCGCTCACCATCCGACCAAACACTCCAGGCACTTCGAGCTGCTGGAAGCAAAGTGCAACAGACTGCAAGGCAGTGTGCAAATGAGTACTGGCTCCAGCTCAGTGAGGACATTCAGACAGCAGCTGTGACTGGCAACATCAGATTGATGTATGATTGTATCAAGAAGGCCTTTGGCCTATCGCAGAGCAAGACAGCATCCCTGAAGTCATCCAGCGGTGAGATAATCACCAATAAAAGCAAGCAGTTGGAATGCTGGGTAGAACACTACTCTGAGCTCTACTCGAGGGAAAATGTTGTTGCTAGCTCAGCCATTGATGCCATCAATTGTCTACCAGTCATGGATGAACTCAACTCTGAATCAACCATTGAGGACCTCAGCAAGGCAATATACAGTCTGGCCCCAGGGAATGCTCCTGGCAATGATGTGATTCCTCCAGACCTGATCAAACACTGCAAGAGCTCACTCCTCCAACCTTTACATGAGGTCCTTCATCTGTGCTGGAAGGAAGGAGCCGTACCACAGAATATGCACGACTCCAAAATCGTTACTTTGTACAAGAACAAGGGTGATAGGAGTGACTGCAACAACTACAGAGGTATCTCCCTCCTGAGTATTGTCGGCAAAGTCTTTGCTCAAGTAACTCTTGGCACATCTCCAAACTCGGGTCTACCCTGAGTCCCAATGTGGTTTTCACGCAAGGAGGTCAACTGTCAACATGATTTTCTCACTCCGTCAACTCCAGGAGAAGTGCAGGGAACAACAGAAACCCCTCTATGTTGCTTTCATCAACTTGACCAAGGTATTTGACCTTTTCAGCAGGGATAAGCTCTTTCAGATTCTCCTCAAGATCGGCTGTCCCCCGAAACTCCAAAGTATCATCAAGTCATTCCATGACGACATGAGGGCTACTGTTCAGTACGATGGCAGCTCATCAGAACCCTTCACTATTTGTAGTGGAGTCAAACAAGGATGCGTGTTGGCCCCAACATTATTCAACATCTTTTTCTCTATGCTATTGAAGCACATGTTTGGGACGTTGACAAAGGGCATCTACATGCACATCAGGTCTGATGCGTGACTGTTCAACCCTGCGCACCTGAGAGCAAGAACAAAGGTGCGAAAGATCCTAATACGTGACATGCTCTTTGCCGATGACGCTGCTATAACCTTGCACACCAAACAGCAGCTACGAACTCTCAGGGACTCTAAGGCATGCAAGGACTTCGAGCTTACCATCAGCCTAAAGAAAAGAAATGTCCTTGCCCGAACGTAGTGGAGACACCAGTCACTACCATTGACAATTATGATCTAGAAGTGGTCCACGTGTTCACATACTTGGGATCGACCATTAGCGGCACTCTCTCCCTAGATACTGAAATCAATAGGTGTATTGGCAAAGCAACATCAATCCTTGCTCAACTCTCCTCACAGGTCTGGAAGAATCCGAAAATTGCTACAAAGACCAAGACTACTATGTACAATGCATGCATTATCAGCACCCTCCTGTATGGTAGCGAGACATCTACTCCAAACAGGAGAGGAAACTCAATAGTTTTCACCTGCGCAGCCTTCTCCACATCCTTGGCATCACCTGGAGAGACAAAGTCCCAAACTCTGAGGTCCTCTCCCGCGCTGGACTTCCCACAATGTTCACGCTTTTAAGACAACACAGACTGCGCTGGCTGGGCCACGTCCGTCATATGAAGGATGGTAGACTGCCAAAGGACATCCTCTGTGGAGAACTAGCAACAGGACCCCAGCTTCGCTTCAAGGGCCTCTGCAAGCACAACATGAAAGCCTTAAAGATCAACACAGTGCTGGGAGGATACAGCAGATGACCGCAACAAATGGCAAGGTACTCTTCAGCAACACCTAGAGCAAGGCGAAAGTCTAAGGAGCAGAGAGCGCAGCAGACAGCAGACAACAATTCCACAACGCCCTACACATGTAGCAACTGTGGCAGAGCCTACCATTCCAGGATCAGCCTCAATAGCCACAGTCGACGCTGCTCGATAAACCAGTGACTACCAGAGGTGCAGTACCCATAGTCGACCATGACTGACGGAGGCCGCACACACTGCAGGAAGGATGTGGAAAGCATAGAAAGGGTGCAGAGAAGATTTACAAGGATGTTGCCTGGATTGGGGAGCATGCCTTATTAGAATAGGTTGAGTGAACTTGGCCTTTTCTCCTTGGAGCAACGGAGAATGAGAGGTGACCTGATAGAGGTGTATAAGACAATGAGAGTCATTGATCATGTGGATAGTCAGAGGCTTTTTCCCAGGTCTGAAATGGCTAGCATGAGAGAGCACGGTTTTAAGGTGTTCAGAAGCAGGTACAGAGGAGAAGTCAGGGGTAAGTTTTTTTACGCAGAGCATGGTGAGTGCGTGGAATGGGCTGCCGGCGATGGTGGTGGAGGCGGATAAGATAGGGTCTTTTAAGAGACTCCTGGATAGGTACATGAAGCTTATAAAAATAGAGGGCTATGGGTAACCCTAGGTAATTTCTAAAGTAAGTACATGTTTGGCACAGCATTGTATTGTGCTGTAGGTTTTCTACATTTCTGTGAACGCTTAGGAGGCAGTGATCACAATATGACTGAGTTTAACTTGAAATTTGATAGGGAGAAAGTAAGGTCTGATGTAGAAGCGTTTCAGTGGAGTAAAGGAAATTACAGTGCTATGAGAGAAGATTGGCCAAAGTAAATTGGAAGGAGATGTTGGCAGGATGACAACAGAGCAAGATGGCTCGAGTTTCTTTGAAAATTGAGTAAGGTACATGATATTCCATGGTGTAAGGTGTATTCCAAAAAAGGGGAAATACTCAAATGCCAAAATATTACAACCATGGATTACAAGGGAAGTAAAGCTAAAGAGAGGGCATACAACAAAGCAAAAATTAGTGGGAAGATAGAGGATTGGGAAGCTTCTAACAACCAACAGAAAGCAATTAAAAGAATCATTAGGAGGGAAAAACTGAAATACGAAACCAAGCGAGCAAGTAATCTCAAGGTGGATAGAAAAAGCTTTATCAAGTATGTAAAAAATAAAACTGGAGACCAGATATAGGACTGCTTGAAAATAAGGCTGAAGGTAGTATATCCAGGACAAAGAGATGGCAGATGAACTAAATGAGTGTTTTGCATCATTCTTCACTGTGGAAGATACCAGCCGTGTGCCAGATATTGAAGGGTGTGAGGGAAGTGCCGTTATTATTACAAAGGAGAAGGTGCTCTAAAAGCTGAAAGACCTAAAGGTGCATAGCTCACCTGGACCAGATGAACTACACCCTAGGGTTCTAAAAGAGGTAGCAGAGGAGATTGTGGAAACATAGAAACATAGAAATTAGGTTCAGGAGTAGGGCATTCGGCCCTTCGAGCCTGCACCGCCATTCAGTATGATCATGGCTGATCATCCAACTCAGAACCCTGTACCTGCCTTCTCTCCACACCCCCTGATCCCTTTAGCCACAAGGGCCATATCTAACTCCCTCTTAAATATAGCCAATGAACTGGCCTCAACTGTTTCCTGTGGCAGAGAATTCCACGGATTCACCACTCTCTGTGTGAAGAAGTTTTTCCTCATTTCGGTCCTAAAAGGTTTCCCCTTTATCCTTAATCTGTGACCCCTTGTTCTGAACTTCCCCAACATCGGGAACAATCTTCCTGCATCTAGCCTGTCCAATCCCTTTAGAATTTTATATGCTTCAATAAGATCCCCCTTCAATCTTCTAAATTCCAGCGAGTATAAGCCTAGCCGATCCAGTCTTTTATCACATGAAAGTCCTGCCATCCCAGGAATCAATCTGGTGAACTTTCTTTGTACTCCCTCTATGGCAAGAATGTCTTTCCTCAGATTAGGGGACCAAAACTGCACACAATACTCCAGGTATGGTCTCACCAAGGCCTTGTACAGCTTCAGTAGTACCTCCCTGCTCCTGTACTCGAATCCTCTTGCTATGAATGCCAGCATACCATTCGCCTTTTTCACCACCTGCTGTACCTGCATGCCCACTTTCAATGACTGGTGTACAACGACACCCAGGTCTCATTGCACCTCCCCTTTTCCTAATCGGCCACCATTCAGATAATAATCTGTTTTCCTGTTCTTGCCACCGAAGTGGATAACCTCACATTTATCCACATTAAGTTGCATCTGACACGAATTTGCCCACTCACCTAGCCTATCCAAGTCACCTTGCATCCTCTTAGCATCCTCCTCACAGCTAACACTGCCGCCCAACTGCGTGTCATCCGCAAACTTGGAGATGCTGCATTTAATTTCCTCGTCTAAGTCATTAATATATATTGTAAACAACTGGGGTCCCAGCACTGAGCCTTGCGGTACCCCACCAGTCACTGCCTGCCATTCTGAAAAGGTCCCGTTTATTTCCACTCTTTGCTTTCTGTCTGCCAACCAATTCTCTATCCACATCAATACCATACCCCCAAAACATGTGCTTTAAGTTTGCACACTAATCTCCTGTGTGGGACCTTGTCAAAAGCCTTTTGAAAATCCAAATATACCACATCCACTGGTTCTCCCCTATCCACTCTACCAGTTACATCCTCAAAAAATTCTATAAGATTCGTCAGAAATGATTTTTCTTTCACAAATCCATGCTGACTTTGTCCAATGATTTCACCGCTTTCCAAATGTGCTGTTATCACATCTTTGATAACTGACTCTAGCATTATCCCCAGCACCGATGTTAGGCTAACCGGTCTATAATTCCCCAGTTTCTCTCCCCCTCCTTTTTTAAAAAGGGGGGTTACATTAGCCACCCTCCAATCCTCAGGAACTAATTCAGAATCTAAAGAGTTTTGAAAAATAGTAAATTTTTTGAAAAAAAATTAGGAATGATCTTTCAAAAATCATTGCACTCTGGCATGGTGCAAATGTCACTCTACTCTTTAAGAAAGGAGGAAGGCAGCAGAAAAGAAATTATAGACCAGTTAGATTGACCTCAGTGGTTGGGAAGATGTTGCAGTCAATTGTTAAGGATGAGGTTATGGAGTACTTAGTGACACAGGACAAGATAGGACAAAGTCAGCATGGTTTCCTTCAGGGAAAATCCTGCCTGATGAAGCCTTTGGAGTTCTTTGAGAAGATTACAAGTAGGATTGAAAGGGGGTGCAGTGGAGGTTGTATATTTGGATTTTCAGAAGGCCTTTGACAAGGTGTCGCACATGAGGCTGCTTATCAATCTGAGAGTCTATTTCAGGAAAGGTACTGGCATGATTAGAGCATAGGCTGATTGGTAGGAGACAGCAAGTGAGAATAAAAGGATCCTTTTCAGATTTGGCTGCCAGTAACGAGTGTGTTCCACAGGGGTCAGTGTTAGGACTGCTGCTTTTCATGCTGTACTTCAGTGAATTAGTTGATGGAATAGATGGTTTTGTTGCCAAGTTTGCAGATACGAAGATTGGTGGAGAGTCAGGTAGTGTTGAGGAAACAGGAAGGCAGTAGAAGGAGACAGTGGTGAGGAAGGCAAGTGTAATGTTAGCATTCATTTCAAAAGGTCTAGAATATAAGAGAAGAGATGTGATGCTGAGGCTTTATAAGGCACTGGTGAGCTCTCACCTTGAGCATTGTGAACAGTTTTTGGCTCCTTATCCAAGAAAAGATGTGCTGGCATTGGAGAGGGTTTGGAGGAGGTTCATAAGGATGATTCTGGGAATGAAGGGTTTATCATATGAGGAACGTTTGATAGCTCTGGGTCTGTACTCACTGGAATTTAGAAGGATGGGGTGTGGATGGGGGATCTCATTGAAATCTTTTGAATGTTGAAAGGCCTAGATAGAGTAGATGTGGAAAAGGTGTTTCCCATTGTTGGGAGTCTAGGACAAGAGGGCACAGCCTCAGGATAGAGAGGCATCCATTTAAAAGAGATGCGGAAAATTTTCTTTAGCCCGAGGGTAGTGAAATTGTGGAATTTGTTAACACAAGCAGCTGTGGAGGCCAGTTCGTTGGGTGTATTTAGATTAGATTATTAGATTAGATTATGAGGATACTCAGTCCTTGTTTATTGTCATTTAGAAATGCATGCATTAAAAAATGATACAACGTTCCTCCAGAATGATATCACAAGAAAACACAGGACAAACCAAGACTAAAACTGACAAAACCACATAATTATAACATACAGTTAAAACAGTGCAAAGCAATACTATAATTTGATAAAGAGCAGACCATGGGCACAGTAAAAAAAAGTCTCAAAGTCCCGATAGACTCATCATCTCATGCAGAAGGCAGAAGGGAGAAACTCTCCCTACCATGAACCTCCAAGCGCTGCCAGCTTGCCGATGCAGCACCATTGGAAGCACCCGACCGCAGAGGACTCTAAGTCCGTCTGAAAACGTCGAGCATCCGACCAGCCCCTCCGATACGGCCTCTCCGAGCACCATCCTCTGCCGAGCGCTTCGACCCTGCCCTGGCCACCGAGCAACAAGCAAAGCCGAGGACTCGGGGCCTTCTCCTCCGGAGATTCTGGACCACACAGCAGCAGCAGCAGCAGCAGTGAAGCAGGCATTTCAGAAGTTTCACCAGATGTTCCTCCGTGCTCTCACGTTCATCTCCATCAAATCAGGATTGTGCACGGCACCCTACTTGACAAATAACAGACATCACCACCAGAGTGGCCACTGCGAGATTTAAGACAGAGGTTGAGAGGTTCTTGATTGGCTACTATATCAAAGGTTACAGGAAGAAGGCTGGGGAGTGCGGCTGAAGAGGGGAAGAAAAGATCAGCCATAATTGAATGGCAGAATAAACTAGATAGGCTGAGTGGCTTGATTATGCCACTATTATGGTCTCATGGTCTAAAATGTACAGTTGTACGCAATACAATGCAATGCTTTGAGACTAAAGAGCATACATTTCTATTTTGCTCAAAAATACAGTGGTTAATGTGCTGTGTGAACATTTTTATTTGAAGGACATTATGATGTAGGATGGTTTGGAACCAGTTATATGTATGTGCAGCTGAAACTTGAGAAGTTGCATTTAGTTTTACAACAACTTGTACGAATGCTATACCAGTATTACACAAGTATTACATGAGGAGGAGAAGATGGCGACATGACGGCAGCATGCACAGCCTCTCCGGTGAATGAATGATATCTGTTATCTGTCAAATAGGGGACCGTGCACAATTCTGATTTGATGGAGACGGACGTGAGAGTACGGAGGAACATCTGGAAAACTTCTGAAATGCCCGCTTCGCTGCCGCTGCTACTGTGTGGTAACCGGAATCTCCAGAGCAGAAGGCCCCGAAATACTCGGCTTTGCGTGTTTCAGCAGCCAGGGTGAGGTCGAAGGCGCTCGGCAGAGGATGGCGCTTGGGAGGCTGTATCGGAGCGGCTGGTCGGAGGCTTGAAGTTTTCGGATGGACGGACTCAGTGTCAGCTGTGGTCGACTGCTTCCAAAGCATCGGCAAGTTGACGGTGCCTGGAGGTTTATGGCAGGGAGTTTCTCCCTTCTGCCGCCTGCTATCGCGGACTCGGGAGTCGATCGACTCAGGGACTTTGAGACTATTTTTACCATGGTTTGTTCTTCATCAAATTATGGTATTGTTTTGCACTGCTGTAACTATATGTTATAATTATGTGGTTCTGTCAGTGTTAGTCTTTGGTTTGTCCTGTTTTCTGTGATATCACTCTGGAGAAACATTGTATCATTTCTAAATGCACGTATGCATTTCTAAATGACAATAAAAGAGGACTGAGTGTTCTCATAATCTAAAAAGCATATATTGCCATTTTCCTGAAAATTACAATGTGGCAAGTTGTAAACAACTTTATTTGATGTATTCTACGGTCCTGATCACTATACCTGTATTTGCATCACGGTGCCAAACAACACTGAAAACTTATATTCACTTGAACAACGCAAAATGCATACAATGCAAAGTAACAGTCACAACACACTGGAGGAACTCAGCAGGTCGGGCAACATCTGTGGAAGTGATCAGTCAACGTTTCGGGCCGGAACCCTTCGTCAGGACTGAATAGGGAAAGGGCAGAGGCCTTATAAAGAAGGTGGGGGGAGGGTGGGAAGGAGAAGGCTGGTAGGTTCCAGTTGAAAAACCAGCAGGGGGAAAGATAAAGGGGTCAGGGAAGGGAAGCAGGGAGGGGATAGGAAAGAAAGATGAAGAAGGAATAGGGGAAAGCACAATGGGTAGTAGAAGGAGACGGAACCATGAGGGAGGTAGTAGGCAGCCGGGGGAGGGGGCAGAGTGAAATAGGGATAGGGGAAGGGAGGGGGAAGGAATTACCAGAAGTTGGAGAATTCAATGTTCATACCAAGGGGCTGGAGACTACAAGACATCTCAAATGTCCTCTTTCTATAAGGATCATGGATTCCCTTCTGCCGTCATCAGTGATCCCAGCATCTGCAGAGTATTTTGTGTATACAATGCAAAGTAGTGCTTCCAGACCAAAAAGTATATTTTGCTGAAAAATACCAAGGGGTAACTTAATGTAAACATTTTTATTTTAAGTATCCTATGGTGCAGAGTGCATTAGCATTAGTAATATGTATGTCGAAGCTGAATCCCTTTTGCTCGTGTACTGCTGGTAGATCTTCTGTGCAATCTGTCATAAAGGTGTTTATATAGGTGTTATGCAACACACATAAAAGTTGCTGGTGAACGCAGCAGGCCAGGCAGCTTCTCTAGGAAGAGGTACAGTTGACGTTTTGGGCCGAGACCCTTCGTCAGGAGTCCCGACGAAGGGTCTTGGCCTGAAACGTTGACTGTACCTCTTCCTAGAGATGCTGTCTGGCCTGCTGCATTCACCAGCAACTTTTATGTGTGTTGCTTGAAATTCCAGCATCTGCAGATTGCTTCGTGTTTGCATATGTAGGTGTTATATTCAGTTTTGTAACAAACTGCACAGAAGCTTTACCAGCATTAACAGAGCAAAAGACACACGTCACCACTTTCCTGAAAAATGCTATTTGCTAAGTTATTGTAAACAACTTTGTTTTATGTATTCAATGGTCCTGATCACTGTACATGCATTTGCCTCACATTGCCATTTAAGGCTGAGCAGCTATATTCACTTGCATAACACAAGATGCACACAATACAGACTAATGTTTCGAGACCAAAAATCATTGATTTCTATTTTGGATAACTTGTTACATGTTGTGAACATTTTTCGTTTTAAGTACCCTAAGATGTAGAACAGTTTGAAACCAGTAATGTGTATATGCAGCCTAAACTAGACAAATTAAGTTCAGCTTTGGGTACAGAAGATCTACCTAAGCAAAAGGCATACTTTGCCAATTTTCTGAAAAATACAATGAGGTAGATCATAGATCACATAAAATAATGTTGTTTACATCATACAGATCACTACACATGCACTTGGATCACTATGCCACATAATATTAAAGACTTATAACACCATAAGATATAGGAGCAGAAGTAGGCCATTTGGCCCATCAAGTCTGCTCGGCCATTCAATCATGGGCTGATCCAATTCTTTCAGTCATGCCTACTCCCCACCTTCTCCAAATACCCTTTGGTGCCCTGGCTTATCAAGACATACCTATTTCTGCCTTAAGTGCACCCAATGACTTGACTTCCACAGCCACTCCTGGCAAGAAATTCTACAGATTTACCACCCTCTGACTGAAGTAATTTCTCTGCATCTCTGTTCCAAATGGACGTCCTTCAATCCTGATGTTCTGCCCAATTGTCCTGCACCCTACCATGCGAAATAACGTTGCCATATCTAATCTGTTCAGGCCAAATGTTTCTACGAGATCCCCCCCCCCACCCTCCACCGCATTCTCCTGAACTCCAGGGAATACAACCCAAGAACTGCCAGACATTCCTCATACAGTAATCCTTTCATTCCTGGAATTATTCTTGTGAATCTTCTCTGAACCCTCTCCAAAAGTATATCCTTTCTAAAATAAGGAGCCCAAAATTGCACACAATACTCCAAGTGTGGACTCACGAGTGCCTTATAGAGCCTCAACATCACCTGCCTGCTCTTATATTCTATAGCTCTAGAAATGAATGCCAACATTGTATTCCCCTCTTCACCACCGACTCAATCTGCAGGTTAACCTTTAGGGTATCCTGTACAAAGACTCCCAAGTCCCTCAGCATCTTTGCATTTTGAATTCCCTTCCCATCTAAATAATAGTCTGCCCGCTTATTTATTCCATCAAAGTACATGACCATACACTTTCCAACATTGTATTTCATTTGCCACTTCTTTGCCCATTCCCCTAAACTATCTAAGTCGCTCTGCAGGCTCTCTGTTCCCTCAACTCTACCCGCTCCTCCTCCTATCTTTGTATCATTGTCAAATTTAGCCACAAGTCTATTAATTCCATAATCCAAATCATTGACATATATCATAAAAAAGCTGCGGTCCCAACAGCGACCGCTGGTAACTGGCAGCCAGCCAGAATAGGATCCTTTTATTCCCACACTCTTTTTTTCTGCTGACCAGCCAATGTTCCACCCATGCTAGTAACTCCCCTGTAATTCCATGGGTTCTTATCTTGCTAAGCAGCCTCATGTGCGGCACCTTGTTAAAAGCCTTCTGAAAATCCAAGTACACCACATCTACTACATCTCCTTTGTCTACCCTGCTTGTAATTTCCTCAAAGAATTGCAGTATGTTAGTCAGACAGGATTTTCCTTTCAGGAAACCATGCTGGCTTTGGCCTATCTTGTCTCCAGCATCATTTTCTATTGGTCCTCTATCTACCCTCAACTCTCTTTTACCCATTAGATATTTAAAAAAGCTTTTAATATCTTCTTTGATAATAGTCACCAGCTTCCTTTCATAATTCATCCTTTCCTTCCTCATGTCCTTCTTAGTTTCCTTCTGAAAGTTTTTAAAAGCTTCTCAATCCTCTATCTTGCCACTAGCTTTCGCTTCCTTGTATGCTCTCTCTTTTGCTTTTACTTTGGCTCTGACTTCACTTGTCAGCCACAGTAGGGTCCTTCTTCCATTCGAAAATTTCTTCTTGTTTGGAATATGTCTTTCTTGCACTTCCCTCATTTTTCACAGAAACTCCAGCCATTGCTGCTCTGCTGTCCTTCCTGCTAGTGTCCCTTTCCAGTCAATCTTGGCCAGTTCCTCTCATGCCATTGTAATTTCCTTTAGTCCACTGAAATATCAACACATTGGAATTTAGTTTCTCTTTTCAAATTTCAAAGTGAACTCGATCATATTGTGATCACTGTTCCCTAAGGGTTCCTTAACCGTAAGCTCTCTTGTCACCTCTGGATCATTGCACAACACCCAATCCAGCACAGCCGATCCCCTAGTGGGCTCAACAGCAAGCTGTTCTAAAAAGCCATCTCTTAGATATTCTACAAATTCTCTCTCTTGAGGTCCAGTATAGGCCTGGTTTTCCCAATCCCCTTTCATGTTAAAATCCCCAACGATTATCATGACATTGCCCTTCTGACCTGCCTTTTCTATCTCCTGCTGTAATTTGTAATCCACATCCTGGCTGTTGTTTGGAGACCTGTATACTGCCATTAGGGTCCTTTTACCGTTGCCTTTTCTTAAATCATCCCATAGAGACTCTACACCTTCTGATCCTATGTCATCCCTTTCAAATGATTTAATATTATTTCTTATATATGGAGCCACATCTCCCCTTCTGCCTACTGACCTATCTTTCTGGTACATCATATATCTCGGTCATTCAGCTCCCAATGGCAGCCATCCTTTAGCCAAGTTTCAGAGATGGCCACGACTTCATATTTGCCAATCTGTAGCTGAACTTCAAGATCATCCATTTTATATCTTATGCTGCATGTATTCAAATACAACACTTTCAGTCCAGTATTTGCTGCTTTCTGTTTTAACTGTACCACACCTGTATTGCCCTGTAACTCATCCCACTAGCTGTGATTATGCCTCATCTCCTGCCTGTCCTTTCTATCATTTCTGTTGCACACTATTTTTGATTTATTTTTGTTCTCCCCTTCCTCAGCCCTATCACTCCAGTTCCCATCCCCCTGCCAAATTAGTTTAAACCCTCCCTAACAGCTTTAACACAAAATGCACACAATACAAAGTAATGCTTCCAGATCAAAAAATTTCTATTTTTGCTCAAAAATGCCAAGAGGTAATTTCTTTTAAACATCTTTATTTTCATCATCCTGTGGTGCAGACTGCTTTGACACTTTTTTTTATATGTGTCCATCCTGAACCATAGAAGGTACATTCAGTGCTATGACTAATTGTACAGACACCATACCAGCATTACACGAGCAGAAGGCATATATTGAAAAATGCAATGTGGTAGGTTGCATTGTTGGAAACAACATTTTATTTTATGTATTCTATGGAACTGTATGTATTCTATGGTACATGCATTTTCCACTTAATTCTGAAATCATATATTCACCAAATGCACATAATGCAAAGTAATCCTTCCAGATCAAAAAGGATGTATTTGTTATTTGCCCAAAAATACCAAGGGTAACATGTTTTGAACATTTTTATTTAAGTACCCTATGATGTAGAATGGCGTGGAACCAGTTATATGTCTGTACAGCTTAATCTAGTCAAATTTCATTCAGTTGTATGACAAACTGCACAGCAAAGGACATATATTGCCACTTTCCTGAAAAAATAAGTTGTGGTAGGTTTTTGTAAACAACATTATTTTATATATTCCATGGTCCTGGTCATACACACAAACACACGGATAAACATACCAACAAAAATACACAGATACAAACACACAAAATTAGACAGAAGTACACACACGCACAACGCATATTTGAACACACAAACACTCAACACATACTTTTGATAAATTAACAGATAAATTACAGAACTATACACAAGCAAAACACAGAGACGTAAAACAACAAACACACAAACACACACACAAACACATTTACAAACACACATGAAAACACCTGCACACACAAGAAAACACACTCATACACACAAACACTCATACACACTGAAAACCACACACACAAAATCACAAACACAGACAAAAGCACACAAAACACACATACAAACATACATAAAAAGACACAAAACCACACACACCCACAAACACACAACATACACAGAAGCACACACACACACACACACAAACAAAAGCACACATGCACAAATTACACACACAAACACATAAACACACACACACACACACACACACAGAGACTCCAAAATACACACAGACACACAAAACACAGTCACGCAAAATCACACACACACACAAAAACACACACCCAGAAATACACACACAAAACATGCATAAGCACCAAACATGCACACAAACACACACAGAGACCACAAAAATACATCCACACATACACACACACACACACACACACAGACTCCAAAATACACACAGACACACAAAACACAGTCACGCAAAATCACATACACAGACAAAAACACAGGACACACAAAAACACACACCCAGAAATACACACACAAAAATACACACAAAACATGCATAAGCACCAAACACGCACACAAGCACACACAGAGACCACAAAAACACATCCACACATATACACACACACACACACACACACAAAACAACAGACGCACAAACAAAATTCACACACAGACAAATACACACATAATCACACCCAAAATACACAAACAAGCTGCCCAAAACACACACACACATAAAATCACATACACAAACAAAAACACACACACAAATCACACAAAAACACACACATGAAAACAGACCACACACAAGCAAAATACACACACACGATACACAAGCAAAAGACACACACACATACACACAGAAACACAAACAAAAACACACACACTCACACATACAAAACTCACAACACACACAAAACACATAACGTACACATAAAACACACACAACCAAAAACACACAAAAACCCAGACACAAACTCTCAAAACACATACAGACATACACATATAGCCAGAAACACACACACATAAACACATAAATACACACACACAAGAACACAAACAAAAACACATAAACACTCACACACACGAAACACATAAATACACACACACACTAACACATACAAAAACACACAGAAATGCACGCAAACATGCACACACACAACCACATACACTCACACACAAAATACACAGCCACACAAAACATATACACACACAAAATCACATACACAGACAAAAAACACACAGAAACAAAAACACACTGAAAACACAGACACAAACTCAAAAAGCACACATACATATACACATAAAAACAGACAAATACACACAAGCACAAACATACAGCCACAAGTACACATATGAAAACACACAAATGTATATGCAGACAGAAAAGCACACACACAAACTGAAACACAAGATCACATACATAGACAAAAACACACACACACACACACACACACACACACACACACACACACACACAGAAACATACCTAAAAGGAACATACAGGACAGATAAGTGTAAAAAATACACACACAAGACAACACAAACACACTCTCTCTCTCTCTCTCTCATACACACACACACACATTAACACAGTACACTACAAGCACACACAAAAATACAAAAAATACACTCCTACAAAAACACACACACACATAAAAACATGTACAGCAAAATACATACACACACACACACACACACACAAAAACACATGACATCTGTAAGATAGTAACCAATTTTCCCTGGGATCAATAAAGTATGACTATGACTATGTCTATGACTATCCTTAATGAGTCTGTACATCCACCTTATGGAATGCATGGGTTTTCTCTGAGTGCTTCCTTTCATCTCACATTCCAAAGGTGTACCAGACAGCAGCTTAATTGATCATTGGAGAAGGCATCAGGATGTGTCTCATGCCTGTTCATTATGCATAGTGTACAGCCTGTTTGACATTGGCATAGGGTAGAATGGACACCAAAATGCTCGCTGAAATCTCCCATGGCAGGTAAAGTGGTCGGCACTTGATCGCTAGGTGGTTCCAAGTATGGTAACACCGCCACGTTTTTACACCTTGAGGAATTGATCATGAAACAAACCCCCTCCCCCTACTCCCCCCCGCCCCCCCCGCCACCTTTGGCTCTAAAAGACCCAGTTTGGTACTCTGTAGTTGCCAAGAAAATTCTCAAAAACATTCTTGAATGCCTTCCATACAAATTTCTCCAGTCAAACGAGAAGTTCTTCGAATTACCTGTCATTGATGACCTGCTTGATTTGTGAACCAACAAAAAGATCTTCCATAATCATGGCCTCAGTTATTCTGAAGTGAATTATGAATTGAAATGACAAATATAGGTGAGTTCAAAAAAGTGGTGCATGATAAGAACATTTCATGGAGACTTACATGATCAGCAGTAAAAAATCCATAAGATACACCCAAAAGTATTCAGGAAGCAAAACACAAGGAAATCTGCAGATGCTGGAATTTCAAGCAACACACATGAAAGTTGCTGGTGAACACAGCAGACCAGGCAACATCTCTAGGAAGAGGTACAATCAATGTTTCGGGTCGGGACCCTTCGTCAGGACTAAATGAAAGAAGAGCTAGTAAAAGATTTGGAAGTGGGATGGGGAGGGGGAGATCTGAAATGATAGAAGAAGACAGGAGGGGGAGGGATGGAGCCAAGAGCTGGTCAGTTGATTGGCAAAAGGGATATGAGAGGACCATGGGATAGGAGGCCTAGGGAGAAAGAAAAGGGGGAGGGGGGGAAGCCCAGAGGATGGGCAAGGGGTAAAGTGAGAGGGACAGAGGGAGAAAAAGGAGAGAGAAAAAAAGAATGTGTGTGTACCTACCACCAGCCTTCAGGTCCAACATATAATTCTCCGTAATTTCCACCACCTCCAACGGGATCCGACCACTAAGCACATCTTTCCCTCCCTCCCCTCTCTGCTTTCTGCAGGGATCGCTCCCTATACGACTCCCTTGTCCACTCGTCCCCCCCATCCCTCTCCACCAATCTCCCTCTCGGCACTTATCCTTGTAAGCGGAACAAGTGCTACACATGCCCTTACACTTCCTCCCTCAGGGCCCCAGACAGTCCTTGCAGGTGAGGCGACACTTCGCCTGTGAGTCGGCTGGGGTGATATACTGCGTCCAGTGCTCCCGATGCGGCCTTCCATATATTGGTGAGACCCGACACAGACTGGGAGATCGTTTCGCTGAACACCTACAATCTGTCCGCCAGAGGCAGGATCTCCCAGTGGCCACACATTTTAAGTCCTCATCCCATTCCCATTCAGATATGTCTATCCATGGCCTCCTCTGCAAAGATGAAGCCACACTCAGGTTGGAGGAACAACACCTTATATTCTGTCTGGGTAGCCTCCAACCTGATGGCATGAACTTTCTCTTCTCAAATTTCCGCTAATGCCCTCCTCCCCCTCATACCCCATCTGTTATTTATTTATTTATTTATTTATATACATACATTCTTTTTCTCTCTCTGTCCCTCTCACTATACCCCTTGCCCATCCTCTGGGCTTCCCCCCCCCACCTTTTCTTTCTCCCTAGGCCTCCTGTCCCATGATCCTCTCATATCCCTTTTGCTAATCAACTATCCAGCTCCTGGCTCCATCCGTCCCCCTCCTGTCTTCTCCTATCATTTCTGATTCCCCCATCCTCCTCCCACTTTCAAATCTCTTACTAGCTCTTCTTTCAGTTAGTCCTGACAAAGGGTCTCGGCCGGAAACGTCGACTGTACCTCTTCCTAGAGATGCTGCCTGGCCTGCTGTGTTCACCAGCAACTTTTATGTATGTTGCAGGAAGCAAAATCTTTGTTGTCCAGTGTAATCAGAGACCTGAAATTTAGCAGCAGGCACTAGAGTTGTTGGAAGATGTGGGAGACTGGTAGAGTAAGGTATGGTGCAGCGGGAAGCACCCAGGCTCCAGTAGTGAATGGTTTTAGATTTGAATCCCACATGAAAGCAGAAATGTTCCACTGTGGTACAGAGAATCAGAGTCAGAATCAGAATCAGGTTTGATGTCACTGGCATATGTCATTAAAATTGTTATTTTGTGCCAGCATTATATTGTAATAGATAAAATTAAAAATTTCAAATTACAATGAGAATATACATATATGAATTAAATTAGAGCAAAAGGAGAACAATTAAAATAAATAGTGAGATAGTGTTCATGAGCCCATTGCCCATTGAGACTTAATATCACTGATATCTGTTTGAAATGCTTGTTTTGCAGTGGCAGTCCGCTAACAACTATATATTACGATAAGAATTTTGTGAATACATTAAATTAAACAAGTAGAGTAAAAGAAAGCAAAAATAGTGAGGTAGATTTCATCGGTTATCCTTTCAGAAATCTGATGATGAAGGTGATTGCTGCCTTATAGATGATAACTAAAACCAAGCTGGACTTGTCATATTCCCAGGAACCTTTACTAAAGATGTCTGTCTCCCTAGTGTGCTGATCAATCTTTACCCATCAATTAACATCACTTAAGTATAACTTCTGGTTTTAATCATAATATTGTTTGCAACTTGTTATACATAAATTGCTTGCTTTGCTACACCAATGATCAGATACTGAGTCCTCCCAAAAGATGCTATACAAATGCAATGCCTTCTGCTCAGTCTGTACACAGGGAAGATTGGAAATGCTGTAGGCTTGTATTAATACATAGTAACAAACTTAAAGAGACAACATACAACCGTACATTGGGATCTCTCATTCACCCATTGGAGATACCTATGTGCAGGGCCCTTAGTATTGTCACTCATCCCTCCCATCCATCCAACAATCTCCTTGACCCCCTACCCATCAGGCAGGAGGTACCACAGCATTTGGACAAGAACTGTTAGGATGGGAGACAGTTTCTTTCCCCAGGCTGTAAGACTACTGAATCCCAGGTTGCATCACTTATGAAGTGTCAATATACTGTTTACTTTCTAATTTGTTAATATATGAGTGGTAATATTACTTTTTTGTGTTCCGTGTGTGCGTTATTCTGTATGTACTATGTTGTGGAGGAAGGTTCTCTCATTTGGCAGTGTACATGTGTACAGTTAAATGACAATAAATTTGAACTTGAACTTGAAAGGTGACATCAGAAGGAGACACAAGAACCTGACCCCTCCTCAGTCCAATCACCTAACCCCTAACTCTCTTATCTTTTTACTGGTTACCTCCTTCTCCACTCTCAGTCCTGATCTTGGGTCTCCACCCATTGAGTTCCACCAGCAGACTGTTTGTTGTAACTCATCAGAAGATCGGGTTTAATACCCTATGGACATACACTCAGTGGGCACTTTATTAGGTACACCCATACACCTAATCAGCAAATGAATGCAAAAAAGCATGCAGACAAGGTCAAGAGGTTCAGTTGTTGTCCAGACCTGTCACGTACCCCGTGATGGGTAAAAGAACTAGCAGAAATGGAAAACACCTTGGAGTCTGGTATTGCTATTAACTAATGCTATTTATTAGTAACTATGCAATACAGTAATATAAAATCAGATATATCAAACAGGTTAGCAATGATTATATATATAAGTGTGGAAATATAGAAACCAAGCTTCTTCAAGCCTAGGGGTAAATGGATACAGTTTTACAGTGATGAGTAAATTTCAGTTCAGTTCATGGTATTGAGTTGAGTAGTGATGGAGAGAGAGAGGTGTTTAGTTCTTCAGGTGAGCTGATGCCATTGATCTTCCCGTCATTCTCCGAAACTTCCAAGTTAGCCAGACTTGACCAACTTAAGAGCTCCATCTTCAAATGCTAGTCTACCAACCCGGGCAAAGGTTAGACACACTAGTAGACTCCACAGGGTTGCTCTTTCATGCACTAACAATCACAGATCGATCCCTCAGAATCAATCCTCAGTCCCACACTCGTGGGCACCTGAACAGGATAGTGGTAACTTCACCACACCTTAGTGCATCTGTGTGTCCTGTGAAACATGCAATTATGCTGGTTTAAATACTGTTGTGCTGAACACCAGCTGTCCATCAAGTAGCTCCTCCCTTCTCTCTCTGTAGGAACTCAGAAGCTGCCACTGTCCTTGCAGAAATTCCAAACAAACTGTGAGCAGTCTTTGCCTCTCTCTCTCTTTTTAAAAGCACAGTTCATAAGGGATAATTCAGGATCCTGTCATCAGACTGGAGAAGAAATGTGATCTAAATTATTTTGACCATGAAATTATTTTTGGCGCCAGATGGGATGGTTTGGGTATCTCAGACACTGCTGATCTCTGGAGATTTTCACACACAACAGTTTCTAAAGTTTATAGAGAATGGTGTGAAAAGCAAAAAAAAAAAAAATCCAGTAAGCGACAGTTCTGTGGATGAAAATGCCTTTTAATGAGAGATGGCAGAGGAGAATGGTCAGACTGGTTCAAGCTGACAGGACAGTGACAGTGACAGTAACTTAAATAAATACATGTTACCATATAAGCATCTTAATATAAAGCATCTCTGTAAGCACAACACATCAAAACTTGAAGTGAATGGAGAACAGAAGCAGAAGACATGAATACATTCTGTGACACCTAATAAAGAGGCCACTGAGTTTATAAGAGAGGACTGAAATTCAGGATTGGTAGTGTGGGTGGAGAGTAGAAATAATAAAAGCAAAAATTCACTGGTACATGCCCAGATCAGTAATTACACAGTGGGATTGGGGAAAAGGAAGTGAGATTGTTAGAAAGATCCAACAATAATCACAAGGATTTTAATCAACTGGGAAGCCAGATGGGCAGGGGTAGTTTTGGTGAGAAGCATATAGTGAGTTTCTTGCAACCTCAGAGACTGTAGCCAATCAGAGAGCAGAAGCACCAAACCTGGGTAGGTACTGATATGGGATTCATATCATTGTGAAGGTACCTCCCAAATGCAGTAATTACTGTTTATATTCAGTCTGAGAGAGAAAAGTTGGTCCAATGGCTTAAACATTGGTTTAAATTTGCAAACATGGTAATTGGCTTATTATTGTCCCATGCAGTGAAGTGCACTGAAAAACTTTGTTTTGCCAGTCATCAGTACAGATCATTTCATCAAGGTAGTACAAGGGAAAAGCAATAACTGAATGTGGAGTATAGTGTTAATTTCTAGTATAGCTGATTTGAATGCCGCAGACCTCTTGATTCATCCGTATTTTTGGGTTGGGAAAATATGGCCCCTTTAATAGGCACACTTGCTGATAAAGTTCGTACCAATGGTGACATACTCAGTTAGAATATGGACCATTCTATCCACTCAAAGTGACCATCTATCAGCTCATCTATATCCTCAGACCAGCAGTATACCATTTTCAGCACTGGATCCTCATGATTCTGTTTGTTTCTATGCAGGGAGAAGGAGCACAACCTGGAAGTTCAAGTTCTACTTTATTGTCATTCAACATATATATGTGTACCACCAGTTGAAACAACATTCCTCCAAACCAAGATGAACAACGCAGTGCATGTAACTTACAAACAACACATAAAGGGCACAATGGTAGCACAGCGGTTATCTCGAGTACAGCTCAAGGCATCAGAGTTCAATTCCAATGTCATTTGTAAAAGGTCTGTAGGTCCTCCCCATGGAATGCGTGTGTTTTCTCCCACAGTCCAAAGACCCATCAGTTAGGAGGTTAATTGATCACTGTAAATTGCTCCATGACTAGGCTAGGGTTAAATCGGGGATCACTAGAAGGCCACATTGTATTCCTAAATGAGTAATGTAATATTACCACAAATAATTAGGTGCATTTATGTCACAAGTTAAAATTGAAACAGTATAACACTATCGGTGCTTCTGAAGTGCTACAGAAGCAGAACTAGTTCTACCAAATTCTCAAACTTAGTGAACATAAAGTTCAAACTGAAGCAAAAATTCAAAGTAAATTTATTATCAAAGTATGCATATGTCATCATATACTATCCTGAGATATGTTTCCTTACAGCCATTCTCAGCAGAACACACGGATTCAATGAAAAACTATACACGAAGACTGAAAAAGCTAATGTGTGAACGTTCAAAGTTCAAAGTAAATTTATTTTCCCTGGGATTCATTTTCTGACAGGCATTCACAGTAAATAGAATCAATGAAAGAGTGCCCCAATAGGACAGACAACAACCAATGTGCAATAGATAACAAACTGGGCAAATACAAGATCAGAAAAAAACCTAAAACAACAATAATAATAAAAATAATAATAGCAAAAAAGATCAAATAAAAGAGTTGTAGAGTCCTTAAAAGTGAGTCATTGTGTTTTTTGGATCAGTTCAAGGATGGGGTGAATGAGGTTATCCACACTGGTTCAAGAGCTTGATGGTTGAGCCTGTTTCTGAACCTGGTGATGTGGGTCCTGAGGCTCCTGTACATCCATCCTGATGGCAGCAGTGAGAAGACAGCATGGCCTGGATGGTGGGTGCTGCTTTCCTGTGGCATCATTCCTTGCAGATGTGCTCAATGGTGGGCAGGGATTTTCCTGTGATGGGCACATCACAGAAAATAAGGGGCAAAGAGTGACTAATCTATAAGGAAAGCAAAATTTGACTAGAACAAAAATTGAAGAGAAACATAGAAACAGATTGAGTTTCTATAGATGTTTTAAAAAGAAACAAAATAGGTGTTTCTCCCAGAGAAAGAGAGAATTAATAATGAAAGGCAAAGAAATGGCTGACAAATTAAGTAATGCAAACACGAGGAAACCTGCAGATGCTGCAATTTCAAGCAACACACATAAAAATTGCTGGTGAACGCAGCAGGCCAGGCAGCATCTATAGGAAGAGGTACAGTCGACGTTTCCGGCCAAGACCCTTTGTCAGGACTAACTGAAAGAAGAGATAGTAAGAGATTTGGAGGGGGAGGGGGAGATCCGAAATGATAGGAGAAGACAGGAGGGGAAAGGGATGGAGCTAAGAGCTGGAAAGTTGATTGGCAAAAGGGATACGAGAGGATCATGGGACGGGCGGGAGGCCTAGGGAGAAAGAAAGGGGGAAGCCCAGAGGATGGGCAAGGGGTATAGTGAGAAGGACAGAGGGAGAAAAAGGAGAGAGAAAAAAAGTATATAATAAAATAAATAAAATATAATAATAAATGGCATGAATATTGACTTCCCTAACTTCCGTTGATGCCCCACCTCCCCTTCGTACTCCATCCATTATTTATCTTTTATTATTATATATTTTTTTCTCTCTCTCCTTTTTCTCCCTCTCACAATACTCCTTGCCTATCCTCTGTGCTTCCCCCCTCCCCCTTTCTTTCTCCCTAGGCCTCCCGTCCCATGATCCTCTCATATCACTTTTGCCAATCAACTGTCCAGCTCTTGGCTCCATCCCTCCCCCTCCCGCTCCCACTCCCAAATCTCTTACTAGCTCTTCTTTCAGTTAGTCCTGATGAAGGGTCTCGGCCTGAAACGTCGACTGTACCTCTTCCTAGAGATGCTGCCTGGCCTGCTGTGTTCACCAGCAACTTTGATGTGTGTTGCAACAAATTAAGTAAGAGTCTTGCACCAGAACTCATTGTGGAAGTGGAAGATACAGTAACACTCCATAAATAGCTCTAAATTATGAAGTAGAAAATTACAACCACCCGAGCAAACTGTTGAACCTGTGATTTAATGGGCTTGATCCGATGTACATAAAGGTGGTAAGTAACTCCTTTATTCAAAAAGAGAGAACATCTTTCATCAGGAAAACGTTAGAACTTGTAAGTTTAAACATTTAGAAACTGCCAAGGTACTAACAGTCTAGCCAGCAAAGGAAAATCAGATATGAACAGCTGGATTTTTTGAAGAATTAACTTGCAGTGTGTATAAAAGGGGAAGATTTAGATTTATATATCATGTGGATATCGTGAACTGTATCATTTATGTAAATAACCAACACAATGGGCTTGAGGCAGCCACACATTCTGGTGCCAGTATAGTATGAGCACAATTGAAAACCTCTGCTGTTTTATTTTATGGAATTATTTGTCTGGATGTGTGCAAACACATGAAAATAACAAGCCAATAACCAGTTTTATCAGATATTTAGTAGGAGCTGCTGGAAATGATGATTAAGGCAGACACATTAGCAACTCTGAAAAGCCAGTACATGGATAGGAGAGGTTTATAGGGCAATGGTCCAAATGCAGGCAAATGGGACCAGCTCACAGCTTCTTTGCTCCCTTCCCTCCTCTCTCCCGCTCCCCTACACCCTCATCTCACCTTCAACACCAGCTCCCACTATCCACCAATCTATCTCTGGTTATGCATCCCCTCTCTCCTGTTTTTCTCTCTCTCCACACCCTCCTACCACTTTTCTCCACTCCCCCCACTCTCCCATCCTGCTCCCACCTTCCTTCCCTCTGTCCCCCCCACACCCTTTACGTGTCCCTCTTCACCCTCTTCTCCTCACTCCACCCCAATCCTCCCTCACTCATTGCTCCTTCCTTTCCTTCCCTTCCCCTCCTCTCTCTCCCTTTCACGCTGCTCCTCGTCTCGTTTGCTTACCACAGCCGCCCTCTAATTAGCCTTCCGCTGTTATATTCCTCCCTAGGGCTTGGATCGCTCTCCTGCCATATCTGCACTCTCCTTTCCTGCGGTTCCTTTGTCTTTCTAATCTGCAGCATCGCCTCCTCCCTCCCCAGAGGAGGTGCGTGCGTCTGAGAGCTAGAACAAGACAGAAAAAGGGAAAGGGCGAGATAGTGGGAGAGGGAAAGAGAGAGAATCAAATCACAACACAATCCGAGGGAGGGGGAAGAGAGCGAGGGTGGGAGAAAGGCAAGGGATGTAAGAAAAAAAGGGGGGAAAGGAGAGTGGGAGTGGGAAAGAGGCAGGTGAGTGAGGAAAGAAAGAGCAGAGGGGGCACAGGTAGTGGTGGGGGGAAGGAGAGGAAGGCAGAGAGGGACGGAAGAGGTGGAGGCAGGGGAGTGGCGGGCAGAGAGGAGGAGTGTGTGTGTGGGGGGGGGGGGGGGGGGGGGGAGGGGAAGAAGTAGCGGATCATCTTCCAGGCCTGTGATGAGTCCTCCGGCTGACGGAGACTAAGTTGGGCGGTAGCCCGGAGCCCGGAGATGGTGGTCGGGCCAGCGGCTCCGCATCGAGAATCCGGCCACTGCCGCTGACGGACCGCATGTGATGGGGGCAGGTGCTGGGTTTCGGCCACTGCAGTACGTCCGCCCTTCCGCTGCCGGTACCGGTGCATGGGGAGGGGGAGGGGGAGGGGAGGGGGAGCGATGGGATGTGGGGTGGGCACGAGAGGGGTTAGTGGAGGGGAGAGGGAGGAACGGGTGAGGAGAAGAGGAGGCTAGATGAGGAGAGGGAAGGGAGTGGAGAGGTGAGGAAAGCAGGGATGGGGGCAGGACGGAGGAGGAAGGTGTGAGGAGGGGTAGGTGATGTATGAATAGTGAATGGGCGGTGAATGGTGGAGAGAGGATGAAAGAAAGGCAGGGGTGGGGTGGGGCGGAGTGGAGCGAGTTGAGTTGAGTTGTGGGAGTGGATGGTCGAGAGAGCGATGGAAGCCAGGTGAAGTGGCAAAGGCAGAGGTGGTGGTGGGGAAGCTTGGGGAGAACAGAAGGGGGGGAGGGTGGGAGAGAAGGGAGGGGAAATGAGGAAGGAGGAAGGTTGGGAAAGTGGAGGAGGTTGGCAAGAGATGGGGAGGGAAGAGGTGGGGGTGGGTGGAGAGAGAATGAAAGAGAGAACGTGAAAAGGAGGTGTTAGTGGGAAGGCAGTGGGTGAGAGGGAGTGATG